>NC_142072.1:17485000-17796250 GCF_059756535.1 Pantherophis guttatus | reverse complement strand
AGATTGGGGGCGGGGCCAAATAAAAGGTAAGAATAACGCGGGCGGGAGGGCCCAGCTCCCGAACAAAGAGAACCGGGCCCAGCTCCCGAACAAAGAGAACTGGTTCGGTGACGTCATATCATCACCGCTACCGGCTCAGCGGAACCGGGCGGAACCCACCACTGGATCACGTGATACTGTAACCATCATAAATATGAGTCAGTTGTCAAGCATCCAAATGTAAATCGATCATGGGGATACTGCCACGGTCATAAGTGTGAAAAATGGTCATAAATCCATTTTTTCAGTGCTGTTGTAACTTCAAAATGTCACTAAGTGAACTGTTGTAAGTGGAGGACTACCTGTACTCCATTCTCAAAAGCTCACAGAAAACAATCATCACCACTGCTTCTTTAAGATTGTTACTCTTGTTGGATGTATAGAATGAAGTTTCCAACAAGTGAGTGCTGTACTTATAAATTTCAATATTTATTATACAAGGGTTTTTGAATTGTTGTTTATTCTGACAGCATCATGGATGTTTCAAGTCTATTGTACTGTGCTGTGAATCCTTAGTTGATTCAGAGGTATGCAAATGTAATGAATAAATAACATTAGCATTTTGCGAACATGCTGCGAGCCTTCTCAAAAAAGAAAAAAAAAAGAAAAAAAAAAGAAGTGGCACTTCCTTATTGACCAAAGGTCTGTCACGAGGAACAATAGTTCATAAAAAAATTCTTTTCCACAATGGAAACCACTTCTCACTCATACATATTCTGATCTTTATTCCTGTAGGTGTCTGGTGCTTCCCCGCTATTTTTATTTTCTAAGAAAGCCAACAGGCAAGTGTAGAAGAGAAAGAAAGAAAGAAAGAAAGAAAGAAAGAAAGAAAGAAAGAAAGAAAGAAAGAAAGAAAGAAAGAAAGAAAGAAAGAGAGAGAAAGGGAGGAAGGAAGGGAGGGAGGGAGAAAGAGAGAGAAAGGAAGGAAGGAAGGAAGAGAGAAAGAGAAAGGAAGGAAGAAAGAAAAGAAGGAAGGAGGAAGGAAGGAGAATGAAAGGAAGGAGAACGAGAGAGAGAGGAAGGAAGGAAGGAAGGAGAATGAGAGAGAGAAAGGAAGGAAGGAAGAAAGGAAGGAGAAAGAGAGAAAGGAAGGAAGGAGAATGAGAGAGCGAAAGGAAGGAAGAAAGGAAAGAAGGAAGGAAGGAAGGGAGAAAGAGAAAAAGGAAGGAAGGAAGAGAAAGAGAGAGAGAAAGGAAAGAAGGAGAAAGAGAGAGAGAGAGAAAGAAAAAGAAAGAAAGAAAGAAAGAAAGAAAGAAAGAAAGAAAAAGAGAAAAGGATGTCAGCACAGTTTAGCCCTTTCTTTTGCAAGGCAATATCTATAGCACAATGTTAGCTGCATTGCTCATCCCTAATTTCTTAAACACACCCAGATAAAAAAATCAGGACAAGCAAATGACACACATATTATACACACAAGGAATGTAACAATCTAAAGCTACTAGTGTTTAGAAATACTATCTTGTACAATTGTGCAATCATTAAAAAGCAGAAGAAATAAAAGGGAAATACTGAGTCACTTCAGGGTTAGAATGCACCGACAAGCAAAAACTTTAATAAAAGTAGTAAAAAAACAACAACCAGCAACCCAATTTCCAAAAAGTACAATATCATTTAAACTGGGGGATTTGCAAACTCAAAATAAATCAACATTGCTTATAAATGCTAAATTAATGTAGGAGTTGAGGTTGGAGCTCCTGGTTTGAACTACAAGGGAAGCAACGGGATCCGTTTAAAGCCCACCATATTACAGTGTAGTCTTTGACTTACAACTATGATTGGGATCATTGCTAAGGCGATTTAAGCGAGTTGGGTTAAAACTTTAAAAAAGTTAGGACTTTTTTTAGCTTATTTAAATTGCACGCAGTTAGTAATTTCTTGCTGGAAACAACTTGTAATTAACATCAGAGCATTTTTGGAAAAGTCTTATCGTATCTTGTTTTCTGGGCTGGTTGCCAACCTTTGCCGGACTTTGGTTTTGTTTTGTTTTTTTTAAATTTGATTTATATGCCGCCCTTCTCCAGAGACTCAGGGCGGCTTACAATGCGTTAAGCAATAGCCTTCATACTTTTGTATATTTATACAAAGTCAGCTTATTGCCCCCACAAACTGGGTCCTCAATTTACCCACCTTAGAAAGGATGGAAGGCTGAGTCGACCTTGAGCCTGGGGAGAATTGAACTCGCAGTAATTGCAGGCAGCTGGATGTTAAATGCTGCCTTAGGAGGCATTAGCCTCCTAAGCCACTCAGGCTCCTTTATTTTATTCTTCCTACTTAATAAATTTGATAAGGACCGTTGGTGTGCGTCGATATCCTCGGGAATCCGGAGCTGGGAAAGAATAATTACTGAACTGAAATAAAATTTCCATTCCTGACCTTGAGGATTGCTAATTTAATGTATTATGGTTATTAGCCAGCAAACAAAGGGGAAAAAAAACAAGGAAAACACTCAACATGTGAATGCTTTTGGCATTTAAGACTTTAAGACAGCCCATGCAGTTTTACTGTGGGAAAAGCTCTGATCCGTAACAGAAGGACTCTGATTTTCCTCTTCAAATACAGAGAGTCCTCGACTTACGATAATAACTGAGCCTAAAAGTTCTGTTGCTAAGTGAGACAGTTGTTAAGTGAATTTTGCCCCATTTTATGGACTTTTTTTTGCCATAGTTGTTAAGTGAATCACTACAGTTGTTAAGTTACTAACACGGTTGTTAAGTGAATCTGGCTTCCCCATTGACTTTGCTCATCAGAAGGTCAAAAGGGGATCCCATGACCTCGGGACACTGCGACCGTCATAAATATGAGTCAGTTGTCAATCACCTGAATTTTAATCATGTGACCATGGGAATGTTGCAACGGTCGTAGGAGTGAAAAACAGTCATAAGTCACTTATTTCAGTGCCACTGTACTTTGAACGGTCACTAAACGAATGGTTGTAAGTCCAGGATTACCTGTATTTGTTTTCAACGGATGGCTTTCATGTTACAAAAAGAGGTACAGTGGCCTAGGGGTTAAGAAGTTTAGACTGTCAACTGGAAGGTTGGCAGTTTGAGACCCAAGTACCATGCGACGGGGTGAGCTCGCATTCTTGTCTCAGCTGCTGCCCACCTAGCAGTTCAAAAGCATGCAAATGCGAGTAGATAAATAGGTACCACTTTGGTGGGAAGGTAACAGTGTTCTGTGTCCCTCAGCATATAGTTATGCTGGCCTAAACATGGAAGCATCTTCGGACAACGCTGGCTCCCTCAGCTAGGAAATGGAGATCAGTACCGCTCCCTAGAGTTGGACACGACTGGACTGGGGAAATCTTTACTTTTACCTTAGGTTACACCCCATTTGGGGGCAGGAAACTTTGTGGTCCGCCAACAGCCTGTGGACCTGGCAGCGGAGTCGGACAGTGAGGAGGCTGGGGAGGACAATGGGCCAGTCCTGGAGTCAGGGGAAGGCCCGGACGAGGGCTCTGCATCAGAGGCAGAGATGGGGCCAGGGCCATCTGGAGCGATGTGTGGACTCCAGAGCCTCCAGAGGCAGATAGCAGAGAGGCAGAGGAACAAGAGGAGCCTGTTCCTAGTGTACGCATGCGAAGAGCTGTCAGAAGGCAAGAGCAGCTGAAGGAAAAAGGACGACTCGGGAGTAAGGCCAGAAGATGATTGGCCCCTCCCGTAAGGCTTAAAAGAGCAGCAATGAGTCGTTGAGTTTTTTGTAGAAAAGCAACGTTGATTCCAGTGCTCCTTGTCAGCATCTCTTGAACTTTGTGGGGTTTTTGCCAAGAAAAGCCTTTGGCAGGTTGCCAAAGACATCAAAGGTTGGTGATAAGGCCGTGGGACTGGTTATGAAGAATTTATTTTGGACTAAGGTGAGAATGAATTAATTCTCAGCTGTTTTAATAAAATAAGTTTGTTCAGGACTGAATTGTGTTTGGTAATCACTACGTGGGCCTCGGTCACAACAGAAACAATGATCCAGGATCTGGATCTGGTGATTCTTCGTTCCCATTGCAGTTCAGAGTCCACAACTACAGCGCAGGTGGCTAGTTTCTGCGCAACAGCACTGGGGATTCATCGGAAACATGTGTCTAATCCACCATAGCTATTTTATACAGCCAATGTGGCAAACCCTTTGCACAGCTCATTCCTTTCCCTTTTAGTATTAAACTACTACGGGCCTCACAGTTTATGGATTGTAATTTTAGTATACCCTGTTTCCCTGAAAATAAGACCCTGTCTTTAAACCCCAAAATAAGCGCTTGGCCTTATTTTCAGGGAGGTCTTATTATTTTGGGGCGTGTGGAGCAAGATGGGGCTCCTCTTGCCGTCTTACCTGATTTCCAACTCTGCGTTTAAATATTTTCGGGGAGGGCTTATTTTGGGGGGGGGTGTCAGCGTCTCACCGCTGGCATAGAGAGATAAGCCCTGAACTTTTGCCTGCTAAATCCCTTTGAAGCTGGGTCGTCGTGGAAATGAAGGGAGAGGGGACATTCCTGTGAAATGATGGGACAAGAAGTCAGTGGAGTGACTTGGAAGATAGCCAATGAGAAGCAGATAATTGGGAATCGGAAAGGGAGGGATTGGGGGGCAAAAGGTCAGTCTTGTCCGCATCGAGTCATGATCCGGTTGCTGTGCTCAAATAAAGAGAAGTTTTCCTTAAAGATTGGCAGTTTGGAAATTCATTTATTTTGAGATAACATCGAAGTCTGACAGGGGGCTTATTTTAGCGCATGCGCTCAAAAGCCCGATTGGGTTTATTATCAGGGGATGTCTTATTTTCGGGGAAACAGGGTAGTAGGCCATATGTAATTGACGGGCTGGATTTTATCATAGATTTTTTTTAATGTGATATTTATTATTTTATTCTAGAATTTTTAATTGTATATTTACTGAGCGTTTTTATTTGTTCTGGTCTCTGGTTGTAATAAATTGAGTTGATTGAATCGATTGAGCAGTCGTGCCAAGTAAAGACGTAACTGCAGTTCAGACCACGCCCACCGAGACAGGGGCTTACAGCTGCTTTCAACAGCCCATTGCTCTCCACAGGGGCCAAGTTGCTAATCCCATTGAACCGTTTTGAGCTACATTGCTTGCAGGGATAGACTGAATTCACTGGCAGAGCACAGGATTCAAAGAAGGCTGACTTAGCACATTGTCCCTTCAGGGTTTGTTTTGCATTCCTGAGAAACAAAAGTCATCTGGCCTTCCTAGTAACTATGAGTCATCCAAACAAACAACCTCAAGAAATATGTACAAGTCTGCAGCCTTTTTACACTACATAATCTGAAATAATTGCAAATTCAGAATTCACGCACAGTCCGGAACCAACACTATGCCAGCAGGGTCTCCAACCTTGGCAACTTTAAGACTTGTGGACTTCAACTCCCATCTGGCTGAGGAATTCTGGGAGCTGAAGTCCACAAGTCTTAAAATTGCCAAGGTTGGTGACCCCTGCACTAATGCAACTCTTTCTTCAACTTTAACCCAAAGCAGCTATTTGGACAAGCAGAAGTCACAAATTATTAACTTATTTTTTTTTTCTTTCTTCGTGATCCTTTTTTCCCTTTTGAATTGTATCATGCTGACTGTGAACAAGGCTTTTTAAAATTTTTCTCCTTTCTTTGATTATATGGATGGCACTTAAAAGAGTAGCTTTTAGAAGTAGACTCTTTTTTTTTTTTTAATTTGATTTATATGCCGCCCTTCTCCGGAGACTCAGGGCAGCTTACAGTGCGTTAAGCAATAGCCTTCATCCTTTTGTATATTTATACAAAGTCAGCTTATTGCCCCCACAACTGGGTCCTCAATTTACCTACCTTAGAAAGGATGGAAGGCTGAGTCAACCTTGAGCCTGGCGAGATTCGAACCTGCAGTAATTGCAGGCAGCTGGTCTTAATAACAGGGTGCTTTAGACCACTGTACTACCAAGACTCTTGTTTGGTGGACCTAATTATCAATTAAGGTTTTAATTCTAATACATACGCTTCTAAGAGTTATATCCCATCAAACCTAACAGATTCAATTCTAAATAAAGCCTCACACTTAGAATCGTAATTCATCAAACTCAAAGAAATTAAACTAAATTATTAATCATTCTCTAAAATGCGGTTAAATTAAAGGCAATTAAAATATCAATTATAAAATTAATAAATAGTAATGGGCACCTTGAGCGCAATCCCAAAACATCTGGAACATCACTTGAACATCAATTGACAAAATGCCCATTCGTCAATTGCAAAAGGCAGCTTTACTCAGAACATTTACACCCTGCTAGGATACTTTTAACATTGTTAAACATCAACATCTGTCTTTGGAAAGAATTTGATAGGTGGATAAAAGTTGCAAATCTAACTTAAACATCTGGCTGACTGTCGACGAGTCATAACAATATAGAAAAAGAACTTGAGACAATCCAAACTACAAAAACCTGCAAATAGATGTAGAATGACTGTGGCAAAAGAAAGGTAAAGTTAGCACCAGTAGTAATAGGTGCTTTGGGTGCTATCCCAAAACATCTGACCATCCCAGAATAAATCTACATTATTAAGCCTTCTGAGCTGTACAAGCTATATCTATGGAGATTCTCCGTCATCCAGCTCATGGTTGTCCCAAAGGTGCTTTTTCAAGAGGCGACTGGACTTTCTAGTTTTTCTTTGAAGACGTTTCGGAGAGCTGAAGAAGCTTCTTGGATATGAAGCAAAATGTCTTCAAAGAAAAACAGAAAGTCCAGTCGCCTCCTGAAAAAGCACCTTTGGGGGGTACAAGCTTTGGATTAATTTCTGAAGGAGCGTGATAAGGTTTTGCTAACCCCTTAAGTGCATGTTTTGCAATCGTAGCAACTTGAAGATGAATGGACTTCAAGTCCCAGAATTCTGGGATTTGACGTTTAACAGAGTAGCAGAGTTGGAAGGGAGCTTGGAGGTCTTCTAGTCCAACCTTAAAGTCACTAAGTTTGAGAAACATGCCTTACGTCGTGCCAAATATGGAAAGCCTTGCCTCTGAATCAACACAGGATTGGCTGCCATGCTATGGTTACTTAGGAGTAAGTGAAGTTCAATTTTCAGAGAGAGAGAGAGCGCAGATGGGCTTCTTTCAGAGATGCTCTAGCACACTGCTTTTTAATTTCAGGAACTGGCTAGAGAATTCTGGGAACTGAAGTCCACACTTATAATTGCTGAATTGAGAAATACTGCTTTAATAGTAGTTGCACTGAGATGACCACTCCCAACCCTTCAATTCCATGAATACACAGCAGAACAGCTAAGTAAAGAAACAGTCACACCTAAATACAGAAACTCTGGCTCAATCTGCCCAGTGCTGTAAGAGATTCCTGAACAGGCTATAGAATAACAGATCTGGAAGGGACCTTGGAGGTCTTCTAGTCCAACCCCCTGCTTAGGCAGGAAAACTCTCTAGCATTTCAGACAAATGGTTATCCAAACTCTTGTTTAAAACTTCCAGTGTTGGAGCATTCACAACTTCTGGAGTCAAGTTGTTCCACTGATTAATTGTTCTAACTGTCAGGAAATTTCTCCTTAGTTCTAAATTGCTTCTCTCTTTATTTTTTATTTTTTTTATTTTTAATTTGATTTATATGCAGTCCTTCTCCGGAGACTCAGGGCGGCTTACAATGCGTTAAGCAATAGCCTTCATACTTTTGTATATTTATACAAAGTCAGCTTATTGCCCCCACAAACTGGGTCCTCAATTTACCCACCTTAGAAAGGATGGAAGGTTGAGTCGACCTTGAGCCTGGTGAGAATTGAACTCGCAGTAATTGCAGGCAGCTGGATGTTAAATGCTGCCTTAGGAGGCATTAACCTCCTACGCCACTCAGGCTCCTTGATTAATTTCCATCCTTTGTTTCTTGTCCTGCCCTCAGGTACTTTGGAGAATAGCTTGACTCCCTCCTCTTTGTGGCAGCCCCTGAGATATTGGAAGACTGCTATCATGTCTCCCCTAGTCCTTCTTTTCATTAAAGTAGACATGCCCAGTTCCTGCAACCGTTCATATGTTTTAGCCTCCAGTCCCCTAATCATCTTTGTTGCTCTTCTCTGCACTTTTTCTAGAGTCTCAATATCTTTTTTACATTGTGGTGACCAAAACTAAATGCCGTATTCCAAGTGTGGCCTTACCAAGGCATTATCAAGTGGTATTAACACTTCACGTAGCCGTTTCTTTAGGCCAGCAATACTTAAACCAAATCAGCATTCATCTCTGAAGAAACACAATAGTTCCCAAAGGTAAGAGAAAACGCTCGGAGTTGACATCACACAAGAAAAGTTTGTGAGTTTTGTAAAGCAAAAGGCAAATAACGGTAACAACTGAAATGTGTAAAATTGTGGCCAGGTTGACAAAAATAAGCAA
The DNA here is from genome assembly GCF_059756535.1 of Pantherophis guttatus. Classification (NCBI taxonomy): domain Eukaryota; kingdom Metazoa; phylum Chordata; class Lepidosauria; order Squamata; family Colubridae; genus Pantherophis; species Pantherophis guttatus. Next base: position 17,787,860 of record NC_142072.1, on the reverse strand, counting down.
ACCTCCTACATGTTATGAGAATCCTGGATCCCCGGACCTATTAGGGCAGAGTTTCTCAGCCTTGGCAACTTTCAGATGGGTGGACTTCAACTCCCAGAATTTTGGGAGTTAAAGCCCACACATCTTAAAGCTGTCATGGTTGGGAAACCCTGTAAATCGTTTTGCAGTTCACACAGCACACCACAAGCCTAAACAATTCATCACTGAATGGCTTAAGAAGAAAGGAGGGTTCAACAATCACCATTAGTTATTTGGTTTTAAGTTTAGCCACGGGGCTGAATTAAATCACTACCTCGTTGAGTGGATTTGCTCAATGCAGTAGAACTGACTGGCTTCCAACTTGAACAGGGGATCAGATAATGTCATATCTACTAATTGTGTTGTCTGTAAATTACTTTGAGGACCGGAAATTCTTCCAAATCTGAATCTGTGAAGGACGATGGCTGAAGGATGCTTCAAAAGTTCCATGGTGCTTACCAAAAAATAAAAATCAGAACACCAAATACAAGTTGGGCAGAAACGACCTCGTAGACGACCCTCATTCTGTCAAGGACCTAAGAGTGCTCATTTCAAATGATCTAAGCCCCAGAGCTCATTGTAACACCATTGCTAAAAAGGCATTAAGAGTTGTAAACCTAATCTTGCGAAGCTTCTTCTCCGGTAACATTGTATTGCTAACTAGGACATACAAAACCTTTGCCAGACCAATTCTCGAATACAGTTCGTCTGCCTGGAATCCACACTGTATATCAGACATTAATACGATTGAGCAGGCCCAGAGGTATTTCACGAGAAGAGTCCTCCACTCCTCTACTCACAATAGAATCCCTTATGCCATCAGGCTTGAAATTTTGGGCTTGGATAATTTGGAACTGCACCGCCGTGGTCTGATCTAAGCATAGTACACAAAATTGTCTGCTACGTCATCTTACCTGTCAACGACTTCTTCAGCTTCAACCTTAATAACACACGGGCAAACAATCGATACAAACTCAAAGTAAACCGCTCAAAACTCGATGGCAGAAAATACGACTTCAGCAACAGGGTGGTCAACGCCTGGAATGCTCTACCTGACCCCGTTGTTACATCCTCAAACCCTCACGGCTTCAACCTCAAACGGTCTACCGTGGACCTCAGCCCCATTCCTAAGAGGTCCGTGAAGTGGGAGTGCATAGGCGCACCAGCGTGCCTACCGTCCCTGTCCTACTGTCCCCATTTATTTGTACTCATTTCCTTCGTTTTTGTCCACGTTCATATTCATAACCTGCTATCTCTTACATGTTTGACAAACTAAGTAAGTAAGTAAGACAGACAGACAGACAGACAGACAGACAGACAGACAGACAGGAAGGAAGGAAGGAAGACAGACAGGAAGGAAGGAAGGAAGGAAGGAAGGAAGGAAGACAGACAGGAAGGAAGGAAGGAAGGAAGGAAGACAGACAGACAGGAAGGAAGGAAGGAAGGAAGGAAGGAAGGAAGGAAGATAGACAGGAAGGAAGGAAGGGAGGAAGGAAGGAAGAAAGAAAGAGAAAACGGGACTGAGAACACATCACAAAGATAGGTAGCAGAGCAGCTGGGTGGGTCTAATCTTAAGTAGCAATATCTTGACCTCTTAGCACAGGGGTCTCCAACCTTGGCAACTTTAAGCCTGGTGGACTTCAACTCTGGGGAATTCCGAGAGTTGAAGTCCGCCAGGCTTAAAGTTGCCAAGGTTGGAGACCCCTGTCTTAGTGTCCACATGAGTTTTACAGCCTGTGGCTTAGCCATGAGTTAACCACGGCTTATGGATAAACCCCCACCCTAAGCTAAGACACACACACAGGAGTTGTGGTCCACGCAGTTTTGCTGAGCCCAAACCGACAACCCAACTTTCTGCAGGGGGCAGACCGAAAGGAGCGGCTTCCCAGCCCTTGGGCCCCCCCCCCACCCTTACCTACCTTGGGGGTCTGGCCCACCATCACGTCGGTGCAGCCGACCGGGTAGGCGCCCTTCCCGTGGGGCAAGCCGAGGGACTGCGTCACCCCCATCCTTGGCAGCTCCGGCTGTCTCCCCGCGGAGGAGAGTCCCAGGCGGCCTGAAGGGGCAGCTTTCCGGCGGCCTCTCCGCGGCTGGCAGGAGAGGGAGAGAGAAAAGGGGCCGCGCTCCTTCGCTTCCTCCTCTCGGCCTCTTCCCGGCCATTGGCTGCCGGCGGAGGGAGCCGTCGGCGGCCCCCAGAAGAGGGAGGAGCCGGGAGGCTCCGAAAGGAGGAAGCGCCGAAGCCCGGGGAGCTCTTGCCTGGAGCGCACAGCGGGGGTTTGCCGGCTTTGGATCGCGCGTCCAGGGCGCGCAGCCAAAGGATTTCGCGGTGGGTCGGGTGGGGGATGGAATTCAGCGCTCCTGAACAAAGGCAGCTTGAGAAAAAAGCAGCACTCGGGGGTTAAAACTTACATTGAAGTCTGTCTTCTTCTCTTTCTTTCTTTCCTTCCTTTCTTCCCTCTTTCTCTCCTTTTCCCTTTCTTTCTTTCTCTCCTTCCTTCCTTTTTTCTCCCTCCCTCTTTCTCTCTTTCTTTCTCCTTTTTTCTCTCTATTTCTCTCTCCTTCCTTCCTTCTCTCTCTCCTTCTCTCACTATTTCTTTCTTTCTCTCCTTCCTTCCTCTCTTTCCTTTTTTCTTCCTCTTCCTCTTTCTCCTTTTCTTTCTCTCTCTCTTTTTCTCTTTCCTTCCTTCTCTCTATCTCCTCTTTCTTTCTCCCTCTCCTTCTCTCTCCTTTTCTGTCTTTTGCTCTTTCCTTCCTTCCCCCCTCTCTCTGTCTTTCTGTCTTCCTTTCCCTTCTTTCTCCTTTCTTCCCCCCAATTTTCTTTTTCCGTTCTCTTTCTTCCCTCCCCTTTTCTCTTCTCTTCCCTTTTTCCCCCCTTTCCCTCTTTTCCCCTTCTTTCTAATTCATGGCAGCAAGCATTCCTATTACCCCAGATCCCCTCCCAAGGCGTCACTCTGCTGAAAACTTAATTCTTAATTTAATATTAATAATTTAATAATAACCTTGACTATCACTAAAGGTTGTATCTTTTTATTCTTGATGTGTTTTATTCTCCTTATGTACACTGAGAGCGTATGCACCTAAGACAAATTCCTTGTGTGTCCAATCACATTTGGCCAATAAAAAATTATTCTATTCTATTCTATTCTATTCTATTCTATTCTATTCTATTCTATTCTATTCTATTCTATTCTATTCTATTCCATTCCATTCCATTCCATTCCATTCCATTCCATTCCATTCCATTCTTACAGTGCTGCCTAATGTCTATATATATTTACCCATATTATTATTTATCCTTACTATCTTCTTCACTCCCCATTTAATTGGAATTGTTTTTGTTGTTGTTGTTGTTTGTTTGTTTATTCCGTGGCTTTGTATGTACGCTGAGTTCTCCTGTACTGGAGACAAATTCCTTGTGAGCTGAATCACACGTGGCCAAATAAAGTATAATTCAATTCCCTTCCTCCTCCTCCTCCTCCTATCTTCCCCACAGCAACCCCTTGAGATGGGTTGGGCGAGATTGTGGTTGGCCCAAGGTCACCCAGCCGGCTTTCATGCGTAAGGCAGGACTAGAACTCACAGTGTCCTGGCCAGCACTTTAGCCACTGGTTTTACTCATTTTAAAAATATCCTTATGTAAAAGAAAGCTACCATATTTAATGGCTAAGCAAGATATTTCAAAAGACACTGAAAGGATGGACATAGATGAACTGCAACATTCCAGATGCACAGTAGATGGCAGCAAACTCTTAGATGGGCACTTCGCTGCTGCCATCTACTGTTCATCCAGATTTTCACAGCCCAGAAGTGGGAAGACATTGAAGTCTAATGAAGACCACACCCAGCACCAGGGGAGGGTAGAAGCATCCAGAATTCACTCCAATTTTCAGACAGATTCATATTTTTCATTCAAGGCAAGAAAACAAGCAATCAGCATATAAACCCTGCATGGCAATTACTTGCCCTTGTTTTATTGGGCATTAACTTCAATGCATAAGAAACAAAGTGGAGGGGGAAAAATTAAATTGATATAAGAGATAAAAATTAGTGACGATTCAATGTATCCTTCTTCTTTTTCTTCTTCTCCTCCTCTTCTTCTTCTTCTCCTTCTCCTCCCCTCCTCTTCCTCTTTGTCTTCTTCTTTTCCTCCTCTTCCTCTTTGTCTTCTTCTTCTTCTCCTCCTCCCCCTCCTCCTCTTCCTCTTTGTCTCCTTCTCCTTCTCCTCCCCCTCCTCTTCCTCTTTGTCTTCTCCTCCTCCTCCTCTTCTCCTCCTTCTCCTTCTCTTCCTCTTTGTCTTCTTCTCCTCCTCCTCCTCCTCCTCTTCTCCTCCTTCTCCTTCTCTTCCTCTTCCTCTTTGTCTTCTTCTCCTCCTCCTCCTCCTCCTCCTCCTCCTCTCCTCCTCCTCCTCCTCCTCCTCCTCCTCCTCCTCTTCTCCTCCTCCTCCTCCTCCTCCTGCCATATCTGTCATCGGATGTTGGCGATCATGTTGGCGATTCTATTTTTGTCAACAGCCGCATGAAAAAGTGCTGCTGATTTTGTCTCTATTTGAGCATATATGTGTATAACTGTTGTATAGGAGACTAATATATTTGTCTATACAGGTTATCCTTGTTCAGCAACCATTTGAATTTATGACGGTGTTGAATGAATACTTATGACCCGTCCTTGTAGAGATGTCCATCGCAGCGACCCCAAAATCATGTGATCACAATCTGGAGGCTCAGTGCCCCGCACCAGAGGTGGGTTTCAGCAGGTTCTGACCAGTTCTGGAGAACCGGTAGTGAAAATTTTGAGTAGTTCGGAGAACCGGTAGTAAAAATTCTGACTGGCTCTGCCCCCATCTATTCTCTGCCTCCCAAGTCCCAGCTGATCGGGAGGGAATGGGGATTTTGAAGTAACCTTCCCCTGGATTGGGGAGGGAATGGAGATTTTACAGTATCCTTCCTCTGGAGTAGGGAGGGAATGGGGATTTTGCAGTCTCCTTCCCCCAGGAGTGGGGAGGGAATGGGGATTTTGTAGTCTCCTTCCCCCAGGAGTGTGGTGGGAATGGAGATTTCGCAGTATCCTTCCCCTGCCATGCCCACCAAGCCACGCCCACCAAGCCACGCCCACAGAACCGGTAGTAAACATTTTTGAAACCCAGCACTGCCCCGCACCCAATTATGACATCAGAGCATCCAAAGGTCATGTGATTGCCATTTGAAACCTTCACTGCTAGATTCCGAGAAGCAAAGTCCATGGGGAAGCTGGCAAGAGATTGTAAATGGTGACGGTGTGACATCGCACTTAAAAATGTTATGGGATTCATTCAACAGCAGCAACCGGAAGGGCTGGAATTGCCATCATTAAGTGCCCCAGCCATGTTATAGTGCACTCCACAACTGCACTGATTAACGACAGAAATTCCATTGCTACGGTCATTGTTAACCAAGGACTACCTGTGGTTTCCATAATAGGTCATGTGCAGTGGTGAAGTCTAAAATTTGTTACTACCGGTTCTCTGGGCGTGGCTCGGTGGGGGGAAAGGAATGTGGCTGGGTGGGTGTGGCCAATTTTTTTTTTAACTTTTAAAACCATTTTTTCTACAACCTTTTTGGCGAAGAGGTTGTAAAAAAATGCTTTCAAAAGGCTCTGACAATCCCAGCTGAGTTGCCTGATTGGCAGAGGCTTTTTTTCTTTTAAAAGCCTCTGCCGATCAGGCAACTCAGCTTGGATCGTCAGAGGCATTTAAAAGAAAAAAAGCCTCTGCCGATTAGGCAACTCAGCTGGGATCGTCAGAGGCATTTAAAAGAAAAAAAGCCTCTGCTGATCAGTATCTCAGCTGGGATCGTCAGAGGCTTTTTTTTTACTTTTAAAAGCATTTTTTTGGCCGAAGAGGTTGTAGAGGTTTAAAATGCTTTTAAAAATTAAAAAAAAAAGCCTCTGATGATTGCACAGCTCAGCTGTGCAAGGGGGGGGGGCAGGGATTTTTGCTACCGGTTCTCTGAACCACCCGCCTCCATCGCTACCAGATTGGGCGATCCGGTCCGAACTGGGAGCATTTCACCCCTGGTCATGTGCCAATTTGATCCAAGATAAAATATCTCCTGTGGAATATGGAAGATATTGTAGAGGGAGCTAAGAATTGTCCAGAAAGAACCTGCAATTGCACCAGATTATTGTGGTGATTTTGGCTCTGTCGTTTTTTAAATCTAAATGCCAAATGTTTAACTTCAATTAAGGCTTTATCAAGGCTGAGTAACGATATTTTCCAGGAATGAGAGGCCACAATATATCAGATCAGAATCAGTTTGATTCTCAGCGTCACAGTGAAGAATTCACCCTGAATTTGATTGGAAAGATTACTTTTCACGGAATCCATTCTGCAGAAAAATCCACTGTATCTCCCTGTAGAAAAATGACAGTAAACGAATTTCTGTATTTATTTTCATATACAGGTAGTCCTCGGCTTACGACCACAATTGAACCCAACATTTCTGTTGCTGAGAGATATTTGTTAAGTGAGTTTTGCCCCATTTTAGGACCTTTCTTGCCACCGTTGTTAAATGGGTCACTGCAGTTGTTAAATTAGTAACACGATTGTTAAGTGAATCTGGTTTCCCCATTGATTTTGCTTGTCAGAAGGTCGCAAAAGAGGATCACGTCAGGGGTGGGTTCTAAATCTTTTTACTACCGGTTCTGTGGGCGTGGCTTATTTTGTGGGCGTGGCTTGATGGTCATGTGACAATTCTTTAGGATTTAGCAGAGGTACTGGTCTACCAGGCTTTTAACTGCCTGCAGAGCTGTACCGGTCTACCCATTTGTTTTCGGAGTGTCTTGGTCTACCCATTTGTTTTTGGAGGCACTGGTCTACCCATTTGTTTTTGGAGGCACTGGTCTACCACCACACTGCCTTTTGACACTGATCAGCTGTAGGGCGGCCCTTTGAAGCCCCAGGCAAGAGTTTAAACAGTTTTTTTTCCTTCTAGCCATCAGCTGGGACTCGGGAGGCAGCGAACAGATTGGGGGCGGGGCCAAATAAAAGGTAAGAATAACGCGGGCGGGAGGGCCCAGCTCCCGAACAAAGAGAACTGGTTCGGTGACGTCATATCATCACCGCTACCGGCTCAGCGGAACCGGGCGGAACCCACCACTGGATCACGTGATACTGTAACCATCATAAATATGAGTCAGTTGTCAAGCATCCAAATGTAAATCGATCATGGGGATACTGCCACGGTCATAAGTGTGAAAAATGGTCATAAATCCATTTTTTCAGTGCTGTTGTAACTTCAAAATGTCACTAAGTGAACTGTTGTAAGTGGAGGACTACCTGTACTCCATTCTCAAAAGCTCACAGAAAACAATCATCACCACTGCTTCTTTAAGATTGTTACTCTTGTTGGATGTATAGAATGAAGTTTCCAACAAGTGAGTGCTGTACTTATAAATTTCAATATTTATTATACAAGGGTTTTTGAATTGTTGTTTATTCTGACAGCATCATGGATGTTTCAAGTCTATTGTACTGTGCTGTGAATCCTTAGTTGATTCAGAGGTATGCAAATGTAATGAATAAATAACATTAGCATTTTGCGAACATGCTGCGAGCCTTCTCAAAAAAGAAAAAAAAAAGAAAAAAAAAAGAAGTGGCACTTCCTTATTGACCAAAGGTCTGTCACGAGGAACAATAGTTCATAAAAAAATTCTTTTCCACAATGGAAACCACTTCTCACTCATACATATTCTGATCTTTATTCCTGTAGGTGTCTGGTGCTTCCCCGCTATTTTTATTTTCTAAGAAAGCCAACAGGCAAGTGTAGAAGAGAAAGAAAGAAAAAAAGAAAGAAAGAAAGAAAGAAAGAAAGAAAGAAAGAAAGAAAGAAAGAAAGAAAGAGAGAGAAAGGGAGGAAGGAAGGGAGGGAGGGAGGGAGGGAGAAAGAGAGAGAAAGGAAGGAAGGAAGGAAGAGAGAAAGAGAAAGGAAGGAAGAAAGAAAAGAAGGAAGGAGGAAGGAAGGAGAATGAAAGGAAGGAGAACGAGAGAGAGAGGAAGGAAGGAAGGAAGGAGAATGAGAGAGAGAAAGGAAGGAAGGAAGAAAGGAAGGAGAAAGAGAGAAAGGAAGGAAGGAGAATGAGAGAGCGAAAGGAAGGAAGAAAGGAAAGAAGGAAGGAAGGAAGGGAGAAAGAGAAAAAGGAAGGAAGGAAGAGAAAGAGAGAGAGAAAGGAAAGAAGGAGAAAGAGAGAGAGAGAGAAAGAAAAAGAAAGAAAGAAAGAAAGAAAGAAAGAAAGAAAGAAAGAAAGAAAGAAAGAAAAAGAGAAAAGGATGTCAGCACAGTTTAGCCCTTTCTTTTGCAAGGCAATATCTATAGCACAATGTTAGCTGCATTGCTCATCCCTAATTTCTTAAACACACCCAGATAAAAAAATCAGGACAAGCAAATGACACACATATTATACACACAAGGAATGTAACAATCTAAAGCTACTAGTGTTTAGAAATACTATCTTGTACAATTGTGCAATCATTAAAAAGCAGAAGAAATAAAAGGGAAATACTGAGTCACTTCAGGGTTAGAATGCACCGACAAGCAAAAACTTTAATAAAAGTAGTAAAAAAACAACAACCAGCAACCCAATTTCCAAAAAGTACAATATCATTTAAACTGGGGGATTTGCAAACTCAAAATAAATCAACATTGCTTATAAATGCTAAATTAATGTAGGAGTTGAGGTTGGAGCTCCTGGTTTGAACTACAAGGGAAGCAACGGGATCCGTTTAAAGCCCACCATATTACAGTGTAGTCTTTGACTTACAACTATGATTGGGATCATTGCTAAGGCGATTTAAGCGAGTTGGGTTAAAACTTTAAAAAAGTTAGGACTTTTTTTAGCTTATTTAAATTGCACGCAGTTAGTAATTTCTTGCTGGAAACAACTTGTAATTAACATCAGAGCATTTTTGGAAAAGTCTTATCGTATCTTGTTTTCTGGGCTGGTTGCCAACCTTTGCCGGACTTTGGTTTTGTTTTGTTTTTTTAAAATTTGATTTATATGCCGCCCTTCTCCAGAGACTCAGGGCGGCTTACAATGCGTTAAGCAATAGCCTTCATACTTTTGTATATTTATACAAAGTCAGCTTATTGCCCCCACAAACTGGGTCCTCAATTTACCCACCTTAGAAAGGATGGAAGGCTGAGTCGACCTTGAGCCTGGGGAGAATTGAACTCGCAGTAATTGCAGGCAGCTGGATGTTAAATGCTGCCTTAGGAGGCATTAGCCTCCTAAGCCACTCAGGCTCCTTTATTTTATTCTTCCTACTTAATAAATTTGATAAGGACCGTTGGTGTGCGTCAATATCCTCGGGAATCCGGAGCTGGGAAAGAATAATTACTGAACTGAAATAAAATTTCCATTCCTGACCTTGAGGATTGCTAATTTAATGTATTATGGTTATTAGCCAGCAAACAAAGGGGAAAAAAAACAAGGAAAACACTCAACATGTGAATGCTTTTGGCATTTAAGACTTTAAGACAGCCCATGCAGTTTTACTGTGGGAAAAGCTCTGATCCGTAACAGAAGGACTCTGATTTTCCTCTTCAAATACAGAGAGTCCTCGACTTACGATAATAACTGAGCCTAAAAGTTCTGTTGCTAAGTGAGACAGTTGTTAAGTGAATTTTGCCCCATTTTATGGACTTTTTTTTGCCATAGTTGTTAAGTGAATCACTACAGTTGTTAAGTTACTAACACGGTTGTTAAGTGAATCTGGCTTCCCCATTGACTTTGCTCATCAGAAGGTCAAAAGGGGATCCCATGACCTCGGGACACTGCGACCGTCATAAATATGAGTCAGTTGTCAATCACCTGAATTTTAATCATGTGACCATGGGAATGTTGCAACGGTCGTAGGAGTGAAAAACAGTCATAAGTCACTTATTTCAGTGCCACTGTACTTTGAACGGTCACTAAACGAATGGTTGTAAGTCCAGGATTACCTGTATTTGTTTTCAACGGATGGCTTTCATGTTACAAAAAGAGGTACAGTGGCCTAGGGGTTAAGAAGTTTAGACTGTCAACTGGAAGGTTGGCAGTTTGAGACCCAAGTACCATGCGACGGGGTGAGCTCGCATTCTTGTCTCAGCTGCTGCCCACCTAGCAGTTCAAAAGCATGCAAATGCGAGTAGATAAATAGGTACCACTTTGGTGGGAAGGTAACAGTGTTCTGTGTCCCTCAGCATATAGTTATGCTGGCCTAAACATGGAAGCATCTTCGGACAACGCTGGCTCCCTCAGCTAGGAAATGGAGATCAGTACCGCTCCCTAGAGTTGGACACGACTGGACTGGGGAAATCTTTACTTTTACCTTAGGTTACACCCCATTTGGGGGCAGGAAACTTTGTGGTCCGCCAACAGCCTGTGGACCTGGCAGCGGAGTCGGACAGTGAGGAGGCTGGGGAGGACAATGGGCCAGTCCTGGAGTCAGGGGAAGGCCCGGACGAGGGCTCTGCATCAGAGGCAGAGATGGGGCCAGGGCCATCTGGAGCGATGTGTGGACTCCAGAGCCTCCAGAGGCAGATAGCAGAGAGGCAGAGGAACAAGAGGAGCCTGTTCCTAGTGTACGCATGCGAAGAGCTGTCAGAAGGCAAGAGCAGCTGAAGGAAAAAGGACGACTCGGGAGTAAGGCCAGAAGATGATTGGCCCCTCCCGTAAGGCTTAAAAGAGCAGCAATGAGTCGTTGAGTTTTTTGTAGAAAAGCAACGTTGATTCCAGTGCTCCTTGTCAGCATCTCTTGAACTTTGTGGGGTTTTTGCCAAGAAAAGCCTTTGGCAGGTTGCCAAAGACATCAAAGGTTGGTGATAAGGCCGTGGGACTGGTTATGAAGAATTTATTTTGGACTAAGGTGAGAATGAATTAATTCTCAGCTGTTTTAATAAAATAAGTTTGTTCAGGACTGAATTGTGTTTGGTAATCACTACGTGGGCCTCGGTCACAACAGAAACAATGATCCAGGATCTGGATCTGGTGATTCTTCGTTCCCATTGCAGTTCAGAGTCCACAACTACAGCGCAGGTGGCTAGATTCTGCGCAACAGCACTGGGGATTTATCGGAAACATGTGTCTAATCCACCATAGCTATTTTATACAGCCAATGTGGCAAACCCTTTGCACAGCTCATTCCTTTCCCTTTTAGTATTAAACTACTACGGGCCTCACAGTTTATGGATTGTAATTTTAGTATACCCTGTTTCCCTGAAAATAAGACCCTGTCTTTAAACCCCAAAATAAGCGCTTGGCCTTATTTTCAGGGAGGTCTTATTATTTTGGGGCGTGTGGAGCAAGATGGGGCTCCTCTTGCCGTCTTACCTGATTTCCAACTCTGCGTTTAAATATTTTCGGGGAGGGCTTATTTTGGGGGGGGGTGTCAGCGTCTCACCGCTGGCATAGAGAGATAAGCCCTGAACTTTTGCCTGCTAAATCCCTTTGAAGCTGGGTCGTCGTGGAAATGAAGGGAGAGGGGACATTCCTGTGAAATGATGGGACAAGAAGTCAGTGGAGTGACTTGGAAGATAGCCAATGAGAAGCAGATAATTGGGAATCGGAAAGGGAGGGATTGGGGGGCAAAAGGTCAGTCTTGTCCGCATCGAGTCATGATCCGGTTGCTGTGCTCAAATAAAGAGAAGTTTTCCTTAAAGATTGGCAGTTTGGAAATTCATTTATTTTGAGATAACATCGAAGTCTGACAGGGGGCTTATTTTAGCGCATGCGCTCAAAAGCCCGATTGGGTTTATTATCAGGGGATGTCTTATTTTCGGGGAAACAGGGTAGTAGGCCATATGTAATTGACGGGCTGGATTTTATCATAGATTTTTTTTAATGTGATATTTATTATTTTATTCTAGAATTTTTAATTGTATATTTACTGAGCGTTTTTATTTGTTCTGGTCTCTGGTTGTAATAAATTGAGTTGATTGAATCGATTGAGCAGTCGTGCCAAGTAAAGACGTAACTGCAGTTCAGACCACGTCCACCGAGACAGGGGCTTACAGCTGCTTTCAACAGCCCATTGCTCTCCACAGGGGCCAAGTTGCTAATCCCATTGAACCGTTTTGAGCTACATTGCTTGCAGGGATAGACTGAATTCACTGGCAGAGCACAGGATTCAAAGAAGGCTGACTTAGCACATTGTCCCTTCAGGGTTTGTTTTGCATTCCTGAGAAACAAAAGTCATCTGGCCTTCCTAGTAACTATGAGTCATCCAAACAAACAACCTCAAGAAATATGTACAAGTCTGCAGCCTTTTTACACTACATAATCTGAAATAATTGCAAATTCAGAATTCACGCACAGTCCGGAACCAACACTATGCCAGCAGGGTCTCCAACCTTGGCAACTTTAAGACTTGTGGACTTCAACTCCCATCTGGCTGAGGAATTCTGGGAGCTGAAGTCCACAAGTCTTAAAATTGCCAAGGTTGGTGACCCCTGCACTAATGCAACTCTTTCTTCAACTTTAACCCAAAGCAGCTATTTGGACAAGCAGAAGTCACAAATTATTAACTTATTTTTTTTTTCTTTCTTCGTGATCCTTTTTTCCCTTTTGAATTGTATCATGCTGACTGTGAACAAGGCTTTTTAAAATTTTTCTCCTTTCTTTGATTATATGGATGGCACTTAAAAGAGTAGCTTTTAGAAGTAGACTCTTTTTTTTTTTTTAATTTGATTTATATGCCGCCCTTCTCCGGAGACTCAGGGCAGCTTACAGTGCGTTAAGCAATAGCCTTCATCCTTTTGTATATTTATACAAAGTCAGCTTATTGCCCCCACAACTGGGTCCTCAATTTACCTACCTTAGAAAGGATGGAAGGCTGAGTCAACCTTGAGCCTGGCGAGATTCGAACCTGCAGTAATTGCAGGCAGCTGGTCTTAATAACAGGGTGCTTTAGACCACTGTACTACCAAGACTCTTGTTTGGTGGACCTAATTATCAATTAAGGTTTTAATTCTAATACATACGCTTCTAAGAGTTATATCCCATCAAACCTAACAGATTCAATTCTAAATAAAGCCTCACACTTAGAATCGTAATTCATCAAACTCAAAGAAATTAAACTAAATTATTAATCATTCTCTAAAATGCGGTTAAATTAAAGGCAATTAAAATATCAATTATAAAATTAATAAATAGTAATGGGCACCTTGAGCGCAATCCCAAAACATCTGGAACATCACTTGAACATCAATTGACAAAATGCCCATTCGTCAATTGCAAAAGGCAGCTTTACTCAGAACATTTACACCCTGCTAGGATACTTTTAACATTGTTAAACATCAACATCTGTCTTTGGAAAGAATTTGATAGGTGGATAAAAGTTGCAAATCTAACTTAAACATCTGGCTGACTGTCGACGAGTCATAACAATATAGAAAAAGAACTTGAGACAATCCAAACTACAAAAACCTGCAAATAGATGTAGAATGACTGTGGCAAAAGAAAGGTAAAGTTAGCACCAGTAGTAATAGGTGCTTTGGGTGCTATCCCAAAACATCTGACCATCCCAGAATAAATCTACATTATTAAGCCTTCTGAGCTGTACAAGCTATATCTATGGAGATTCTCCGTCATCCAGCTCATGGTTGTCCCAAAGGTGCTTTTTCAAGAGGCGACTGGACTTTCTAGTTTTTCTTTGAAGACGTTTCGGAGAGCTGAAGAAGCTTCTTGGATATGAAGCAAAATGTCTTCAAAGAAAAACAGAAAGTCCAGTCGCCTCCTGAAAAAGCACCTTTGGGGGGTACAAGCTTTGGATTAATTTCTGAAGGAGCGTGATAAGGTTTTGCTAACCCCTTAAGTGCATGTTTTGCAATCGTAGCAACTTGAAGATGAATGGACTTCAAGTCCCAGAATTCTGGGATTTGACGTTTAACAGAGTAGCAGAGTTGGAAGGGAGCTTGGAGGTCTTCTAGTCCAACCTTAAAGTCACTAAGTTTGAGAAACATGCCTTACGTCGTGCCAAATATGGAAAGCCTTGCCTCTGAATCAACACAGGATTGGCTGCCATGCTATGGTTACTTAGGAGTAAGTGAAGTTCAATTTTCAGAGAGAGAGAGAGCGCAGATGGGCTTCTTTCAGAGATGCTCTAGCACACTGCTTTTTAATTTCAGGAACTGGCTAGAGAATTCTGGGAACTGAAGTCCACACTTATAATTGCTGAATTGAGAAATACTGCTTTAATAGTAGTTGCACTGAGATGACCACTCCCAACCCTTCAATTCCATGAATACACAGCAGAACAGCTAAGTAAAGAAACAGTCACACCTAAATACAGAAACTCTGGCTCAATCTGCCCAGTGCTGTAAGAGATTCCTGAACAGGCTATAGAATAACAGATCTGGAAGGGACCTTGGAGGTCTTCTAGTCCAACCCCCTGCTTAGGCAGGAAAACTCTCTAGCATTTCAGACAAATGGTTATCCAAACTCTTGTTTAAAACTTCCAGTGTTGGAGCATTCACAACTTCTGGAGTCAAGTTGTTCCACTGATTAATTGTTCTAACTGTCAGGAAATTTCTCCTTAGTTCTAAATTGCTTCTCTCTTTATTTTTTATTTTTTTTATTTTTAATTTGATTTATATGCAGTCCTTCTCCGGAGACTCAGGGCGGCTTACAATGCGTTAAGCAATAGCCTTCATACTTTTGTATATTTATACAAAGTCAGCTTATTGCCCCCACAAACTGGGTCCTCAATTTACCCACCTTAGAAAGGATGGAAGGTTGAGTCGACCTTGAGCCTGGTGAGAATTGAACTCGCAGTAATTGCAGGCAGCTGGATGTTAAATGCTGCCTTAGGAGGCATTAACCTCCTACGCCACTCAGGCTCCTTGATTAATTTCCATCCTTTGTTTCTTGTCCTGCCCTCAGGTACTTTGGAGAATAGCTTGACTCCCTCCTCTTTGTGGCAGCCCCTGAGATATTGGAAGACTGCTATCATGTCTCCCCTAGTCCTTCTTTTCATTAAAGTAGACATGCCCAGTTCCTGCAACCGTTCATATGTTTTAGCCTCCAGTCCCCTAATCATCTTTGTTGCTCTTCTCTGCACTTTTTCTAGAGTCTCAATATCTTTTTTACATTGTGGTGACCAAAACTAAATGCCGTATTCCAAGTGTGGCCTTACCAAGGCATTATCAAGTGGTATTAACACTTCACGTAGCCGTTTCTTTAGGCCAGCAATACTTAAACCAAATCAGCATTCATCTCTGAAGAAACACAATAGTTCCCAAAGGTAAGAGAAAACGCTCGGAGTTGACATCACACAAGAAAAGTTTGTGAGTTTTGTAAAGCAAAAGGCAAATAACGGTAACAACTGAAATGTGTAAAATTGTGGCCAGGTTGACAAAAATAAGCAAACCTCCTACATGTTATGAGAATCCTGGATCCCCGGACCTATTAGGGCAGAGTTTCTCAGCCTTGGCAACTTTCAGATGGGTGGACTTCAACTCCCAGAATTTTGGGAGTTAAAGCCCACACATCTTAAAGCTGTCATGGTTGGGAAACCCTGTAAATCGTTTTGCAGTTCACACAGCACACCACAAGCCTAAACAATTCATCACTGAATGGCTTAAGAAGAAAGGAGGGTTCAACAATCACCATTAGTTATTTGGTTTTAAGTTTAGCCACGGGGCTGAATTAAATCACTACCTCGTTGAGTGGATTTGCTCAATGCAGTAGAACTGACTGGCTTCCAACTTGAACAGGGGATCAGATAATGTCATATCTACTAATTGTGTTGTCTGTAAATTACTTTGAGGACCGGAAATTCTTCCAAATCTGAATCTGTGAAGGACGATGGCTGAAGGATGCTTCAAAAGTTCCATGGTGCTTACCAAAAAATAAAAATCAGAACACCAAATACAAGTTGGGCAGAAACGACCTCGTAGACGACCCTCATTCTGTCAAGGACCTAAGAGTGCTCATTTCAAATGATCTAAGCCCCAGAGCTCATTGTAACACCATTGCTAAAAAGGCATTAAGAGTTGTAAACCTAATCTTGCGAAGCTTCTTCTCCGGTAACATTGTATTGCTAACTAGGACATACAAAACCTTTGCCAGACCAATTCTCGAATACAGTTCGTCTGCCTGGAATCCACACTGTATATCAGACATTAATACGATTGAGCAGGCCCAGAGGTATTTCACGAGAAGAGTCCTCCACTCCTCTACTCACAATAGAATCCCTTATGCCATCAGGCTTGAAATTTTGGGCTTGGATAATTTGGAACTGCACCGCCGTGGTCTGATCTAAGCATAGTACACAAAATTGTCTGCTACGTCATCTTACCTGTCAACGACTTCTTCAGCTTCAACCTTAATAACACACGGGCAAACAATCGATACAAACTCAAAGTAAACCGCTCAAAACTCGATGGCAGAAAATACGACTTCAGCAACAGGGTGGTCAACGCCTGGAATGCTCTACCTGACCCCGTTGTTACATCCTCAAACCCTCACGGCTTCAACCTCAAACGGTCTACCGTGGACCTCAGCCCCATTCCTAAGAGGTCCGTGAAGTGGGAGTGCATAGGCGCACCAGCGTGCCTACCGTCCCTGTCCTACTGTCCCCATTTATTTGTACTCATTTCCTTCGTTTTTGTCCACGTTCATATTCATAACCTGCTATCTCTTACATGTTTGACAAACTAAGTAAGTAAGTAAGACAGACAGACAGACAGACAGACAGACAGACAGACAGGAAGGAAGGAAGGAAGACAGACAGGAAGGAAGGAAGGAAGGAAGGAAGGAAGGAAGACAGACAGGAAGGAAGGAAGGAAGGAAGGAAGACAGACAGACAGGAAGGAAGGAAGGAAGGAAGGAAGGAAGGAAGGAAGATAGACAGGAAGGAAGGAAGGGAGGAAGGAAGGAAGAAAGAAAGAGAAAACGGGACTGAGAACACATCACAAAGATAGGTAGCAGAGCAGCTGGGTGGGTCTAATCTTAAGTAGCAATATCTTGACCTCTTAGCACAGGGGTCTCCAACCTTGGCAACTTTAAGCCTGGTGGACTTCAACTCTGGGGAATTCCGAGAGTTGAAGTCCGCCAGGCTTAAAGTTGCCAAGGTTGGAGACCCCTGTCTTAGTGTCCACATGAGTTTTACAGCCTGTGGCTTAGCCATGAGTTAACCACGGCTTATGGATAAACCCCCACCCTAAGCTAAGACACACACACAGGAGTTGTGGTCCACGCAGTTTTGCTGAGCCCAAACCGACAACCCAACTTTCTGCAGGGGGCAGACCGAAAGGAGCGGCTTCCCAGCCCTTGGGCCCCCCCCCCACCCTTACCTACCTTGGGGGTCTGGCCCACCATCACGTCGGTGCAGCCGACCGGGTAGGCGCCCTTCCCGTGGGGCAAGCCGAGGGACTGCGTCACCCCCATCCTTGGCAGCTCCGGCTGTCTCCCCGCGGAGGAGAGTCCCAGGCGGCCTGAAGGGGCAGCTTTCCGGCGGCCTCTCCGCGGCTGGCAGGAGAGGGAGAGAGAAAAGGGGCCGCGCTCCTTCGCTTCCTCCTCTCGGCCTCTTCCCGGCCATTGGCTGCCGGCGGAGGGAGCCGTCGGCGGCCCCCAGAAGAGGGAGGAGCCGGGAGGCTCCGAAAGGAGGAAGCGCCGAAGCCCGGGGAGCTCTTGCCTGGAGCGCACAGCGGGGGTTTGCCGGCTTTGGATCGCGCGTCCAGGGCGCGCAGCCAAAGGATTTCGCGGTGGGTCGGGTGGGGGATGGAATTCAGCGCTCCTGAACAAAGGCAGCTTGAGAAAAAAGCAGCACTCGGGGGTTAAAACTTACATTGAAGTCTGTCTTCTTCTCTTTCTTTCTTTCCTTCCTTTCTTCCCTCTTTCTCTCCTTTTCCCTTTCTTTCTTTCTCTCCTTCCTTCCTTTTTTCTCCCTCCCTCTTTCTCTCTTTCTTTCTCCTTTTTTCTCTCTATTTCTCTCTCCTTCCTTCCTTCTCTCTCTCCTTCTCTCACTATTTCTTTCTTTCTCTCCTTCCTTCCTCTCTTTCCTTTTTTCTTCCTCTTCCTCTTTCTCCTTTTCTTTCTCTCTCTCTTTTTCTCTTTCCTTCCTTCTCTCTATCTCCTCTTTCTTTCTCCCTCTCCTTCTCTCTCCTTTTCTGTCTTTTGCTCTTTCCTTCCTTCCCCCCTCTCTCTGTCTTTCTGTCTTCCTTTCCCTTCTTTCTCCTTTCTTCCCCCCAATTTTCTTTTTCCGTTCTCTTTCTTCCCTCCCCTTTTCTCTTCTCTTCCCTTTTTCCCCCCTTTCCCTCTTTTCCCCTTCTTTCTAATTCATGGCAGCAAGCATTCCTATTACCCCAGATCCCCTCCCAAGGCGTCACTCTGCTGAAAACTTAATTCTTAATTTAATATTAATAATTTAATAATAACCTTGACTATCACTAAAGGTTGTATCTTTTTATTCTTGATGTGTTTTATTCTCCTTATGTACACTGAGAGCGTATGCACCTAAGACAAATTCCTTGTGTGTCCAATCACATTTGGCCAATAAAAAATTATTCTATTCTATTCTATTCTATTCTATTCTATTCTATTCTATTCTATTCTATTCTATTCTATTCTATTCTATTCCATTCCATTCCATTCCATTCCATTCCATTCCATTCCATTCCATTCTTACAGTGCTGCCTAATGTCTATATATATTTACCCATATTATTATTTATCCTTACTATCTTCTTCACTCCCCATTTAATTGGAATTGTTTTTGTTGTTGTTGTTGTTTGTTTGTTTATTCCGTGGCTTTGTATGTACGCTGAGTTCTCCTGTACTGGAGACAAATTCCTTGTGAGCTGAATCACACGTGGCCAAATAAAGTATAATTCAATTCCCTTCCTCCTCCTCCTCCTCCTATCTTCCCCACAGCAACCCCTTGAGATGGGTTGGGCGAGATTGTGGTTGGCCCAAGGTCACCCAGCCGGCTTTCATGCGTAAGGCAGGACTAGAACTCACAGTGTCCTGGCCAGCACTTTAGCCACTGGTTTTACTCATTTTAAAAATATCCTTATGTAAAAGAAAGCTACCATATTTAATGGCTAAGCAAGATATTTCAAAAGACACTGAAAGGATGGACATAGATGAACTGCAACATTCCAGATGCACAGTAGATGGCAGCAAACTCTTAGATGGGCACTTCGCTGCTGCCATCTACTGTTCATCCAGATTTTCACAGCCCAGAAGTGGGAAGACATTGAAGTCTAATGAAGACCACACCCAGCACCAGGGGAGGGTAGAAGCATCCAGAATTCACTCCAATTTTCAGACAGATTCATATTTTTCATTCAAGGCAAGAAAACAAGCAATCAGCATATAAACCCTGCATGGCAATTACTTGCCCTTGTTTTATTGGGCATTAACTTCAATGCATAAGAAACAAAGTGGAGGGGGAAAAATTAAATTGATATAAGAGATAAAAATTAGTGACGATTCAATGTATCCTTCTTCTTTTTCTTCTTCTCCTCCTCTTCTTCTTCTTCTCCTTCTCCTCCCCTCCTCTTCCTCTTTGTCTTCTTCTTTTCCTCCTCTTCCTCTTTGTCTTCTTCTTCTTCTCCTCCTCCCCCTCCTCCTCTTCCTCTTTGTCTCCTTCTCCTTCTCCTCCCCCTCCTCTTCCTCTTTGTCTTCTCCTCCTCCTCCTCTTCTCCTCCTTCTCCTTCTCTTCCTCTTTGTCTTCTTCTCCTCCTCCTCCTCCTCCTCCTCTTCTCCTCCTTCTCCTTCTCTTCCTCTTCCTCTTTGTCTTCTTCTCCTCCTCCTCCTCCTCCTCCTCCTCCTCTCCTCCTCCTCCTCCTCCTCCTCCTCCTCTTCTCCTCCTCCTCCTCCTCCTCCTGCCATATCTGTCATCGGATGTTGGCGATCATGTTGGCGATTCTATTTTTGTCAACAGCCGCATGAAAAAGTGCTGCTGAGTTTTGTCCAAACGAGTCCCTTAGGTTTTGAAGCTGTGACGTTCTTCTTCTACCTGGGCCTCGTTTGCCTTCAATCTTTCCCTGGAGGATTAAGTGAAGGATGCCGTATTTTTCTAGGTGTCGCTTTGTGTATCTTTAAGAGTCTTAAAAATGCCCTGTGCAGATCTAAGGCCTCAGTTTCCCAAGAAAGCATTCCTGGAAGATGCTTTTTCTGGTTTTATCAGATAAATCCCCTTTTGTTTATGGCCGCTTTTTGTAAAGTACGATAAGTGTGCGTAAAGGTGTTTCTCTAGCTGCTTTCATTTACCATTTTTTCCCTCCTTCCTTACACCTTCAGTCACTTGAGGCCATTTAAAATTAGACAGAGCTAAAAGGAAGGTTTTAAAATAAATCAAAAGACCAACATTTTTATTACTCAGTCAACATTCCAATGCCCTTTTTTTTATTCTCCAAGGGCTTTTAATGGATGATTGATGGCTATGGCTTATGGCTCTTATTTCTTCCTTTTTATAGAGATTTATGGCAATTGTGGTCATAAAAGGAGTGTGCAAAAAAATCTTACATGTGCAATGTATTACTGGCTATAATGGTTAACTTCTGAATATGATCGGGACTGCTGTCTGATTTAATTATATCCCCCTCGAAATGGCTTAATAGAATTTTCACACTGATGCTGGTAAACTGTCTTCTTAAAATAAATGGTATGAAAATGCTATCAATATACATGGTCATGATTACTATGTCCCTATTGAAAGGGTGGGTGGGAAACAGCTGTGATGCCGATATCTTTGTGTCAGCCCAGAGCAGGGGTAAAATCCAGCAGGTTCTGACAGATTCTGGAGAACTGGTAGTGGAAATTTTGAGCAGTTTGGAGAACCGGTAGCATAAATTTTGAGTAGTTCGGAGAACCGGTAAATACCACCTCTGGCTGACCCCAGAGTGGGTTGGGAATGAGGATTTTGCAGTATCCTTCCCCTGCCATGCCCACCACACCATGCCCACAAAACTGGTAGTAAAAAAAATTGGATTTCACCAATGGCCCAGAGTCACCTTGTAGAGGAGATGGGCAGCACAGGATAGAAAGAAAGAAAGAAAGAAAGAAAGAAAGAAAGAAAGAAAAGAAAGAAAGAAAGAAAGAAAGAAAGAAAGAAAGAAAGAGGGAGGGAGAAAGGAAGGAAGGAAAGAAAGAAAAAGAAAGAAAGAAAAAGAAAAAAGAAAAGAAAGAAAAAATAAGGTAGACTAAAGTAAGAAAAAAGGGATGTGGTGCCTCAGTGGCTAAGACGCTGAGCTTGTCGATTGAAAGGTCAACAGTTCAGCGGTTCGAATCCCTAGTGCCGCGTAACAGGGTGAGCTTCCGTGACTTGTCCCAGCTTCTGCCAACCTAGCAGTTCGAAAACAAATAAGAAATGCAAGTAGAAAAATAGGAACCACCTTTGGTGGGAAGGTAACAGCGTTCTGTGCGCCTTTGGCGTTTAGTCATGCCAGCCACATGACCACGGAGACGTCTTCGGACAGTGCTGGCGCTTTGGCTTTGAAACAGATGAGCACCGCCCCCTAGAGTCGGGAACGACTAACACATTATGTGTGAGGGGAACCTTTACCTTTACCTTAAAGTAAGAAACCGATGCCATATAGATCAGGACTACTTTTATTGTACAGGTAGTCATATGACATATGACCTATGCCCTCTCCAATAGACGTTTTGCAACTAGGAGAACTGGATCGCTCTTACCGCCGGAGACTTACTTGATCAGGTGTAATAGTCTATTCCAGGGGTGTCAAAGTTGATTTCATTGAGGGTCGCATCAGGGTTGTGCTTGACCTTGGGGGGCCGGGGTGGGTGTGGCCAGGGTGAGCATGGCCAGCTTGATGTCACTTGTGTCGGGGACACCTGTTGTGGCCCGAGCATTCTGCCAACGAAAATGGGCTCACGAGCTCCGTTTTCAGCTGCAAAAGTCTCCCTCTGCCAGCAAAAACAGAACTTGGGAGTGCCAAGCTCCATTTTCACTGGCAGAGGCACCGTGGGCCGGTCTTTCGCTGCTTCCTTATATCTTATATAACCTAACTTATATAAGATATAATTTAGGTTCTAACCTAACGCCAGTTAGGTTAGAACCTCTAACCTAACTGGCCTCGGTTAGAGGTTCGGAAAGGGACCTGATCCAAATCAAAGGAATTAGGCCAACCCACAATCTTACACTGAAGGAACTTCGTTTCATTCTAACGTCTCAAATGCAGGTGACTTAATTACATTTGCTGCATTTAAGGCAGTAGACATAAGGATTCCACTGTATTAACTTTTCCTCCTAACCTTTTACAAATTACAGTTCGGTTGTAGCTTTTGGAGAGTTAGGGATTTGTATGCCATTCTGGAAATGTTAATTGCCTATCTCTACCTTATAGATGGAGTAATAAAAAAAAATAGCAACAGAGAGAGAGAGATGCAGAAAACTCTAGCTCTCTGCTGCCCTCTGTTGGTCTTCTAGAATTTTTTTTCCTGCCCAATTGTAGGAGCCAACTTACAATTTTTGATGAAAAAGATTGTCAGCAAGTTTGCACTTCACTAAATTAAGCATTCTTGAAGGGTGAGATCCAGGAGTGGAATCCAGCAGGTTCTGGAGAACCGATAGCAGAAATTTTGAGTAGTTCGGAGAACTGGCAAATGCCACCTCTGGCTGGCTCCAGAGCGGGGTGGGAATGGAGATTTTGCAATATCCTTCCCCCAGGAGTGGGGAGGGAATAGGGATTTTGCAGTATCCTTCCCCTGGATACATTCCCCTGGATACATTCCCCTGGGTGGGAATGGAGTTTTTGCAGTATCCTTCCCCCAGGAAGGGGAGGGAATGGGGATTTTGCAGTATCCTTCCCCTGCCACGCCCACCAAGCCACACCATGCCCACCAAGCCACGCCCACAGAACTGGTAGTAAAAAAATTTGAATTTCACCGCTGTTGAGACATAGTTAATATGGAATATGAACCAGGAAATCCTCAGGCTGGTTACACTACGAAGTTGAAAAAACTTAAAACGATGGTAACAGAAAACTGCTCTACTACCCTTAGGAGCAATGTGAATTTTGTCTTGGGAGTTATTAGGAGACAAAGAAGACCACAGATAGTCCTCAATTTACAACAGTTCATATAATGACCGATCAAAGTTACAATGGCACTGAAAAAAGTGACATGACCATTTTTCACAATTACAACTTTGGCAACATCTTCATGATCATGTGATCAGAATTCAGTTGCTTGGTAACTGGTTCGTACTTATGACCCTTGCTGTGTCCCAAGGTCATGGTCATAAGTATGAACCAAGGCACCTTTTGCAACCTTTTGACGGTCAAAATCAACAGGGAAGCCAGATTTACTTAAATCACCGGGTTGTTAATTTATCAACTGCAGGGATTCACTTAACAACTGTGGCAGGAAAGATCATAAGATTGGGGCAAAAGTCACTTAACAAATGTTTCATTTAATAAAAGAAATTTGGGGCTCAGTTGTGGTCGTAAGTCGAGGACTACTGTACAGCCTGGGTGTTTCTCAATCTTCACAACTTTAAGATGGGTGGATTTGAACTCCCAGAATTCCCTAGCCAGCATTCTAGGTGTTGAAGTCCATCCATCTTAAAAAGTATTGGAAAATGAGAAAGTCAGTAGAGTTTGGTTCTGGTGGTTAAGACCAATGAGCTAAATTTGCACAGAACATTGGAAAAATGTACATCACTGTGGTTTATTAGTGTAAAAAAAAAATGAGGTTTTTCCAGTGGGCAGCAGAATGTGTTCGTTGGATTTCACGAAACTGACAAAATTTTCACAAAACTATATATTATAATAATTATTGTATAAGTTTACCCCCATCTTGGTGGTATGTTTTTCAGCTGTTGCCTCTTCAGCAGGCTGCCTTTTGCTGTGGCCATGATGACATCAGCATTCCTTCTAATAATCAGTTAGGCTGATGAATGCTAAGCGGATCCCATTGTGGTTTGAAAACTACAGTGCAGGAAACCAATGACTGTGGCTTATTTTGCAAATAATAGTTCAGGCTAAAATGTTAATGTTGTACTGTATTGACTTTCCCTGCTTGGAATTGTCATGAATTGCTGCATCTGAACTTTAAAAAATCTTATCTGCACTAAATTAATGTAGTGGATTGAAGACCAAATTCTCCTACTGATGTGCAACAGTGGTGGGTTTCAAATTTTTTTACTACCGGTTCTGTGGGTGTGGCTTGGTGGGCGTGGCACGGCATGGCTTGGTGGGTGTGGCCGGGAAAGGTTACTGCAAAATGCCCATTTCCTCCCGATCAGTGGGATTCAGGAGGGAGAAAATAGATGGGGGCGGGGCCAGTCAGACGTGGTATTTACCAGTTCTCCGTACTCCTCAAAATTTCTGCTACCAGTTCTCCAGAACTGGTCAGAGCCTGCTGAAACCCACCTCTGATGTGCAATCTACTATCAGAGCACACACAATCAGCACACACAATCAGACAATTCAGCAGGATTCAAAACGTCTTTATATACATAATAACCCGTAAGGCATACAATACCCTTGTAGGTTTTTCCACATTGTAGAGAAGAGAAATAGCAAGTACAAAATGGAAGCACAAAATGGAGAAGCCAAAATGGAGAAGCCAAAAAATGGAGGAGGGAGAAGCTAGTGCCCTCAAGCTTATATACAGAACAGTTAAGCCACGCCCAGGCTCCCAGGTAGGTGCATCTTATACTCCGAAAAATATGATAGTTCGGAGAACCGGCAAATACTACCTCTGGCTGGCCCCAGAGTGGGGTGGGAATGGAGAATTTGCAGTATCCTTCCCCTGCCACACCCACCAAGCCACGCAACCAAGCCACACCACACCCACCAAATCACGCCCACAGAACCAGTAGTAAAAAAATTTGAATTTCACCACTGCATAAAATATACTAGATTGAATGGAACAAGTCAATTTAGGGAGACCAATAATGTTGACTGGAGTGTAAAAGCTGGAAAGAAAAAGAAGGAATCTCAAATTGGAAAGGGGGTAGGACTGGATTAACAGGAGATAACAATCGATAAAGTTTGGCAAAGAGAATTCCTGGAGTATTGCCAACATCCAATTCAAGCAAAAAGGAACACATTCTACCTTTTGGATCCCATTCAACACACACAACAGAATCAAATTAGAAACGGGTACAATCTAGTGAGCCAGAGCGCAGATTGTGGAACGGATCATGAATTATCAGTGCCAAATATGCAAGACATGGCAACAAGATTTGATCTGAAGGAGATAAAGTAGGTATACATAAATAATGTAAGCAATAGATTCAGTATGCGTATGCAAAAGAGACTTTGATGTGTTGGGTGTGTGAGGGGTGTGGGTGGAGAGGAGGCGGCTTAATAGAAATCAAAGCAGAAAAAAAAAATTATATTCCCAACATTTCAAAGAAGAGAAAGATCCAAGTGGCTTTGAGAATAGCTGTCAGGATTTATGAAGGGAGACAAAGCTTTGGACAACAAGAAAGGATGAAGAATAACTGGATGCAGATTTGCAACATCAAACAAGGAAGAACAAGGAAACGCAGCCCAAGAATGTCAACAAACAGAGGGAGAAGAAATGGAAAAATGAGCTAGGAGAAACCACAGGAAAATTTATCACTAAGGAATACATAATCATGGAAGAGATCGCACAAGAGATAATTGGGGTTAAAAGAAGATGGGAGGGCTATAGTTTTGCAAACTATCATACAACAATGAAAACAATAAAAACACTTCGAAAGATTACACACATACACACACGGAACCGATCCATTCAAAAGTGAAATAGGATGGCCAATTGGCCAGCGGTCAGATCTGAGACCAGCAGGCGCAGAATGAAAAGCACTGAAGTCTTAAAAGCTGGAGGAGATACGGCATTTAAAATGTTCACTGTTCCATGTCAACAAATATGGAACAAATCTGTGTTTCCTAAAGATTGGAAAAGATTCTTAACCACCATGCACTGATTAAGGCATCAGGCTAGAAGCCAGGAAGCAATGAGTTCTAATCCTGAGTTGGGCACAAAACCAGCTGGGTGACCATGGGCCAGTCACTTTCTCCGAGCCCTTGGAAGGAGGCAATGGCAAACCACTTCTGCAAAACCTTGCTAAGAAAACTGCAGGGACCTGTACAGGCTGTCTTTGAGAATCAGAGGTGATTAAAAGGGGGAAAAACGGGTGCAGAAGGAAACGTTACAAAAAAACAAGGGAAGGAAAACATGTAAAGGGTATAGGAAGTGTTTCTACCTTCTGTGTAATGAAGTAATGGAGTTGTATGAGCTTCTGCTTCCCCTTTGCGTTACATTGTGTGTATGTGTAGAGTGTGAAATGCAAGATAGGCAACTTACACTCCACTCATGTAATCCAAGAGGCTCAAAATGGAGCAGCATTGGGAGAGAGTGACTGGCCTAAAGTCACCCATGGCTAATGACTAGAACTCATTGTCTCCTGGCGATTGGCCCAAAGTTACTCAACTGGCTTTCATGCCTAACGCAGGAGTAGAACTCACAGTCTCCTGGTTACTAGCCTGATGCCTTAACCACTAGACTAAGATAATCAGCACGTAGACAGTCTACCTAGATCTTAGGCATGAACTGAGCAAATGGTAGACTGCATAATGTCGATCAATGTTGTAAAACCTTGGCAACTTTACGATATGTGGATTTCAACTCCCAGAATTCCCTAGCCTGCGTTCTGGCTGGGGGATTCTGGGAGTTGAAGTCTGCCCCATCTATAATTTCCAATTTTAAAAAAAGATTAGTGTAGATGGATGAAATGCACTTAGTCATGACTAGAAGAGGCTGAAATGATAGGAATGTAGTTAGTCATTACTAGAGAGAGAGAGAGAGGTTAGAGGGGATGAAGTGGCTCTGTGGCTAAGACGCTGAGCTTGTCGATCGAAAGGTCGGCAGTTCAGCGGTTCGAATCCCTAGTGCCATGTAACGGGGTGAACTCCCGTTATTTGTCCCAACTTCTGCCAACCTAGCAGTTCGAAAGCACGTAAAGAATGCAAGTAGAAAAATAGGGATTATCTTTGGTGGGAAGGTAACAGCGTTCCGTGCGCCTTTGGCATTTAGTCATGCCGGCCACATGACCACGGAGACGTCTTTGGACAGCGCTGGCTCTTCGGCTTTGAAACGGAGATGAGCATCGCCCCCTAGAGTCGGGAACGACTAGCACATATGCGTGAGGGGAACCTTTACCTTTAGAGAGAGGTTGAAATGGCAAGATTTGAACATGTACTCACTCAGGGTTGAATCCAATTCAGTGGTGACTCACTGAATTAAACCATTTCTATCTGCCAGGCCTGGTTCTATTTTTTTTCCCCAACAGAACATTGCCTATCCATTAAAATCCAGCAGGGGGAGCCGTGTAACCATTCAGCCGCCAAAGGCTTTCAGCCTTTGCAATCTGATATCGGACATCAACTCTCTCCAAGCCTTCATCACTCTGTCCATCTGCTTCTGACATCTGTCAGCAAACTATCTTTGAAAACAGATCAGAAATGAGCCCACTTTAGTGGGAGGGGAGAAACTGTCCACAGTACTAATAAAGGAGAATATTTGTAGCTCAGGGTTGAAATGTTGTTTCAATAGTGTCTATAGACATTAACAACATGGTAAAGGTAAAGGTTCCCCTCGCACATATGTGCTAGTCATTCCCGACTCTAGAGGGCGTTGCTCATCTCCGTTTCAAAGCCGAAGAGCCAGCACTGTCCAAAGACGTCTCCGTGGTCATGTGGCCGGCATGACTCAACGCCAAAGGCGCACGGAACGCTGTTACCTTCCCACCAAAGGGGGTCCCTATTTTTCTACTTGCATTTTTTACATGATTTCAAACTGCTAGGTTGGCAGAAGCTGGGGACATGGCGGCTCAGTGGCTAAGATGCTGAGCTTGTCGTTCAAATCCCTAGTGTCTGGTAACGGGGTGAGTTCCTGTTACTTGTCCCAGTTTCTGCCAACCTAACATCTACAGTTTATAGAGCCATGATGGTGAACCTATGGCACGCGTGCCACAGGTGGCACGCGGAGCCATATTGGTGGGCATGCGAGCTCAGCACCGGCACACATGCGCACGCTGGCCAGCTGATTTTTTGGGCCTTCTGGGCCCACCGGAAGTAGGGAAACAGGCTGTTTCCTGCCTCCGGAGGGCCTGGGGGGGGTGGGGAAGGCTGTTTTCACCCTCCCCAGGCTCCTAGAAAGGCTCTGGAGCCTGGGGAGAGCAAAAAACAGGCCTACTGGGCCCACCGTGCCATCGCGTGCCAAAAGCGGGGGGAGTGTAGGGTCACGCACGCATGCGCGGGGGTGGGCGGAGCACATGGAATTATGGGTGCTGCTTTTGGCACGCGATGGCAAAAAGGTTAGCCATCACTGATATAGAGTATGCAAAAGAGACAATCAACCAGACCAAAAGAGAACAAAAAAAAGACTCCAGCATCTCTCCGCCAGGAATCAGCACCCAGATCAGCATAGATTAACTCCAAGGTCAACTTCAGACCAACAATCAAGTAAGTAATACCCCCAGTCAAGAAACTGCCAAAGAGCCATCAGTAAACAGCCCAAGCAAAGAATCTCTAAGACCGTTCCCACCTCCCCAACACGAAGAGGCAAGACACCAGAATATAAACTGACGGCAAACAGCACTCCTTACTAGCACTGATGATGTTACCTAGTTTGGGTACATTGGAAGTTTTAAAGAAGAGATTGGATAACCATTTGTCTGAAATGGTATAGGGTTTCCTGCTGAGCAGGGGGTTGGACTAGAAGACCTCCAAGGTCCCTTCCAACTCTCTTGTTCTGTTCTGTTCTGTTCTCTCCTCTCCTCTTCCCTTCATGTCTGCAAGAAAACAGCTCAGAGAGCACCAAGAACCCCTCACTGTACAAAGTGTTTGCAAATGGGCTGAATCTGCAGAGAAAAACAAATCTGAAAAACTTTCCACTTGGATAGACCAAGGAACTCTCTCCTCTCTTTTGGTCATATGCATTAGTACTTTGCATTGATGCCCAGAAATGGTACACAAATCCACATTATTATTATTTTTTAAAGTTATTAGATTGCTGTCTTTCATCGGCTGCCACAACTGACATTCAGTTCATTTGTCCCCCTTTTGAGGTTGGGGTGGGGGGTGAGTACATCTGCACAGGTAAAAACGTGTTTAAAGCCTCTTCATCTCTATCATTTATTTATTTTTATTTTTTTATTTCGAATTTATATACCGCACCTTCTCCCGAGGGACTCAGGGCGGTGTACAGCCAGCTAAAAACATACAATACAAACATTAAAAACAATTAAAAGGATATAAATTAATTTGGCCCCAATTTAAAATGACAAACCAGTTAAAAATGTTTTTAAAAAATGTTATTTTAAGCCAGCCCGGCTTGCTAGAAAAAGAAAGTTTTAAGGGCACGGCGGAAGGCACTGAGGTATCATGATCTTAAAGATTCTTGGTTTACCCTGGTAAGTGTTTCTCAGCCTTGACAAGCTTAAGACAGATGGACTTCAACTCCTAGAATTCCCTAACCATGTAAAAATAATAAAAGGGGAATAGAAGGTAGTCCTCTACTTACAACCATTCATTTAGTGATCATTTGAAGTTACAACAACACTGATAAAAGTGACAATTTTTCACTCTTACGACCATTGAATGGTCATGTGAATAAAATTAGGATGCTTGGCAACTGGCATGCATTTATGCATTTAAGAGCCGCGGTGGCGCAGTGGTTAGAGTGCAGCACTGCAGGCTATTTCTGCTGCCTGCCGGCTGCCTGCAATTTGGCAGTTCAAATCTCACCAGGCTCAAGGTTGACTCAACTTTACATCCTTCTGAGGTGGGTAAAATGAGGACCCAGATTGTTGGGGGCAAGAGGCTGACTCTGTTAAACCGCTTAGAGAGGCCTGTAAAGTACTGTGAAGCGGTATATAAGTCTAAATGCTATTGCTATGATGGTTGCAGTGTCCCGGGGTCACGTGATCACTTTTTGCAAACCCCTGACAAGCAAAATAAATGGGGAAGCCAGATTCACTTAACAATCGTGTTACACCTCAGTGGAGGTGTCTTTGGGGATTGTTATGTGTGTTGGACCTGGTCTTTGGGTGTTTAGTGAATTTCGTTGTATGGGTATACTGTGTATACACATACAATAACAATAAAGTTGTTGTTGTTGTTGTTATTATTATTATTAGTTAATCTTTAGTGAGATTCACAGCCTTTGAGGCTGGTTAATAGCTCAGCAGCTCGAGTCCTAACCAAGGACCTAGGAACTGTTAAGGTATCGTCGGAGGATGTAAGCTGTTCCGAGTAAGGTGGTTTTTTGTAGAGTCAAAATGTTCAAGTCCGGTAAATTTAGAATTACTAAATAGCAGGGTAGCCCTTTGGGTATTGCTCCAAGGGCTCCAATTACAATCGGGACAACACATTATTATTATTATTAGTTAATCTTTAGTGAGATTCACAGCCTTTGAGGCTGATTAATAGCTCAGCAGCTCGAGTCCTAACCAAGGACCTAGGAACTGTTGTTGTTGTTATTATTATTATTATTATTATTATTATTATTATTATTATTATTATTATTATTGATAGTATACACAGCAAATGAGATGACCATGCTGGATTTCGTATCCCAAATCACTAGTCGAACATTTCCCAAGCGTTTAGGACTGCATGATGTATCGGCGGATTATGCGAGCAGATCCCAGTGAGGTGGCCTTCTGCAGCTGACCAATGGTGATCTTGTCAGCGCCAATTGTTTTTAAGTGCTTACCTAGGTCTTTAGGCACAGCCCCCAGTGTGTCGAGTACCACTGGAACCACCTGCACTGGTTTATGCCAGAGTCTCTGCAGTTCGATTCTCAAGTCCTGATATCTGGTGACTTTTTCAAGTTGGTTCTCGTCGAATCTGCTGTCATCAGGTACGGCAATGTCGACGATCCACACTTTTTTCTTCTCCACAATCGTGATATCTGGGGTATTGTGTTCCAAAACTTTGTCAGTCTGTATTCGGAAGTCCCACAGCAGTTTTGCATGCTCATTTTTGACCACTTTTTCAGGCTTATGATCCCACCAGTTCTTTGCTACAGGCAGATGGTAGTTGTGACACAAGTTCCAGTGGACCATCTGAGCGACTGTGTTATGACATTGTTTGTAGTCAGTCTGAGCTATTGCCTTGCAACCGCTCAGTATATGATCAATATGATGATGATGATGATTTTACTTAACTACAGCAAGAAAGGTTATACATGGGGCAAAATTCACTTAACTGTCTTGCTTAGCAATGGAAATTTGGGGCTCAAGTGGTTGTAAGTCTAGCTGTACATAAATACACTCATTGAGCAGAAAACAAATGGCTATCGGAGCTATTTAATATTATCTACAGTTGAAGGGCAGCGCAGGCTCACTTTTCAACTCTAGCCTGTTTTGTACTTAATGCATTGAGCTCATCTCAAAGCAGCACAATTAAACTTATTAATTAGCAAGAAAAACCGGCTCTCCCTTTCATTTGAAGCTGTAACACCAGAGGCTTCTGATTTTCATTAAACGCACAATGGAATTATGTTGAAAGAGGCACTTTTTAAAAGACAGAACCGCTTTCTCCTTTTATTTATTTATTTATTAAGCGGGGCTTCTGTTTTGAACTTTGGTAGGAAAAAGAAGAACTCGCGTGTTTTCTGCAAACAGACAGAAATCGCTCGAACTGAGCCGAAGAAGAAAATTGTTCCCAGATGGCCAAATTCAACATTTTTGGGAAAAGCGGTTTTATGCCCAACGCTGCTGATATCTGCAAGCTGCAAATGTTCGGGTAGAATTTTTGCTTGGGGTCCTTTCTTGATGCTCTTGGCTCAGTCTAGCTATAGATCCTGACCTCCTTCACTTTATCGCTCATCGGATAAATAGGCAGGAACAAGTCCAGGGTGAAATATGAAGATGCTGCTTGGTGGTTTTGCATTCCCTTTCTGTGGACTAGGTTTCTCTAAGAGAAACTGTGGCAACTTTACCACCTGTGGATTTCAACCTCCCAGAATTCCTGAGCCATCCACAGGGTGTAAAGTCGCCATAGCTGCCCACCCCTTGCTGTAAGACAGTGTTTCTCAACCTTGGAAACTTGAAGATGGGTGGACTTCAAGCTTCCAAGGTTGAGAAACACTGATCTAGGGCCAGTCACAGTTTATTCATTTCTGCTAAGCCAAGAGCTGGATTGCCTCTCATGTTGTACAAAACCAGCTATTTCGAATGGTAAAACACAGTTCATGGCTTAGGAGGATCCATCGGTTTCGGCTTTGTCAACTCTAAGACAAGAGAGAGTGAAACTCAAACGCCGTCTCTCAGCCTAACCGATCTCGGTGGGTGGATGGGAGGATAAAACCGAGGAGAGAAGCACGTACTTCTTCCCCCAATACCTGGAGGACATAAATGGAACGTGAAAATACATGCACACATAAAAGCGCACATTTCTATAGCTGAGATAGGTGCAGCCAAGTTGGCTTGAGGGCTGCCCAGGACTTTGTAGGATTTATCAAGAAATGAAGTCTAAAAGAGAACAGGAGCAGAACCTAAAATGGCCCTAATTTCTTAATTGATTTATACCGGTTTTTTTTTTTTTAAATGGGGGTGATGGTACTGTATAAGGCAGTTATTTTGCTCCTTGCAAACTTTCTGTTGCTTCATCAATTTTCCCCTCGTTGTTTGCATTTTCTTGCAGAGGTGGGTGGGGCTCTCAGAAGCAGAAAAGGAGAACTGAATACCTTTTGCACCGTACCTTAATCTAAATTCTCTTCCCCCAAGATAAGATCCTCAAAAGGAAACCTACAAGGCAGTGGTGGGTTTCAAATTTTTTTACTACCGGTTCTGTGGGCGTGGCTTGGTGGGCGTGGCATTGCTTGATCGGCATGGCAGGGGAAGGATACTGTAAAATCTCCATTCCCATCCCACTCCAGGGGAAGGTTACTGCAAAATCCCCATATCCTCCCAATCAGCTGGGACTCGGGAGGCAGAGGATAGATGGAAGCGGGGCCAATCAGTATTTTTACTACCGGTTCTCCGAACTACTCAAAATTTCCGCTACTGGTTCTCCAGAACTGGTCAAAACCTGCTGAAACCCACCTCTGCTACAAGGGCTTTAAAAGCAGAAATGCATAGGAACGTTTAATGAGGGGTCCCCATTCAGTCCTTGGGTTTTTCATTTCTTGATGTAATCGGTGGACTCTTTTCTCTTTTCCCCTGAACTCCCTGCAGGATATGGTCCAAAAAATCAAGATGGAACCACCATGGTGGCATCAAAGCTCCACTTGCTTTCTAGGTGATGCACATAGGCAGAGCTTTGATGGCTCAGTCATGGCTGCCCCTTGATGTTTTTTAATTTATTTATTTAGTTTGCCAAACATGTACGAGGTAACAGATATAAGTATAAACATGAATATGAACACAGGAAATGGGTACAAATAAATGGGGACAGTAGGACAGGGACGGTAGGCACGCTGGTGCGCTTATGCAGGCCCCTTACAGACCTCTTAGGAATGGGGGTGAGGTCAACAGTTGACAGTTTGAATTTGAAGCTGTGAAGGTTTGAGGATGTAACAACAGAGTCAGGTAGTGTTGTGGCTCGTCAGAGGCCTGTGCAGCTAGTAGCTGATTCCGACAGTGAGGAGGCTGGTGTGGTGTTGCGCCAGCAGCCTGTGCAGCTGGCACTCGAGTCAGACAATAAGGAGGCTGGAGAAGATGTGGTGCCAGAGGCAGGGATTCAGCCAGGGCCTTCAGAACCTCCAGAAGCTCCTTTAAGTGAAGAGGACGAAGAGGAGGAGCCTCTTCTCAATGCATGGGTGCGCAGAGCTGCCAAAAGGCAGGAGTGGTTCCTCAGGAGGAGGTCTCCTCGAGAGTAAGGCTTGGGGCTAATTGGCCATTCCCTTAGCCTATTTAAGGAAGGACGATGACTGAGGCAATTTGCAGGGAACAACTTTGTTCACTCTCCTTCGTGTCCTGAACTTAGTTCTCTTATCAGTTTCCTGCAAATTGCTTCTGGGCTTTCTGCCAACCATAGTAAGATTACGATTATTTATTCTTTGGATTCTTGTAGGCTGTTAAGAAAGTTAATTAACAGCCTTTATTTGAAAAAGACTAATTTAATTTAGTAAACTAAGGTTTGTCCAGACTTTGTGTGTGCTGCATTCTTTGGGGTCCGTAGCTGGGGCAGAACAGGTAGAGCATTCCAGGCATTGACCACTCTGTTGCTGAAGTCGTATTTTCTGCAATCGAGTTTGGAGCGGTTTACCTCAAGTTTGTATCTATTGTGTGCTCGTGTTATTATTGCAGTTGAAGCTGAAGTAGTCATTGACAGGTAGGACGTTGTAGCAGATAATTTTGTGTACTATGCTTAGGTCGGACCGTAGGCGGCGTAGTTCTAAATTGTCTAAGCCGAAAATTTCAAGCTTGGTGGCATAAGGTATTCTATTGTGAGCAGAGGAGTGGAGGACTCTTCTCATGAAATACCTCTGGACTCGCTCAATTGTATTAATGTCCAATATGCAGTGCGAGTTCCAGACAGATGAAAGTTTCGGATCACACTTTATGGACCGCCCTGGTTACCTGGAAACTCATTTTGACAGAAGCTTCACTTGTTCTCTCCCAACTAATCTGATTCTTGCCTGGAACAGACACAGCATG
This sequence comes from Pantherophis guttatus, assembly GCF_059756535.1. Classification (NCBI taxonomy): domain Eukaryota; kingdom Metazoa; phylum Chordata; class Lepidosauria; order Squamata; family Colubridae; genus Pantherophis; species Pantherophis guttatus. The sequence continues at coordinate 17,753,258 of NC_142072.1, read as the reverse complement.
AGGATACAAATGCTGTAACGGAGCAGAAGGATAAACCGAAATTAATGTTTACTAATGAGAGCTGCCAGGTTCTCTGGGGACCAGTTTATGAAAAATAAATCACACTGTCCTTGCTTTGGAGAACAGGCTGTTAATTACAACTCCCGTCCTTTTGGCACATTTACGGGAGGTGGAGAGAATAATGGCCCCCCCAGTGCAGAGCATTTATGGGACTTTTCTGGAGCTTTCAGCTGTTCGGTCTCAGTTTTCTTGAATGTCAAAGCAAGGTTTGATGCTGGGCCCTCACGCAATGTTTTAGAGAAGCCATGACTCAGTGAGGTGAATTTTGAAATATCCCTTTCTCTGATCTTGTTTTTTTCGTTCCTCCACCTTCAACAGGATCCATCTTAATGCCTTTTTGACCTGTCTGTGTTCCCTTGGAGAACATCTCTAGATATCTTCAATAGCCATCTTGACACATTTTTCACAGGCGAGTTGCCCATCTCTTCTTACTGCATTCAATCTTAATGCCTTTTCCCTTCTTTTTCTCCTTCTCATCCACTGAAGTCGATGGCCCCTATGAATGGAGTTGCATGGAAAAACCCCAAATACCACCCTCTCGGTTTTCCATTTTAGCCGGTGAGTTTTTAATTTCCTAATGAAACCAAAACGATCCGTGTGATCGTTTCAAAGATATACAATGCCAGGCAATTAATGTGATTACTCATCGTGCATGAAGTAATGTTAAAAATTACAACCCAATAGCAACTTTGAGAAAGGCAGTGGAAAGGCCAATGTGGGTAAGAACTTGCAGGGAGGGGTAACTGTCGGGGAGTGAAGACATTTCAGGAAATTAAAAAGATAAAGAGAGTTGATCTCCAGGTTGCAAACTGGCATGCAAATGCAGGCTGGAAAACATTGCATGTCCTTATAAGGCAATTCAGCTAGGATTTTTGTTTGTGTGTATATATATATATGTGTGTGTAGGGGATGAATTGTGAGATGTGCACATCTTGTGCTACATTTTGAGGTTTGAAGAGGCAATCACAACTGAAAAATTTCATACAGGAACATAAAGTCAAGTCAAAAGCAAACTCAACTCTCCCTCTTGACCAAGGATGGTTTCTAAAATTTTTTACTACCAGTACTGTGGGTGTGGCTTATTTTGTGGGCGTGGTTTGATGGTAATGTGACAATTCTTTAGGATTTAGCACAGGGACTGGTCTACCAGGCTTTTAACTGCTTGCAGAGCTGTACCGGTCTACTCATTTGTTTTTGGAGGCACTGGTCTACCCATTTATTTTTGCAGGCACTGGTCTACTCCTTTGTTTTTGGAGGCACCGGTCTACCCATTTGTTTTTGGAGGCACTGGTCTACCCATTTGTTTTTTGAGCGCACTGGTCTACCATCACACTGCCTTTTAACACTGATCAGCTGTAGGGTGGCCCTTTGAAGCCCTGTGGCAAGAGTTTAAACAGTTTTTTTCTTCTAGCTGATCAGCTGGGACTCGGGAGGCAGTGAATAGATTGGGGGTGGGGCCAAATAAAAGGTAAGAATAACGCGGGGGGGGGCTCCTGAACAAAGAGAACCGGTTTGGTGATGTCATATCATCACCGCTACCGGCTCAGCCGAACCGGCCGAACTGAGTGGAACCCACCATTGCTCTTGACAGTCTTGGAAAAATAAGGGATCAGTCAATGGAATCTTAGTCATATTTTCATTCCACACGTATAGGTAGTCCTCAACTTATGACCATTTGTTTTAACAACCAAAGTTATGACTGTGCTGAAAAAAGCAACTTATGAGTGATCCTTGTGCTTACGACAGTTGTGTGTCTCTGCAATCACATGATCCTGATTCAACCACATTTGCAATGGTTGCAGCATCCTGGAGTCGCAAGTGTGAGATCTGTGACTTTCCCAACCCACTTCCAACAAAGTCAATGGGAAAAAGCTGTATTTGCTTAATGACTGTGTGGTTCACTGAACAACCGTGGTGATTCACCTAAGAATCAATGCCAAAAAAAAAAGTGATAAAATTGAATGTGGCTCACTTAATGACCATCCCCACTTAACAACAGAAGTTCTGGTCCCAATTGTGGTCTTAATTCGAGGACGATCTGTATTTTACAGATGGGAGGGCACTGTCAAAAAGGTCCATCTGAAGTCGGGACCGGGTTTTTGAAGCCTTGTCCCTATTTTGCCTGTGACACTTGTAAACAAAATGGCTTTGTGTGTTCTTGGCCACTGTCTTGAATTTTTGATACACTCTTTGCCCTCCCCTAGTTGTGTTTGATCTTAAATGGAAAATTCTGGATCAGATAGTAGCATGAAAGGAGGTGTTCCTTTCTCTCTCTCTTTTCATGTCATTTTCATGTTATTTGTACCTCTATAACTGTCTGGTTTGGCACAGCAGCCAAACAGGACAGGGAGAGACTTCAAAGAGATAGTTTGGACTGCAGAAAGAAGAATTGCCTTCCACTGAGGACCGGTATACTGCAGGAGCCAGGAAGAGGGCTGAGAAAATACCGTATTTTTCGGAGTATAAGATGCACCTTTTTCCCTCCCAAAAAAGAGGGTGAAAATCTGGGTGCGTCTTATACTCCGAATGTAGCCCCACCAGGCTTCTCAAACGGAGGTTTCAGAGGCTGAAAAAAGCATCAGAAATGAAGCTTCAGAAAAAAAGCCTCCAAACAGAGCTTCAGAGGCTTTTTTTCTGAAGCTCTGTTTCGGAGGCTTTCAGAGGGAGGAAAAAAAGATTTTTCTGAAACAGAGTTTCAGAAGTTTCAGCGGCAGAAAAAAAAGCAAAAAAAAAAAAAAAAGGCACAGAGCTCACAACCAAGGAACCTGTTGCTAAAATTCACCTCTGGAAACAGCTGATTGGGGGTATTCTGGGAGGCCGATCCACCTGCCAATCAGCTTTTTTCTTATTTTCCTTCCCAAAAACTGTCAGATGTAAATGCCTTATTCTCTAATGTGTAAATAGTATATGAACGGGGTATCAGGGGTTAACTTATTCTCCACTTCTTAATGTATTCATAATTCACCACTCCCACATATAGCTCCACCCATTGTATATATAAGGAGCTACATGCACCCTTTTCCTTGCTTCTATCTGTGAATATTCAGTGAATATAGAATGCCTATTGTAAATAAAAGGAAATATATTTAAACCTTTAACTCTTACTAATCTTATTGAGTCTGATCCTGAAAATATTGCAACAAGCTGGTAGCAGAGGATGGTTAATTGACTCAATAAAAACGTCTAAGAAAGATAGGCCCAACACCAGGGCCTACAGCAAAGAAATGGAAACAGAACAAGAAATAATCAACGAATCCACAAACGCAATTTCGAGAGAATCCGAAGAATACACCACTGAAGACGAAGAAATAATAGATGAAAATGATGACCAGGAGGAAATCGAGATAGAGAATAACGAACTCAGGTCAGAGATATTAAAATTATTAAAGAGCCAGAAGAATGATGAAAGCCTCATCGCGAACCTCCAAGATATGCTGAAGAACAGCGGAGCAGCGAGAGAGAAAAACATCACTAATGAAAAGTCTAAAGACCCAAAAATAGTGAGTGATATGACTGCAGAGAAAATCATTGCGAAGAAGAAAAACGGTGATCCCGCGCGAAATTTTGAATGGCAGCCATCTTGGTTTCAACAGGCCTCCAAGATGAGCGAAGCAGAGCCAATCAAAAAGCTCAATTCAAAATTTCTGGCGCGAAAAACATTACCAGACAACGAAAATGAAAAAGAAGATTCAAACACCTCAGAAGAATCAGAATCAGAAAGTGAAGGTGATTCAACAAACTACCAAATAAAATCAGCAATGAAAACGCTTTTTGCCGCATTTGGGCCAAAACTAAAAATCACTAAAAAGCTAACGAAGAAGCGAGCGAGCAAGCCAATGCCTCAAGACCTGCCCGCTCCCATCCTGACTACGAGAGCGCTGACGCCCGAACCCAGAGAGCCTTGCCGATACCGCCCTACGCCACAGACCGAAGCAAGCACCAACGCCCTCAAAAGAAGAGGAAGAACAGCCGCCGTCGTCAGGACTCCCAAAATCGAACCAGAGACCGATTCGTCCGAGGAGGAGCAGAACGAGCGAGCCGCAATGGGGAGAACCTTCCACGACGACTCCAAAGAAGAAATGGACAACGCGCATGCGCAAGACTACGCAGACGGCCCGGGAAGACATGAACTGACGAGAAGACCGCGCAGACTCGTTGCGAGCATCCCCACGCCGTTTTGCAATTTTCTGCATTTACGAGACCACGGACTACCTCAGGTTGTAAGTAATGGACCCAATAATGTCGGAAATTTACCCAGTGACTTCCCGAAGCTAAGGGTTGATGGCATTAACTTGCAAGAATGGTATCAACAGCTCCAGGTTGTCTTTATGAAGGAAAGCTTACTATTTTTTATCACTAGTCCCCCAAAAAGACCTTGGACTCTAAAAATAGATTGTTTACACCATAGAGCATTTTTCTTAATAATATCTAGTGTGTCTCCTGCAATGTATCACAGCATTAAGCCAAATCTGACTGTTTCAGAAATTATTCAATGCATGTTTAATTTGTTTCACAGTGATAGTGTAGCTACCACCACAAGGATGCCTAAAGATTTCTTTTCATCTAGGATAAAACCAGGGGTTTCCATAAGTGAGCATTTAATATCTTTAAACAAAATAAGAGCTGAGCTGCATTTGAGGGGGGAGGTGATTTCAGACCAAACAATGAAAAGTGTTATTATCAACTCACTTGATCCATCATGGGACAATTTTATGTCACATTTAGACACAATCAATCTAGGATACTTATCCATAGAAAGTCTATCCAATAAATTGATAGCAGAAGACAATTCAAGAAGAAATCGTTCTAACAATCACACAGAACACAAACCATATAGGAAAGTAGCTTTCCAAGAAAAATATAATGAAACATTTAAATGTCACAATTGTGGATCCAGGGAACACAATAGAAGAGATTGCCCCAAAATTTCAAAGGAAAGACATAGGTCAGAATATAGAGACAAATACAATTATAGACAGTCTTCCATAGATAGACATAGATATAGAAGCCCACCAAATTACAAAGAGAATAGAGGGGGCAGAGATAATTCAAAGGATAGAAAATCTGGTTCACTGAATGGGTTAAATAAACAAGACAACACTAACATACAGCAAAATGAGAACAATAATTGGCTTATTGATTCTGGAGCAACCAATCACACCACTAATAACAAAAATATATTGTCTTCATTTACAGAAGATAAATTTGTAATAAAGGTAGCTAACCAAGAAAAGGTTCAAGTATTAGGTAGAGGGAATGTAACCCTGCCTGGTCTAGGAAAAATAGAGGGGGTATTGCTAATACCTGAAATACCTCATAACATACTAAGTGCCATAAAACTAAGTAGAGATTCTGACATTAACATTGTTTTTTCAAAAGGAAAAGCGACTTTAGAGAAGAATAAAATAAATGTAGGCACTGTGATGATTAAAGGAGGCCTACCTTATCTGATAACAAAGGAAAAATGGCTGCATAACATTGATTCAAATATGGGAGATTGTATTGAAGTAGATGATGAAAATATTAGCAACAGTGATAATGATGAATGTAAAATATCTCATGATCACATAGATGCACACAATGAAAAAAAACCAAAAATAGGTAAGCCAATTCATGATGAGTGTGCTCACATCTTACATAGGAAGTTAGGACATGCCAGTTTTCCTGTAGTACAAAAAATGACTGAACACGCAGAAGGTGTTAAAATAAAAAATTGTGAAAACTATTTGGAATGCTCAGTATGTAAATCTACAAAACTAAAAACTAGTCCCAGGCCAAGAAAATCTACTAGATCAACTAACAAAATTTTTGATTTAGTACACATGGACTTAGTTGGTCCATTAACTCCATCAATCACTTATAGAAAACGTTACTTCTTGACAATAGTAGACGATTATAGCCGCTATGGATTTGTTTATACATTAAAACACAAAGATGAAACCTTTCAAAAATTTAAAGAATTTTACAAACGCATAGAAACACAACACAATATCAAAATAAAACAAATCATGACAGATAGGGGATGTGAATTCATGTCTAAAGAATTCTTCCAATGGTTAAAAGACAAAGGAATGTTACATTACACATCTAGTCCATTTTCTGCGTTCCAGAACGGGATTGCAGAGAGGAAGAATTCAACATTACAAACCATGATTAGATGCACATTGGAAGATGCTGGCTTAAGCAAACAATTCTGGTCAGAAGCCTTACATTATTCAAATTACACACAAAATAGAACCTGGTCCAGCATTGTAAATAAGACACCATATGAAGTGATGTATAATAGGAAACCAAAATTAGCACACATGCACATATTTGGAGTCACTGCAGACGTACACATACCTAAGCAATTAAGAAGAAAGGGAGAAAACGTATCCAGAAGACTCAGATTTATGGGATATGAGACTGGCACTAAAGGGTACAGATTCATTGATAATAATAACAAATTTATAGTCTCCAGAACAGCTGTGTTCCATGAACAGGCCAACTGGTCTAAATTACATCTTAATGAAATATTTCCAAATAAATACAAAGATACAAAATCTCATGAGAAAGGGACCATAGAAAAGCAAAATATCAACAAATATAAAAACAAAACCAAAACTTGGACAAATAGCCAACACAAAATAAAGACAGACACACTAACAAAAAAGGAAGCAAGATATTTGCATGATAACGATAGTAAACCTGAAAAAACTATTAGAAACACCAGAAATCAAATGCCAAATAAATACAAGGATTATATAATGCACATGGATGGTGAGCCAACAACACCTAATACATATGAGGAAGTGTTAAAACTCCCTCGTGAAGAAAAAGAAAAATGGGAATTAGCGATGAAAAAGGAGATGGAAAGTTTACAAGGATTAAATGTATTTACACCTGCAATTGCACCTAAAGATAAAACAATTATTGGTACCAGGTGGATATATAAAATTAAGAACTTAGAGGGAGGCAATACTCTATACAAAGCCAGACTAGTTGCACAAGGTTATGCACAGAAATATCCGGAGGACTATACTGACACGTATTCCCCCACAGTAAGAACAGAGAGTGTCAAAACAGCTCTAGTGGTAGCATCAGCACTCAATCTTGATGTATTTCAATATGACATACAGACTGCGTATCTACACGCAAAACTAGATAAGGAAATATACGTAAGAGCACCTCACAGTCAATACACAAACAAAAATGAGATTTGGTTGTTAAACAAGAGTTTATACGGGTTAAAACAATCTGGTAAACGATGGTATGATTGTTTAGTAAAAGTACTTAAAACCATGGACTTCAACGCTACCACTGCTGATAACTGTTTCTTTGTCAAAAAGGGTGATGATTACATTGAATTTGTATTGATTTATGTGGATGACATTTTATACATAGGAAAACATAAAGAGAGAAGAGAAACTTTTGTAACTAAGCTAAATGAACATTTCTCGTTAAAATCCCTAGGCAAAGTAAACAAATATCTTGGTGTTCAAATTAATAAGACTAGAAGGGGATTCAAACTTACTCAGAGAGATAAGATCATAGAACTTTTAAATAAATGCAATTTAAACAATGCCAAACCTTGTGATACTCCTATGCAAACTGATTTTCTAAGAAATACTGATGAATCTTCCCCCGAATTCAAGGATAACACATTTTATAGATCAATCATAGGTTCACTTCTTTATATATCTAATTGGACAAGACCAGATATCGCCTTACCACTCAATTTATTATCCAGACATGTCAGCAAACCAACGATGTATCACTGGGAAGCTGTTAAAAGAATTTTAAGATATCTGAAAAGTACACTAGACTTTTGTTTAATGTTAGAACCTAATGACAATAAAGAACCAAAGCTTACATGTTACGCAGATGCGGACTGGGCTGGAGACACCTCATGTAGAAAAAGTACATCTGGTTATATATTCCTCTTAAATGACTGTCCAGTTTACTGGTACACTGGTAAACAGGAACTAGTGGCCACTTCAACGACAGAAGCGGAATATGTTTGTTTATCCAAAGCTGCAAATAACCTTGTATGGTTTAATGATTTAATTTCAGATGTTTGGAAAAAACCTGCTTTGCCTTTTGTTATGCATGAAGACAATAAAGCAGCCATTGAAATATCTAGATCTGATGCTATTGGACAAAGGTCCAGACACATAGATATAAAATTTAAACATGTGAGACAATTATCTCAGGATGGATTTATCAAAGCAGTGCATTGTGATACTTCAGAACAATTAGCTGACATATTGACAAAGCCTTTACCTTCTAAGCAACATAAATATTTAACTTCTAAGTTGTATGTTTTGTATTGTCCTGAATCTGAATGTAATTGGTGTTGCATAACGAATCGGCATTTAGAGGGGGATTTGTCAGATGTAAATGCCTTATTCTCTAATGTGTAAATAGTATATGAACGGGGTATCAGGGGTTAACTTATTCTCCACTTCTTAATGTATTCATAATTCACCACTCCCACATATAGCTCCACCCATTGTATATATAAGGAGCTACATGCACCCTTTTCCTTGCTTCTATCTGTGAATATTCAGTGAATATAGAATGCCTATTGTAAATAAAAGGAAATATATTTAAACCTTTAACTCTTACTAATCTTATTGAGTCTGATCCTGAAAATATTGCAACAAAAACTAAGGTGCATCTTATACTTCAAAATATACAGTATCTACAGACCACCTCACACCATGGACGTACTGTTTCAACTTCTCCCCTCAGAATGCCGCTATAGGGCATTGCATGCCAAAACAACTAGACACAGAGACAGTCCCCCCCCCCCAATGCCATCACTCTGTTAAGCACCTAATTCCCACAGGATTGTCTTATTCATAAGATATGTACCCATGTAGTAGGACTGCAAGGGACACGGTGGCTCAGTGGCTAAGATGCTGAGCTTGACGATCGAAAGGTTGGCAGTTCAGTGGTTCCAATCCCTAGTGCCGCGTAACGAGATGAGCTCCTGTTACTTGTTCCAGCTTCTGCCAACCTCGCAGTTCGAAAGCACGTAAAAAATGCAAGTAGAAAAATAGGGACCATCTTTGGTGGGAAGGTGTTCCGTGTGCCTTTGGTGTTGAGTCATGCCGGCCACATGACCACGGAGACGTCTTCGGACAGCGCTGGCTCTTCGGCTTTGAAACGGAGATGAACACCACCCCCTAGAGACAGGAAAGACTAGCACGTATGTGCGAGGGGAACCTTTACCTTCAAGTAGGATTGCTTTGCTATTATCCTTCTCATCTTCCTCATCTTTCCTACTACCTACTCCCATTAGTATCTTATGACTTGTTGTTTGTATCTTATGATGTATGATTACATCTTGTGATATATGACTTATCACTTTGCTGTTTGTATGTACGCTGAGTGCTTATGCACCAGAGACAAATTCCTTGTGTGTCTAATCACACTTGGCCAATAACGAATATTCTCTTCTATTTTAACTCTCCTCTTTGGCATTCTTCTTGCTGAAAATCTGACCTCTTGAAATGGCCATTTGTCAAAAAGCAACTTTTGACAATTAATAGCAGGACCAACAGCAACAGATGCTGTCCTTGCACGACACACTAAACCGACTATAGCCATGTTCGCATGTTGTACAAATCTAATCCTATAGCTGAATTACAAGGACACCCAAATATTGGGTAAACAGTTCAATTAATGATGCACACAGAGAACATATAATATTCTAGGTGTACTTTTTGTGTGTTTGAAGGGCAGCTTGCCTTATCTTGAGGGTCCAATTTTCATTCCTTATAATGCTTTCTTTTCTAATTGCATTAACTTGGAAGCGGCAGAATAATTAACAGAGCGAGAGCAAGCATGGAACACAAATTTAAACTTTTCCTTCCCTCTGGCAGTTTTGAGGAAAATCTCTCTTCTGAAGCTGGTGTTGGCTTCAGAGAAAATCTAGCACCGAAACCAACGACGGATTCTTCCTTGGCATAAATAGCAGGGGCGGAAAATCTCCCGATTCTGCCTTTGTAGGGGGAAAAGAGCAATCATGCTCCTACTTAATGAGAGACCTCGTTGCCTATTTGTTTTTATAAATCATGAGTACGCTTCTTACACATTACTGTACCTGCATTGGGCCAAAGAATCATCTAGAGATGGGGTTTAACCTACCAGGCTGAGCTGTGGTTTGTTTAGCCATAATTTTGTTCAATAAATCATATTGGTTTTCCCTGTTGCAATGTATGGTTGTGAAAGTTGGACCATAAGGAAGGCTGGGCACCAAAGAATTGAGGCCTTTGAACTCTGGTGCTGGAGAAGATTCCTGTGAGTCCCTTGGACTGCAAGGCGATCAAACCAGTCGGTCCTAGAGGAGATCAACCCTGACTGCCTTTTAGAAGGACAGATTGTGAAGATGAAACTCAAATACTTTGGCCACCTAATGAGAAGGAAGGACTCACTGGAAAAGAGCCTAATGCTGGGAAAGACTGAGGGCAAAAGAAGAAGGGGATGGCCTGCGCGGATCGTGGCTGATCCCAACGAGGAGGCTGGTGTGGGGTCGCACCAGCGGCCTCCCCAGCCGGCGCTCGCATCGGATAGCGAGGAGGCTGAAGAGGATGTGGTGCCAGAGGCAGAGACTCAGCCAGGGCCTTCAGAACCTCCAGAGGCTCCTTCAAGTGGAGAGAGTGAAGTGTAGGAGCTCTCCTCAATGCTTGGGCATGCAGGGCTGCCGAAAGGCAGGAGTGGCTACTCAGGAGGAGGAGGTCTCCTTGAGAGTAAGGTTTCAGGATAATTGGCCACTCCCTTAGCCTATTTAAGTCGCACGCAGTTTGTAATTTCTTGCTGGAAACAACGTGTAATTATTACAGAGCATTTTGGAGAGTAAGTGTCTTATCGTATCTTGTTTTCTGGGCTGGTTGCCAACCTTTGCTGGACTTTGTTTATTCTTGATATGTTATAACTTTGATAAGGATCGTTGGTGTGTGTCACAATCCTTGGGAATCCGGAGCTGGGGCAGAACAGAATGAGATGGCTGGATGGAGTCACTGAAGAAGTAGGCGTGAGCTTAAATGGACTCCAGAGGATGGTAGTGTCAGCTTTGGAAGCCATATTAGGCCGGAAGTTTCCATGCTGCCACCTTCTCATGTGTGGGAAAGTAGGAGGGGGGATTTAGTAGAGGGGTTGTTTGTAGACATAATAGCATTCTTCCTGTCGGTCAAGGTCAGGCCGATGCTGCATCTGGAGAAGGAGTGATTGGAGTGTTGTCTCGAGATGGGACGGTGGTTGATTGGAGCATGTGATCGACTGAGGAGTGAGGGGATGTTTTGGGGGGTTTGATTTACTGAGGGAAAACCCGGACCTCTCAGATTCGGGTTTGCCCAGATGTGCCAGTTTACCTATCCTAGTAAATAGAACTTTGAAAAATGCTTGCTTCAGAGTCTTTACTTGGAGTTGGGGGGTTTTCTGGAACGCTGACAGGTAGAGGACAGGAAGGCCTGGAGGAATGTTGTCCATAGGGTCACAATGGGTCGGACATGACTTGGCAACTAACAACAACAAAAAATCATAATGGGTTGGGTCTGCACAAGATGCTAAACCATGACCTATCATGTATAAATTACAGCCACGGGGTTAACGTAGCACGATAAGCCTAAATCAGTCTCATTGTGGTTTAGCATAACGCATGAACTCAGTCAGTGAATACACAGCAGAGAAAAGTGATGGACGAGGGGGTACTTGGTGTTCTCTGAGCTTGGCTGTTTTCATGCAGACATTACATTACTCACACTCGGGGTATGATGATGCCAGACAAGATTGTACCCGGGTGAATAGGTGGTGGGTTGGGCCAAATGTACCTTAAGACTCTTTCCATAATTTTTTTTTTCCAAGTGCTACTCAGACTGGGGTTTTTTGGAACAGCTTTGGGAATTATCTCTTTGAATAATCTCTTACTGCATGAGCTGTACCTTGCTTTGCTTTAGTGGATAAATATGGAGAAGAAGAAACAATCTAGCATTTTGATACAAAAGAAATTACCTTCTGGAGCAGGGGTCTCCAACCTTGGCAACTTGAAGACTTGTGGACTTCAACTCCCAGAGTTCCTCAGGAACTCTGGGAGTTGAAGTCCACAAGTCTTCAAGTTGCCAAGGTTGGAGACCCCTGTTCTGGAGGACAGAAATGAAGCGAAGGCTGGAGAAATTTGAGAGTTGGGGCATAGAACCTCATCCAATAGAAGGACCACCCTTTAGGAAGGAAAGAAGGAACCCTTGAAGATACCTGGACTGTTGAAGAACCCTGCAAATGAATTGCTCTGGTGAAGAACAATGGGACCTTTTAAAATACCAGAGAAAACTTTAATCCTCGGTAAAACATGAGTTGAGGATCTGCCGCATGGGAGGTCTGGAAATCTGGATTGAGTGAAGCATACTGTTGTTCCTGTTAAGATCCTGAGAGTTCTGACATCTTCCATCTCATTTTTATTAACATCTTTGATTTGTTGCTATGCAGGTAATCCTCATCTTACCACAATTGAGCCCCAAATTTCTGTTGCTTAGCAAGACAGCTGTTAAGTGGCTTTTGCCCCATTCTACGACCTCTCTTGCCACAGTTGTTAAGTGAATCACTGCAGACATCAAGTTAGTAAGACGGCTGTTAAGTGAAAGCAACATCTTTCTTCCTCAATCCTTCCGTTTTATTTCCACAACAAACAACAACAACCTTGTAAACTAGGTTAGGCTAAATCCAGATGTCCCTAACCTGGTCCAGAACCTCCACCATCTACATCCCAGAAGGAGGGTCTATGGTAGCCCAAAAGCTTGCAGGAAGCTTCCATGCATTTATACCTGGGTCTCCCTGCTCTTAAAGGGACATGATGGATCAGTGGCTAAGACGCTGAGCTTGTCGATCAGAAGGTCGGCAGTTCAGCAGTTCGAATCCCTAGTGCCACGTAACGGGGTGAGCTCCCGTTACTTGTCCCAGCTTCTGCCAACCTAGCAGTTCGAAAGCATGTAAAAAATGCAAGTAGAAAAATAAGGACCACCTTTGGTGGGAAGATAACAGCATTCCGTGCGACTTTGGCATTTAGTCATGTCGGCCACATAACCACAGAGACATCTTCGGACAGCGCTGGCTCTTCAGCTTAGAAACAGAGATGAGCACTGCCCCCTAGAGCTGGAAACGACTAGCACGCATATGTGGGGGAACCTTTACCTTTACCTCCCTGCTCTTAGTCCATCTCCATTTTGGCTCCAAGCTCTACAGCTAAGTGACTAAAGCAGCCCCCTCCCACAGATGCCCTCCAGCTATGCTCGGTCTGGGATTCCCAGAATTCCCCACCAGCTGGTGGACCACCAAAGCAATCTGGAATGGCAGCTCAGAGCAACAGACCCGATTTTGCAAGACGGCTGGCTTCTTCTCGCCTCTTGTTTCTGTTGGCGAGAGCCTGCGGCCCCTGGGGCCCTCCTCTACCTCTGCTCCCCCTGAAGTTGCCTGAGGCTGCCAGATCACAAATGATAGCCTTCATGCAGCGGTGAAATGCAAAAGGGTGGAAACTCAGATGCGGTTGAAAGGGAGGGCAAACCATAAATGTGGGGTTGAGGGAAAGGGAAGTGGGCAGGGAAATAGATGCTGAGCTGGGATACAAACACTGGAAAAGGATTTTTGGGGAAGGATAATCTGTCAAGGCGATCCCACCAGAACTACAGACTTAATTTTTTTTTAAAAAAATCCAATTTACACCACAGGTTTAAACCAGTCTCTTTTCAACTTTTTGCTCTGGGGAGCTCTTTTAAAAATTATGGAGAATCCCGAAAGAGTTTTTGTTTAAGGTAAAGATAAAGGTTCCCCTCGCGCATATGTGCTAGTTGTTCCTGACTCTATGGGGTGGTGCTCATCTCCCTTTCAAAGCCGAAGAGCCAGCGCTGTCTGAAGACGTCTCCGTGGTCATGTGGCCGGCATGACTCAATGCCAAAGGCGCACGGAACACTGTTACCTTCCCACCAAAGGTGGTCCCTATTTTTCTACTTGCATTTTTTACCTGCTTTCAAACTGCTAGGTTGGCAGAAGCTGGGACAAGTCACGGGAGCTCACCCCATTACGCAGCACTAAAGATTCGAACCGCTGAACTGCCGACCTTTCGATCGACAAGCTCAGCATCTTAGCCACAGAGCCACTGTGTCCTATTTTTGCACCGTTTTTGTTCGCATGGGGTTAAATTTTTTCAATATTTACCTTATGAAAAATTACAACCTATACCCTCGTAGAATGTTTATCGAATTGTGTAAAGAGAACAGTGTGAAACCCATTATTAATATCAATAGTTTTTCTTGAAAACACACTATATTTTTTAAAAAACAGAAAGCAATGACTTTGTTCTAAATGTTTGGAAATATATTCAATATTGGGCAAATGATTTTGATTTTGCTGACCCCCTGGGGTGTCTTTGGTCCGTACTTTACAAAAGAACAACAGCACTGATTTTTTGGCTTTGAAAACAGATTACTTGCCATTTTCTTTCCCCATGGTACTTGTGGGGAGGCCCATGAGCATTTAACAGTGTTTTTCAACCTTTTGAGGCTGAAGGAGCCTCTGAGATATTTTTTTAGGCCTTGGGGAACCCCCCTACGCGTTCAGGCTCAAATATAGGCCGGAAGTAAGAAAACTGTTTTTGTTTCATGTGTATGTTTATATGTACGCATTAACAGGGTTCTTGTCAGGTAGCAGAAATTTTGAGTAGTTCGGAGAACCGGCAAATACCAACTCTGCCCCCATCTATTCTCTGCCTCCCAAGTCCCAGCTGATCGGGAGGAAATGGGGATTTTGCAGTAACCTTCCCCTGGAGTGGGGAGGGAATGGAGATTTCGCAGTATCCTTCCCCTGCCATGCCCACCAAGCCACACCCACAGAACTGGTAGTAAAAAAATTTGAAACCCACCACTGTGCAAGACTGACTATTGAATCATGCACTAAGGATTTCTTTTCAGTGACCTGAAACTTGCACTTCTCAACCATCGTGGCCCCGTTTTCTGGTATTATAAAACAGAAAGGAAACACTCTTCTTACTTATTTATAAAATGTACATCCTGCAAGGATACAATTTTGAAGGCAATACCAAAAGTGCCTGAACGTTTTCCTATCCCTTTGGAGAAAAATAAGGCTTCTGTGTTTCATGTTTTTCATTTCTTCCGCCCCACCTCCTTAGGGTGCTTTATCCTTTCTTTCCAAGTTCTGCTTTGGCCCTTGGAGGCTTATTTTATGATTAGAGATGACAGACGGTGCTACTGCTGATTATTGTTAAGTTTGCTGTTATTGTTATTGAGCGTTCCACCACTCTGAGGAATCCTTGGTTGTCCACCCTTGCAAACTGAAATAGCTCCGTGACAGAAACTCGATTTGGGTTTAATTAAAGCACAGATTTAATTCAATGTATTAGAAACTTCAGTTGTATAATGCAAAACAAGGCATTCACATTTGCTGTTAGCCAGGGGTGGGCTTCAAAAATTTTAGCAAGGGATTCTCTGCTTGGTTGCTGGGTGGGCCATGGTGGGCGTGGCCTAGTCAGCCTCCTACACCATGGTGTGGGAAGCATTTTTGCCCTCCCCAGGCGCCAGAGGATTTCCTCGAGCCTCTGGGAGGGTGAAAACAGCCTCCTCAGGCTCTGGAGGCCCCCTTTTCCGGTCTTCCCGAACTTCCGGTAGGTCTGTTTTTCGTCCTCACTGAGCCTCAGCGCACGCCCTGCAGCTACTCCATCCAAAACGGGCCACATGGGGGCTCCTGGGAGGGGCGTGGGTGGTGGTGGGTGAGGCCAGTCAGGAGTGGGATTTGGGGGTTCTCCGAACTGCACAGAATCTTAGCTGGAGGTTCTCCTGAACCCCTACGAACCCCCAGCAGTCCATTCCTGCTCTTAGCCTCCCTGCCGTTCAATATGAACGAAATTTTATTTATCTTTGAAAATCTTACTAAAATTATCTTCTAAAACATTTTCTATCACATTGAAGAAGATAAATTGGGACTAGACATAACTAATTATTTTTCACAGCTCTCATGCCTCTATTAATCGGCCTTTTTTTCTCAAATGGAAAAAAATTCTACATGGGGAGGACTATGAACCTTGCTCTCTGTGGCTCGTTCAATAAACTGTAGGTTTTGGCATGAAATATACATGGCAGTAGGGCAAATTCATGAGAAACAGCCACAACCGACCATAATTCGATTGCCTACATAGGTAGTCCCCGAGTTACGGCTGTAATGAAGTCTGCCCATAACGGTCGTTAAGTTGTAGCAATTGTAAAATTTTATATTTTTTTGTGGTGGTCATTAAGTGAATGCTACAGTTGTTAAATGAACCCACTGTTCGTATGGTTTTTCCAAAACCCAAAAGTGCCAGTGTCAGGTTTCGAGGTTGTCTCAAATAAATTGCATTTCAAACAAAGTCTTTGAAGAAAACTCCCATTTATTTAGCACGACATTCTAATTCCGACTCCATCGCAGCCAACACTGACTTCCAGACCCAAAACCCTCCCTTTCCGTTCCCCACTCCCCTGCACTCATTGGCCATCTTCCAAGTCACTCTACCCCTAATCATCTGCTCCAGTTCAAAGGAATTTCCCCCCTCCCATCCCATCTCCTAGGGGATATTATCTCCAGGGAAAATAAGTAGGTGAAAAGTCAAACGTCCCTTTCCAGACGCCTCCGCTTCTCCTTCTTATGTCAGCACTAGAGTAAATGCAGCTTGAAGTGCTGACAGCCAGGTTTTGGCAAAACCATCATAAAACACGGACATATGGTTAAGGAGAGGGTTCCATTTACCTTTACTACCCGTTCGCAAGGGGAGTGCATGTGTGCGATTGCTTTGCTCACACGCGTGCTTCTGCACATGCGCAGAT
Source organism: Pantherophis guttatus (assembly GCF_059756535.1). Classification (NCBI taxonomy): domain Eukaryota; kingdom Metazoa; phylum Chordata; class Lepidosauria; order Squamata; family Colubridae; genus Pantherophis; species Pantherophis guttatus. The sequence goes on along the minus strand of NC_142072.1, from coordinate 17,736,354 downwards.
CACCCATGATGATGTCAAGGCAGGTGGGCGGAGCCTCTCGCTGGTTTTAGTACCAGTTCTATAGAACCGGACTGAACCAGGAGCAACCCACCAATGATATGGTTGAAGGACACTGCAAATGACTGTAGATGTGGCTGTATTGCTGAGAGCTTGTAGGGTGGTGGACGGTCAGGGAGTGCGTGGGGACAACCATTGGAACTTCTAATCCGGATTGTAAATTCCCTTTTTCAGGAGGTTGCTAACTTTAATCAGTCACTAAGTGACTGGTCTTAAGTCAAGGATTACTTGTATAACTGGAAGGCCTTCTGACCTGAATATTGTGTTTATGATCACCATCTTTTCTGTAGATTAAAAGACATTTTCCATAGATGAAGCATACCCAGATCTTTTGACTGAGATTGGACAACCTTTTGTCTAAAATGGCATAGATGCTTGAGCAGGGGGTTGGACTAGAAGACCTCCAAGGTCCCCTCCAACTCTGTTATTCTATTAACTGTCCCTCACACAATTTGATTTCCAGACCCCTCACCGTTGTGTACCAGTACTTAATCAGATTGGTAACTGATCATTTTGAACTGCAGTACACGGAGATAAGAAAGTATTCCGAGTGTTAATACCACTTTATAATGCCTTGGTAAGGCCACACTTGGAATATTGCATTCAGTTTTGGTCGCCACGATGTAAAAAAAAGATGTGGAGACTCTAGAAAGAGTGCAGAGAAGAGCAACAAAGATGATTAGGGGACTGGAAGCTGAAACATATGAAGAACAGTTGCAGGAACTGAGTATGTCTTGTTTAATGAAGAGAAGAACTAGGGGAGACATGATAGCAGGGTTCCAATATTTCAGGGGCTGCCCCAAAGAAGAGGGGGTCAAGCTAGTCTCCAAAGCACCTGAGGGCAGGACAAGAAGCAATGGGTGGAAACTCATCAAGGAGAGAAGCAACTTAGAACTAAGGAGAAATTTCCTGGCAGTGAGAACAATTAACCAGTGGAACAACTTGCCTGCAGAAGTTGTGAATGCTCCAACATTTAAGAAGTTTTTAAGAAGATGTTGGATAACCATTTATCTGAAGTGGTGTAGGATTTCCTGCCTAGGCAGGGGGTTGGACTAGAAGACCTCCAAGGTCCCTTCCAACTCTGTTATTCTGAATACTAATCTGATCATGGCAGATTAGAGAGGGAGACTTACTTCCTGCGATCTGTCTGAACACTCCTCTTAATGTACTTCAAGATGGGATTTGCCTTTTTAGCAGCTGCATCACATGAGGGGTTGGGGTGGGCTCAGGTTTAATTTCTTTTCAAAAGAAAAACAAGATCCTTTCCTTAGGTGGAACAGTACAGGTAATCCTTGTTTTACGACAATTGAGCACCAACATTTCTGTTGTGAAGTGAGATATTTGTTAAGTGAGTTTTGCCCCATTTTACAACCATTCTTGCCACAGTTGTTAAGTGAATTGCTGCAGTTGATAAGTTAATAACCCGGTTGTTAAGTGAATCTGGCTTCCCCCATTGACTTTGCTTGTGAGAAGGTCGCAAAAGTGGATCACGTGACCCTGAGACACAGCAACGGTCATAATATGAACCAGTTGCCAAGCGTCTGAATTTTGATCACACGATCATTGGGATGCTGGAAAAGTCGTAACTATGAAAAACGGTCAAAAGTCACATTTTTCAGTGCCCTTGTAACAGTAAATGAACTGTTTTTAAGTCGAGGACTACCTGTACTGCCAAGCAAGTCTCCACTTCCCATACCCGTGGGTTATTTCCAGGGGTGAAATGCTCCTGGTTCGGACCGGATCACCCGATCCGGTAGCGATGGCTGTGGGTGGTTCGGAGAACCGGTAGCAGAAATCCCTGCCCCCCCCACACCCAGCTGAGCCACGCGATCATCAGAGGCTTTTTTTTTTATGTTTAAAAGCATTTTTTGTACAAATGCTTTTAAAAGTCAAAAAAAAAAGTCTCTGATGATCGTGCGGCTCAGCTGGGATCGTCAGAGCCTTTTAAAAGCATTTTTTTCTACAACCTCTTCGGCCGAAGAGGTTGTAGAAAAAAATGCTTTTAAAAGTTAAAAAAAAAAAAAAAGTTGGCCACGCCCACCCAGTCACATTACCACCCACCAAGCCACGCCCACAGAACCGGTAGTAAAAAAATTTACATTTCACCTCTGGTTATTTCCCACATTCATGTCATGTATAAAACTTACAATACTCTGTGGATTTCCTCTCTGACCTATTTTAACCAGTGGTAGTCATTGGCTGTTGGAAAACAAACTTTGAAAGGAGTTGCCAAAAGTTTTGTGGCTAAACCAAGTTTGCCTGGTGGCTGTGTCATCCAAACGTAGCTGTTTCTGAGGTTTTCCCTTTACCGCACATTCCCCAGAGTATGATTTTGGCGTGGGTGTACACAAAAACAAAACCATTAAATAAATGAATGAAATAAAAGACTTTAACTAACCCTCATGAAAGAACTGAGCCTTGGTGGCGCAGCAGACTAAAGCACTGTTAAGTAACACCAGCTGTCTGCAATTACTGCAAGTTCAAATCTCACCAGGCTCAAGGTTGACTCAGCCTTCCATCCTTTCGAGGTAGGTAAAATAAGGACCCGGTTTGTGGGGGCAATAAGCTGACTTTGTATAAAAAAGAACACCGCTTGTAGGGGGCCCGAAAGCCCTACTAAGCAGGTATATACAAAAGTATGAAGGCTATTGCTTAACGCATTGTAAGCCGCCCTGAGTCTCCGGAAAAGAGCGGCATATAAATCGAACCAATAAATAAATAAATAAATAAATAAATAAATAAATAAATAAATAAATAAATAAATAAATAAATAAATAAATAAATAAATAAATAAATAAATAAACGTGCCTGCAGCTTTGCTGGCTGAGGAACTCTGGGAGTTGAAGTCCACAAATCTTAAAGTTGCCAAGGTTAGAGACCCCCTGCTCTAATATCTCTCCTAAACTGGGAATTGTCAGCTCCCGGAGACTTTCTGAAAAGTATCTCTGAAAAGTATCTCTGAAAAGTAGGAGTCATGGTGGCGCGAGTGGTTAGAATGCATTAGGCTAATTCTGCTGACTGCTAGCAGTTCGATTCTCACCAGCTCAAGGTTGACTCAGCCTTCCATTCTTCTGAAGACGGCAGAATGAGGACCCAGATTGTTGGGGGCAATGTGCCGATTTTGTAAACAGCTCAGAGAAGGCTATAAAGCATTGTGAAGCAAGCGGTATATAAGTCTAAGTGCTACTGCTATTTCAATCCATATCAGGGACAGAGAAGACACCCCCCTTCAGGTTTCCACAGAAGAAACATCATTATTCCAAACTATCAACTAATAATGTATTCACTGGGGTAGAAAACGGTCCTCTGAGGCCATTTTGCTCCAGCTCCTTTCCATCTGAAGCTGATTTGCTTTCAGTCAACCTAGAGAACCATAAGGAGCCTTTTGGGGTTAAGGGGCTTAGGAGCAATACGAGGCAAATAAATGGGAGTCTTAGGTTTCATTGCCCACCGCTTCCATCTCTGCCTCTTTTCCTGTTATTGTTTCTTTCCCAAAGTACAGCTTTTCCTCCTTTTTATGCCTTGGCTGGGAGTATTTATGTGGCTGGCGCAGACCGAAGGGATGGCTGTCCCTCCATAGATCATCCCCACAGCCGTAAAAGCTGGCAGAATGAAATGAGCTTAGTGCCCATGAAAGGGGAATTGGGGGTGGGGGGGAGTGCAGGGAAAAAGAGATGATTGAAAATGTTGCAGATTTGGGTCCAAGGCCTCCTCTTTCTCTTTTGCCCGGGAAAAAAAATGACTTCTCTTTCTCAACAGCCGATCCCAGGGCAGCCTTGTCTCCGTTTTGCTCCTGATTAAATCGGCCTCGGTAGCTTTTCATGTATTTATTAGGCTCTCTCAGTTGAGCTGGGTGGGAGGAAAGGAGCCTATGATGTGTTCCCATGACAGCCTCTATACATCATCAGGACAATTTGTCCTGCAGAAGGAAAGGCTTGTGAAGGTCTTTCTTACAAGGACCTTGCGCAAGCAAGCATGCAAGCAAAGATTGTTACCAGTATATTCATCATCTTCCTTTAACGACTCCATAATCTTGTGGGGTGGGGTCTGGGTGTTTTTAATGGCCGGATGTCCTTCCTGTCGCCAATGCAGAGTTTTGTCCAGCAGATATATTCTCAGAATGCCCAGAGAGAGAAATATCTGTCTCTACCTAGGATCAAACTCACAGCCTACTGATTGTGAGACGAGAGCTCCACCTCTAGGCCACCGCACCACTCCATTGTTACCAGTATAATGGTAACATTAATATGGCGCAGTGGTTAGAATGCAGTACTGCAGGCTACTTCTGCTGACTGCCAGTACAGCAGTTCGATTCTCACCAGCGTCAAGGTTGACTCAGCCTTCCATCCTTCCGAGGTCGGTAAAATGGGGACCCAGATTGTTGTTGGGGGCAAGAGGCTGACTCTGTAAACTGCTTACAGAGGGCTGGAAAGCACTGAAGCAGTATCAGGGGTGGGTTCTACATTTTTTTACTACCGGTTCTGTGGGCGTGGCTTATTTTGTGGGCGTGGTTTGATGGTCATGTGACAATTCTTTAGGATTTAGCAGAGGTACTGGTCTACCAGGCTTTTAACTGCTTGCAGAGCTGTACCGGTCTACCCATTTGTTCTTGGAGCGTTCCAGTCTGCCCATTTGTTTTTGGAGGCACCGGTCTACCCATTTGTTTTTGGAGCGCACTGGTCTACCACCATACTGCTTTTAACACTGATCAGCTGTAGAGCGGCCCTTTGAAGCCCCGCGGCAAGAGTTTAAACAGTTTTTTTCCTTCTAGCCGATCAGCTGGGACTCGGGAGGCAGCGAAGATTGGGGGTGGGGCCAAATAAAAGGTAAGAATAATGCGGGGGGAGGGGCAGGAGGGCCCAGCTCCCGAACAAAGAGAACTGGTTCGGTGACGTCATATCGTCACTGCTATCAGCTCGGCCGAACCGGCCCAAACCAGGAGGAACCCACCACTGAGCGGTATATAAGTCTAAGTGCTATTGTTATTAAGAACTAGCCTAATTACTAGTACATCACCTGAAGCATCAGCAGCTTCTGAAAGCAGCTTCTAGAGACCATCATCATGATCACTTCATTCTCCTTCAAATCAAAATCAACTCCATGTGACTTCATGAGTAATTCCCATAGTACTGTCTTATGCCTAGGAAATTTACCCATGTAAGTATTACTATTATCCTTCTCATCCTTCATACTAGTACCTTCTCCTATTGGTATCTTATGATTTTATTACTTGGTTGTTTATGTATACTGAGAGCTCCTGAACCAGAGACAAATTCCTTGTGTCCAAGGAGCCGATAAAGAACATTCAGATAACTGTTTGTTCTGTTAACTTTTTCACATACTGGCTGGGAGAATTCTGGGAGCTGAAGTTCACACATCTTAAAACTGCTGAAGTTGAGAAACGCTGCTGCAGTCAAATGCCACACTAATACAGCAGCTTGCAAAGCGGTTGAAACGAAGCAGGATTTCATGAAGACAGATGCTGAAGTTGCTTCCAGCAACGGGAGAGTCTCTGAGCAGTGTGAATTTTCTCCCCACCGAGATTGCCCAGCTGAGGCTTTCCCTGCTCAGCAGTTGCCAGTTGCAAGCACTGGGTTTGCCTGCACAATCTTACTGCTTGTTCATTAACACTCTTACTTTGATGGAGTGCAAGATGCATAGGCCAGGAAAGGGTTGCTTTGCTTCTTGGCACCCACGTTAACTAAAGAGGGACCTGAGAGCAGTGGTGAAATCCAATTTTTTTTATTACCGGTTCTGTGGGCGTGGCTTGGTGGGCATGGCGTGGCGTGGTGGATGTGGCAGGGGAAGGATACTGCAAAATCTCCATTCCTATCCCACTCCAGGGGAAGGATACTGCAAAATCCCCATTCCCTCCCCACTCCTGGGGGAAGGATATTGCAAAATCCCCATTCCCACCCCACTCTGGGGCCAGCCAGAGGTGGTATTTGCCGGTTCTCCGAACTACTCAAAATTTCCACCACCAGTCCTCCAGAACCTGTCAGAACCTGCTGGATTTCACCCCTGCCTGAGAGGTATCAGTGTTGGACTTAGTGGCTGTTGAATCAGTAGGATACTGAGCCCAGTGGGATCTGATCTGCCTGCATCTTGCAGCCCGGTTCTGAGGTCATATTAGCCAATATGTTGGCTGAGGAATTCTGGGAGTTGAAGTCCACACATCTTAAAGTTGGCAATATTAGTAAGCATTGCTCCTCTGCCTTATCTGCTACAGGTAGTCCTTCATTTATGACCGTATTAGCAATAGCACTTAGACTTATATACCGCTTTACGCTGCCTACAGCCCTCTCTAAGCGGTTTACAGAGTCAGCCTATTGCCCCCAACAATCTGGGTCCTCATTTTACAAACCTCGGAAGGATGGAAGGCTGAGACAACCTTGAGCCTGGTGAGATTCAAACTGCCAAATTGCAGGTAGGCGGCAGGCAGCCGAAGTAGTCTGGAGTACTGAACTCTAACCACTGTGCCACCACGGAGCTTACCCCATTACAGTTATAAGTCTTGATGGTCATAAAACAGGTCACTCACGTAACCAATCCGATCTTACGACCCTTTTTTGTGGGCTGGGGAATTCTGGGAGTTGAGTCCACAGGCTTTAAAGTTGCTGAGGTTGGACAAACCTGGAGTAGCAGCTGGCTTGATTCAAGAGTCATTTTGAAGTCTCCTTCTCCATATAGGTAGTCCTCAACATATGACAACAATTGAGCCCAAAATTTATGTTGGTAAGTGAAACATTTGCTAAGTGAGTTTTGCTCTATTTTACGACTTTTCTTGCCACAGTTGTTAAGTGAATCGCTGCAGTTGTTAAATCAGTAGCATGGTTGTTAAGTGAATAATTGGTTTCCCCAATGACTTTGCTTGTCAGAAGGTCACAAAAAGGAATCACATGACCCCGGGACACTGCAACCGTCATAAATATGAATCCGTTGCCAGGCATCTGAATTTTCATGTGACTATGGGGATGCTACAACGGTCGTAAGTATGAAAAACGGCCATAAATCACTTTATTCGGTGCTGCTGTAACTTTGAACGGTCACTCAATGAACTGTTGTAAGTTGAGGCCAGGGGTGAAATTCAGCAGGTTCTGACAGGTTCTGGAGAACCTGTAGTGGAAATTTTGAGTAGTTCGGAGAACCAGCAAATACCACCTCTGACTGGCCCCAGAATGGGGTGGGAATGGAGATTTTGCAATATCCTTCCCCCAAGAGTGGGGAGGAAATGGGGATTTTGCAGTATCCTTCCCTTGGAGTGGGGTGGGAATGGAGATTTTGCAGTATCCTTCCTCTGGAGTGGGGTGGGAATGGAAATTTTGCAGTATCCTTACCTTGGAGTGGGGTGGGAATGGAGATTTTGCAGTATCCTTCCCTTGGAGTGGGGTGAGAATGGAGATTTTGTAGTATCTTTCCCTTGGAGTGGGGTGGGAATGGAGATTTTGCAGTATCCTTCCTCTGGAGTGGGGTGGGAATGGAAATTTTGCAGTATCCTTCCTCTGGAGTGGGGTAGGAATGGAAATTTTGCAGTATCCTTCCCTTGGAGTGGGGTGAGAATGGAGATTTTGCAGTACCCTTCCCTTGGAGTGGGGTGGGAATGGAGATTTTGCAGTATCCTTCCCTTGGAGTGGGGTGAGAATGGAGATTTTGTAGTATCTTTCCATTGGAGTGGGGTGGGAATGGAGATTTTGCAGTACCCTTCCCCTGGAGTGGGGAGGAAATGGGGATTTTGCAGTATCCTTCCCCTGCCATGCCCACCAAGCTACATACCTACCAAGCCACACCCACAGAACCGGTAGCAAAAAAAAAATTAAATTCCACCACAGGTTGAGGCCTACCTGTATTCCTTCTTTGGCCAGTGGCTGGCAACAGCATTCCACAAATGACTTTTTTTTAAAGTCAGCTTAGAAAAAGAGCTGATTGTGGAAAGGCTGTTTTTGGGCAGCACCTCTAGAAGGGCTGCTCTCGGGGGTGGGTGGGTGGGTGGGTGGGGGGAGTGAGGGTGTGTCTGTCTGCCCCTGGCTCCGTCCCGTCCTTAAAAGAGGATCGAACTGCTGTAGTACAGTTGGTTTCTGTGGGCTTGACCAGAGTTTTAAATTACAGTAGCCGCACTCCAAACCTGAGCCTCACCTTTAAACAAAGAAAAGCTTTGTTGGGGTAGAAAAGAGCTGCAAATCCGTCGTGCAGAAAAATAAACACTGCAATGGCAGCCTGACTAACACAAGGAGTCCTTGACTTGAAGAGTTTCAGGCTGCTCCTTGTTTGCTCTTATCCAGGGCACCAGCAGCAAGTTTCTACACCCAACCAGGTCATGTTGGAAGCTTAGATTTCTTCCCGACGGAAAGGAGAGAGAAGGTAAGCAGACACCCCTCGTCTTCCAGGCACTGCTCTTGGGAGTACAAGTAGTCCTCGACTTACAACAGTTCATTTAGTGACTATTCAAAGTTATAACGGCACTGGGAAAAAAAGAGACCTATCGTATTTTTCGGAGTATAAGACGCACCGGAGTATAAGACGCACCTACCTTTTTGGGGTGAGGAAAAGAAGAAAAAGAAATCTCCCTCTGCCTCTGAGCAATTTTGCCTCCTTGCAGCAAACAGCCAACAGCCTGCTTTACTTTCAGTTTCGTTTTCAGCATAGCTTGATTAGCAAAGAAAAAAAAAACCCATGACCTGGATGATTGAGAATATCCACAGACAGTTGAATCCCTGCTCCTAGAGGACATTGTAGAAGGAGAAGCGTATCAGTTTGGGGTAGGCAAAACCAGTGGTGAAATCCACTTTTTTTTACTACCGGTTCTGTGGGTGTGGCTTGGTGGGTGTGGTGTGGCTTGGTGGGCATGGTAGGGGAAGGATACCGCAGAATCTCCATTCCCACCCCACTCCAGGGAAAGGATGCTGCAAAATTCTTGGGCCACAGTTATATAATTCTTTTAATAATTTTAAATTTTGTATTGATATGTGTTTTAGTTCTGGCTGTGCACCGCCCTGAGTCCACTAGGAGAAGGGCGGGATATAAATTGAATAAATAAATAAATAAAAATCCCCATTCCTTCCCCATCCAGGGGAAGGATACTGCAAAATCCCCATTCCCTCCCTACTCCTGGGGGAAGGATATTGCAAAATCTCCATTCCCAACCCACTCTGGGGCCAGCCAGAGGTGGTATTTGCCGATTCTCCGAACTACTCAAAATTTCTGCTACCGGTTCTCCTGAACCTGTTGGATTTCACCCCTGGTCAAAACCCCAGGAGAATCGTGGTAGCCCCTTTTTCTGACTCATGGATTTTACTGAAGAGGCAAAAGCTTTTATGAGCTGCAGCTGCCTTTTTAATAAAATCTCTTAGTTGGAAAAAAGGCCGCCAAACGCCTCCTGATTTTTTGGCTCCCGCTTCTACACACCCACCTTTAATGAGTGTGCCGTCGTGCCAGCTGCCCTGGCCTTTAGCGATGGCACATGCCTCGTTTTCTGAAAAAATGATCAAAAGAATGATGATGCACTGATCAGATGAAATGGAAGCTTTTTTGCCTTTGAGATTCCAACTTGGTCTCCTAAGAGAGACTTGGGTCGGCAACTTTAAACATTCAAAGAGCCACAAAGGTCCTAACCGGAAGCCCCCATTCAATTCTGGAGCCGACCGGAAGTCCGGTTCCTCCACCATAAAGTCTCCTCCTACCACAGCGCCCTTTTTCCTCTGCCGACTGGAAGTCAGTTCCCCCATCATAGAGTCTCCTCCTAGCACAGCATCCTTTTTCCCCTACCTGTCCTCACTGAAAGCCCTATCAATTGTGGAGCTGACCAGCAAAAGGGAGCCGCAGCAGAGGGATGAAAGAGCCACATGCGACTCCAGAGCCGCAGGTTGCTGACCCCTGTCCTAGGACACCCCCAGAGTCCGGTCACGATTGTGGAAAAGATACGGTATAAGCATACGGTATAATTTTTAACCTGCTGATGGGTTAAAATGTTTTTAAGGACTTGAGGAACAATTGAGTTCATTGCACTGAAGGAAAACGAATTTTATTTACATTTTAATGCAGGTTAACCAAATCCGTGTTAGGGAGTCCTCGATTTACAGCAGTTCATTTAGTGACCATTCAACGTTGCAATGCACTGAAAAAAGTGACACGACCATTGTTCACACTTGTGACCGTTGCAGCATCCCCATGATCATGTGATCAAAATCTGGATGCTTGACAACTGGTTCCTATTTATGACGGCTGCAGTGTTGGGGGTCATGTGATAATCTTTTGTGACTTTCTGACAAGCAAAGTCAACGGGGAAGCCAGATTCACTTAACAACCAATGTGCTAATTTAAGAACTGCAATGATTCACTTAACAACAGTGGCAGAAAAGGTCCGCAGTTAAGTGAATCATGCATTAAGTAAATCCAGCTTCCCACACTGACTATGCTTGTTGGAAGCCAGTTGGGAAGGTCGCCAATGGCAACTGCAGGACTCTGGGATGCTGCAACCATCATCAATATATGATGGTTGCAGGTGCCTGAATTTAGATCAGGTGATCATGAGGATGCTGCAATGGTCGTACGTGCGAGGACCATGATAAGTCATATTTTTTCAGTAGTTGTAAATTTGAATGGTCGCTAAATGAATAGCTGTAAGTCGAGGACTACCTGAATACAGATAGTCTTCGACTTACAATTCATTTAGTGACTGTTCAAAGTTACGACGACACTGAAAAAAGTGACTTATGACCATTTTCCGTACATTTTTCACAACCGTTGCAGTATATATGCAGGACAACTTCACTCCAGAAGTTGTGAATGCTCCAACCCTGGAAGTTTTTAAGAAGATGTTGGATAACCATTTGTCTGAAGTGGTGGAGGGTTTCCTGCCTAAGCAGGGGGTTGTTCTAGAAGACCTCCAAGGTCTCTTCCAACTCTGTTATTCTATTCTATTCTATTCTATTCTATTCTATTCTATTCTATTCTATTCTATTCTATTCTATTCTATTCTATTCTATTCTATTCTATTCTATTCTATTCTATTCTATTCTCTTAATTCTTATTCTAATCTATTCTATTTCTATCTTATCTTATCATCTTATCTTATCATCTCATCTCATCTCATCTTATCATCTTATCCTATCCTATCCTATCCTATCCTATCCTATCCTATCCTATCCTATCCTATCCTATCCTATCCTATCCTATCCTATCCTAATTCTTATTCTATTCTAATTCTATTCTATTCCATTCCATTCCATTCCATTCTATTTCTATCCTATCCTATCCTATCCTATCCTATCCTATCCTAATTCTTATTCTATTCTATTCTATTCTATTCTATTCTATTCTATTCTATTCTATTCTATTCTATTCTATTCTATTCCATTCCATTCCATTCCATTCCATTCCATTCCATTCCATTCCATTCTGCTTTCATTTTCAATGGTCCCTTCCAACTGTTATTCTATTCTAAAATAATCGTTGTCATGTGATCAAAATTCAGACGCTTGGCAACTGATTCATATTTACGACGACTGCAGTGTCCCGGGGTCATGTGATCACCTTTTGCGACTTTCTGACAAGCGAAGTCAATGGGGAAACCCAGATCCCCTTAACAATTGCAGTGATTCCCTTAACAATGGTGGCAACGAAAGGTCGTTAAAATGGGGCAAAATTCGCTTAACCAATGTTTCACTTAGCAACAGAAATTTGTTGGGCTCCATTGTGGTCATGCGTCGAGGACTACCTGTACACTCTAGAACAGTGTTTCTGAACTTTGACAACTTCAATAGCCTCCAATAGAATTCTGGGAATTTTTAATTCCTGGAGAATTCTGGGAGTGGAAGTCTTCCATTGAAGTCCGCATCTTCCAAGTGGCCAAAGTTGAGAAAACTCAGGTTTAGAGAAAAAGGAAGGGTTCCTAAATGCAGACCTCAGGAGTCAGATGAGAAAACCACAGTTTTAGGGTACTGATTGGTCTTCTCTCCTGCATGTCAGATGGTTTCAGATTAAACCTCCATAAAGGATTCTCAATGGAAAAATGAGGTTTAGCAAATACAATTTCTCCCCTTCTCTTAGTGTTCAAGAGGCGAAGGAAAATGCACCGACTTCAATTCTTATTTTATTTGCACCAATTAGTAGCACAGGGGGTCTTTTATTTTAATGAACATAATCCAGAACCTGTTCATCAATTATCTCCATTGGGGGGGGCACACTCACCCAAATCCTTTTCTCTCCCATCCTTCCTTCCTTTTTCAATAATTGTAGCTTTATTTTAATGTCAGTTTTAAAGCCGCAGAGAGTGTTGGTTTTGATAACAGCAGGCTGCCAATTGGCAGGGATGTGCCATGCAACTTTCCTACAAATCAGGTCAATTGTGTTGCCATGGTGAAAGGCTGTGATCTCATAAAGAATGGAATTATCAGATTATGAGCAGAACCGAGAGATTCCGATGAACAAAAGTGGAAATGGGAGGTGGCTGGGGGGATCAGTCCGGGGATCCCATTATGAAGATCTGCAGGGAGAGAAAAATATCCCTCTGGCCTAATTCAGTATGATCTAGTGGTGAAAGCACCAGGCTAGAAACTGGGAGGCTGTGAGTTGTAGTTCTGCCTTAGCATGACTTAGCACAGCTGGGTGTCTTTAGGCCAGTCATTCTCTCTCAGCCAAACCCACCTCAAAAGGTTGTTGTGAGACTCTAGAAAGAGTGCAGAGAAGAGCAACGAGGATGATTAGGGGACTGGAGACTAAAACATACGATGAACGGTTGCAGGAACTGGGCACGGCTAGTCTAGTGAAGAGAAGGACCAGGGGAGACATGATAGCAATCTTCCAATATTTGAGGGGCTGCCACAGAGAGGAGAAGGGTCAAGCTATTTTCCAAGGCACCTGAAGGCCAGACAAGGAATAATGGATGGAAACTGATCAAGGAGAGATTCAACCTGGAAATAAGGAGAACTTTTCTGATAGTGAGAACAATCAACCCATGGGACAGAAGTTGCTTTCAGAAGTTGTGGGAACTTCATCACTGGAAGCTTTCAAGAAGAGACTGGACTGCCATCTGTCAGAAATGGTGTAGGATCTCCTGCTTGGGAGGTTGGATTAGTTGGAAGGGACCTACATCTGTTAATCGGTATCTGGATTAGGTATGTTTGCCTCCTCGAGTTATTTATATATAAACATATAAAAGTGGGATATAAATAAAACGCTTGAGCCATCCTGCAGTTTCCTTACTGTTGTTTGAGCATACTATGCACACATTCAGTCATCAGAGTTTACCAACCAGGGTTTACAGCTAAATGTATTCTATGAATCCAGCCAATTGGGGTTTATTCAATAAACCATAGTTAAGCAAACAATGGTTTAATACAAATGGTGAGCCAATTCTATATTGCTTTCTTTCTGCCCAACCCACCCCTGTCATTGAATAGGTGCTAGAAGAACAATGCAAGAGCCTAGGGGTGAAATCTAAAATTTGTTACTACCGGTTCTGTGGGCGTGGCTTGATGGGGTGGGGGGTAATGTGACTGGGTGGGCGGGCCAACTTTTTTTTTTTTTTAACTTTTCAAAGCATTTTTTCTAATGCTTTGAAAAGCCTCTGCTGATCAGGCAACTCAGCTGGGATCGTCAGACTTTTCAAAGCATTTTTTTACCACCTCTTCAGCCAAGAGGTTGCAGAAAAAAATGCTTTGAAAAGCCTCTGATGATCCCAGCTGAGCCGCACGATCATCAGAGGCTTTTTTTTTTTAACTTTTAAAAGCATTTTTTGTCGGAAGAGGTTGTAGAAAAAATACTTTGAAAAGTAAAAAAAAAAAGCCTCTGATGATCGCGCGACTCAGCTGGGCATGGTGGGGGGGGGGCGCAGGGATTTTTGCTATTGGTTCTCCGAACCACCCGCCGCCATCGCTACCGGATCAGGCGATCCAGTCCGAACCGGGAGCATTTCACCCCTGCATGAGCCCTCACAATGAAATGATCCTTTGAGATACTTTTCTTTGGAACTGCTATCCTTTTCACCATAGTTCTCTTCCTAGCTTGAAAGGAGGCAATACCTATCCATTGCACAGGTAGTCCTCAACTTATGACCAGTCGCTTAGCAATGGTTCAAAGTTCTGGATGGACCTCCCCAGAGCTATTTACAACCTGATTTCAAAGTTCTGATAGCCGCCCACCCACCCCACTCTCCGATCATGTGATCACATTTGGGGCACTTGGCAACTGGCCCACATTTACAGCCATTTGCTGTGTCCCACAGTCACATGTTCATAATTTAAGTTTTCTGCCAGAAACCAAAATTTATGTTGTAAGATGGGACCCGGTCACGTAGCGACATGTTTAATGACCATTACAATTTACGACTGTAATTTTGGGCTCAATTACAGTCATAAGTCAAATGTAGTTGAAACACCAGCATGGTCAATTGCACAGGCAAAGAATTCACCATGTGGGCAGTGGTGAAATCTAAAATTTGTTACTACCGGTTCAGTGGGTGTGGTTTGGTGGTGGTGGCGTAATGTGACTGGGTGGGCGTGGCCAATTTTTTTTTTTACTTTTAAAACCATTTTTTCTACAACCTCTTCCGCGAAGAGGTTGTAAAAAAATGCTATTGTTACCATGTTTCTTATATTTTTTTGAACCCTGAAATAAGCGCTTGGCCTTATTGCCATGCGCTCAAAAGCCTGATTGGGCTTATTATCAGGGGATGTCTTATTTTGGGGGAAACTGGGTATATAAATCTAAGCGCTATTGCTATTGGAAGTTCTGTATCTGTCCTTCAAGATGCAGAATAGAAACAGCATTGTTAGTCTTACCTACTCTGGAAAGACGCAGTTTAGATTTGGTTTATCACGGTTTGATTTTAATTCAGCAGGAGCTCTTGTTAACAGGATGTGTTCCTGAGCATAAGCAGGGTGCTGAAAGAATAGAAAGTATGCAAATGGAGAACATCCCATTAACCAAGTTAAATATTCTCTTAAAATAGTTTTCTTGGATACAGGCAGACAATTAGTATATTTTGGAGCAAAAATGAGGCTTATTAAGAAGTACATGAGGATAGAAAAACTCATTTTTATCCAAAGTAGATAACGAAGAAGAGGAAAGAGCAGAAAATTGAATAATATTTCAACTTTGCCTTTAATATTAAGTATAGCTCATCTAACTAGCAATAAGCAGGTAAGGAAGACCAACAGAAACAGAGATAAGTGATCAAACTCCAGCCATTTGCTCTAGTGGGTCAAAACCAGAGGTGCTATTCAGCAGGTTTTGACCAGTTCAGAACCGGTAAATACACCTCTGACTGGCCCCACCCACATCTATTCTCTGCCTCCCGAGTCCCAGCTGATAGGGAGGAAATGGGGATTTTGCAGTATCTTTCCCTTGGAGGGAATGGAGATTTTACAGTATCCTTCCCCTGCCATGCCCACCAAGCCACGCCCATCAAGCCATGCCACCCCCACCAAACCACCCCCACAGAACTGGTAATAAAAAAATTGGAAACCCACCACTGGTTAGAAACCACCTCTCAGTAGCTGATTATGGGAATCAAACATGGCTTAGCTTTGATCAATCAAGCCATGTATAATTTCTCAACAAACAAACCTCTAAGCAACCCATAGCTTTTCAATTTAACATCAAGATTTTAAAGGCATCCTATGCAATGCTGAGTCAGAAGCAAAGTTTACTATGATAGGTACTCCCAACAAAGTCTTGCCCTATTCTTTTCCAAAAAAAAGCAGGGTTTGTAAAAGTAGTGGTCCTACTTCAGGTTGGAATGATGGAAGTACTCAGGGGTAGGTAGGGAACGGCACAATTATCAAGATAGGTTTGGAATTATCTAGCCCAGGGGTGTCAGATGCGATTTCATTGAGGGCTGCATCAAGGTTGTGTTTGACCTGGGGGGGGGGGGCTGTGTGGGCGTGGCCTGTGTGGGCGTGGCCAGCTCGACATCACTCATGTCAGAGGCACCTGTGGTGGCACAAGAGCTCTGCCAGCGAAAGAGGGCTCCCGAGCTCTGTTTTCGGCTGCAACAGCCTCCTGCAACCCTCTGCCAGCGAAAACGAAGCTCGGGAGGGCTGTGCATGATCCTCCCAAGCTGTTTTCACTGGCAGAGGCACCGCAGGCCGGTCCTTCGCTATTTCCAGGGCAGCCACATGGGCCAGATCTAAGCACCTCGTGGGCCGAATCCAGCCCCCAGGTCTTGAGTCTGACACCCCTGATCTAGACCATTGGTTCCCAATGTGGGCCCTTTTTTGTCTTTGTGTGTGTGTGTCCCTACTCCAACATGTAGTAGGGCCACATACATACACATGTGTGCATCATAAAGTTTTATAAAAGTAAAAATTAAACAAAAAGCTAATAGTCAAGAAAGACTATAAAAATTGTTGTTGTTGTTGTTAGTTGCGAAGTCGTGTCCAACCCATCGCGACCCCATGGACAAGGTTCCTCCAGGCCTTCCTGTCCTCTATCATGCTCTGGAGTCCATTATTATTATAAAAATAGTAGAAACATAAAAAATAAAAAAATAGAAATATCTAAAAAAGATATTCTGGGCTTCGAAAACTTAGAACTACATCGCCTTTGGTATGACCTAAGTGTAGCTCATAAAATCCTCTGTTACAATGTCCTTACCTGTCAATGACTACTTCAGCTTCAACCACAACAATACCCGAGCATACAACAGATACAAACTTAAAGTGAATTGCTCCAAACTCGATTGAAGAAAATATGACTTCAGCAACAGAGGGGTCAATGCCTGGAATGCACTACCTGACTCTTTGGTTTCATCCCCAAACCCCCAAAATTTTAACCTAAGACTGTTGACCTCACCCCATTCCTAAGAGGTTTGTAAGGGACCTGCATAAGCGCACCAAGGTGCCTACTGTCCCTGTCCTAATATTTCCTCTATTTGTATCTATTTTATGCATCCAAACCATGTTTATACTTATTACCTAAATACGTTCTTGACAAATAAATAAATAAAATAAATAAATAACTATAACCTTCTACCTTGCTGCTGGTCGTCTCTTTACATTCATCTTTCCCAGCACTAGAGCCTGCCGAGAGGTGGATCTTTACATCCTGTGCCCTAAATAAGATAATTTGAACCTGGTGGTGAATCAAGATGACATGAAGCATTAGTACCGCTTTATAAAACCCTAGCAATTTCACATCTGGAATATTGCAATCAATTTTAGTCACCATATTACAAAAAAAGATGTTAAGACTTTGTAAAAAGTTCAGAGAAGAGCAACTAAGGTAATCAAAGGCCTGGAGACTAAAACATATGAAGAACAGCTGCAGGATTTGGGTTTGGCTAGTGAGAAAAGAATTAGGGGTGGACATTATTATAGCAGTATTCCAGTATTTGAGGGGCTGCCACAAAGAAGAGGGGGGGTCAAATTATTCGCCTAAGCACCAGATGGCAGGACAAGAAATAATGATTGGAAACTAATCAAAGAGAGAAGCAAGTTGGAATTAAGGAGAAACTTCCAAACAATGAGGACAATTAACCAATGGAACACAACTTCAGAAGTTGTGGGTGTAACTCCATCACTGGAGGTTTTTAAGAAGAGAGTACTTATCTGAAATGGTATAGCTTCTCCACAGTGGTGGAATTCGAATTTTTTTTTTTACTACTGGTTCTGTGGGTGTGGCTTGGTGGGCATAGCTTGGTAAGTATGGCAGGGGAACGATACTGCAAAATCCCCATTCCCTCCCCACTTCTGGGGGAAGGATATTGCAAAATCTCCATTCCCTCCCCACTCTGGGGCCAGCCAGAGGTGGCATTTGCTGGTTGAATAATAACAGTAACAGAGTTGGAGGGATCTTGGAGGTCATCTAGTCCAACTTCCTTCTTCACCTATACTAGGGATTCGAACCGCCGAACCGCCAATCTTTCTGATCGACAAGCTCAGCGTCCTAGCCACCTATCCAGGCTAGTGGTTCTCCGAACTACTCAAAATTTCCACTACCGATTCTCCAGAACCTGCTGAATAGAACCCCTGGTTCTCCTGCTTAAGCAGGGGGCTGGACCAGGGGTGGGTTCTAAATTTTTTTACTACCGGTTCTGTGGGCGTGGCTTATTTTGTGGGTGTGGCTTAGAGGTCATATCAACTACGTGGGCATGGCTAGCTGGTTAGTCATTTCTGGAAGGTCCTCGCACTTACGACCAGTCCTCGCACTTAGGACCCAACTCATTTGTTTGCTTTTAACACTGATCAGCTGTAGGACAGCTCTTTGAAGGCCAGGGGCAAAGAGTTTAAACAGTTTTTTTCCCTCTAGCCATCAGCTGGGACTCAGGAGGCAGCAATAGATTGGGGGTGGGACCAAATAAAAGATAAGAATAACGTGGGTGGGGGGGTAGGAGGGGGGGGAGAACCGGTTCGGTGACTGCTACCGACTCGGCCGAACCGGACTAAACCAGGAGGAACCCACCACTGGGCTGGACTAGAAACCTCTCGAGGTCCCTTCCAGCTCATTCTATTCTCTTTGTCCCATGGGACAACTGTTGCTCCCCTCCCCCCCCCAAAAAAACCCCCCAACTAGGTTAGCAACCCATTCCATCTGGGACGCTCATGCTTGATCCAAAGTTAACCCACCCTGACTGACTCTCAGCGGCCCTCCGGAGTTCGAGACAAGAATTCCTCCCATCCACCCCCGGAGAGAGAAGCCTTGGCACCCAACGCGGCGCTCCAATTTTCCCCACGTGGACCAGCATCCCGGACAGGGCGCGGCAGGAAGGAGCCAATGAGCAACCTTCCCTCTCCCCCTTGGCGAGGAAAGAGTTAGGCAGCGGCCACGCCCTTGGAGGGGGCCGGGGACGAATCAGAAGAGAGCGGGGCGGGGCCGGGTGGAATGTTGTGAAGGTGGAAGCGGAACGCTGCGCGTAGAGTTGCGAAGGCGGGCGAGGAGGCAGAAGCGGCGATGGAGAGCCGGAGCTGGACCGGCGACGCGCAATGCCCGTGATTGACGGGCGGCGGAGAGACGGGACGGCGGAGAAAGGCGGAGGGGTTGCCGCTTGCCCAGGTTATTGGTGGTTGCAAGGAAGCCGGGGAGCTCGGATAATGCGGAATATAATGGACTGAGAAGGAAGGAAGGAAGGCAGGGCGAACGGGAAAAGCTTTTAAGGTGCGCTAAGGGCACTGCGGTGCCGTTGCCCTGGGATTCCCGCCGGATTGATTCCCTCTTCTCGGGGTAAACGGGGTCTCGGAGCCTCGGAAGAACCGGACGATCCAAGGACGAGCATCAAAGCGCCGAAAGCCCCAGTTTTCCGGCCAAAGAGAGAAAAGTGATAAGCGGGTTGGGGGGAAAAAAAGATAATTAAAAACCTGCCACCCACCCACCCCCCTCCGGACAGCGGTTTGAGAGAAAGGTTGGTGACTTCCAGGAGCGAATTAACTGGGTCCCAAAAAGAAGCGCAGGTGATGGGGAAAAAAAATAAAAATCAACGGGGGAAGGCTTCTGGGAAGGTTGAGAGTTAAAACTTGTTGAAAGTCCTATCTTCAAAGAATAAGTTATATTAATAAAACAAAGGAAAACCGCAGGGGGGGAAAAAAAACTTGGCTTGGCTTGACTTGGTGGATGAAGATTTGAGTTTATTTCTTCGGGAGCAGAGAAATGTCTCATCGGACAGCACCGCAGTGCCAAGAATCTAAGAAATTTGGGACTGCAAGTGTTTCTTTGCCTTTTTTTCCCAAGAGCAGAAAACAGTCACTGTTCTTTTGAAGCAAAAAAACAAAAAGTAGGATTCAAACCAATTTTCTGAGTGCAAGAAAGGTAGATTCTCCATGAAGGATCTGTTAAGGATCTAGTATCCCGTGAGACTTTTATCTGTTACTTGTTGGATTGTCTGCTCGTCCCCTAGAGGAGTGTGATAAGGGAATAGGGCTGTGCCAGGCCAAATCAGATAGCAGAACAAAAGAAGAACCCAATATAGTCACAAACTGGAAGGGTGAGTTGATAAGATGACACAGATTTATTTATTTTTTTAAATCTCAGGGGAAAAAGATAGGGCAGTCACCAAAGATTTAAAAAGAAAAACACCAGGAAGTAGTAAAGAGAAAGAAAAACACCCCGTAATCAAACTCAGGCTGTTTACCCAGCCTGAAATAAATACGAAGTGAAGATTATATAGAAGATAAAGACTGGGGTGGTTCAGAACCACACCAAATTGTTGGAACTGAAGAAGCCACCAAATCAACTCTTAACGTGAAAAACGGTGGCGTGGTGAATTTCAAAGCTAGGGTATATCCTAAAATGGGGAGAGAAATTGGACCCTTAGAAAGTCCCCTCTGCAGCATTCTAGACTCCCATTTCTCCTGTTTCTCTCCAACGAATTTAATTCCCCCTTGTGCCTGAATAATTCACTTTCTGGATTGCTGTATCGAGCTGATTGATTTCCTTTCTAAATAAGGATTTGGTGGGTTCTGCATGAACCCATGCAGGCCAAGAAAAAATACCTGTTCGTGACTCTCTTGGCCACGTGGCTTCTGCTTGTTTTGCTTGGAGGAGACCAAATAAGACACTTTCCCTTTTTCTCCAGCAAAAAAGCTGAAGTCTTAAAGACCTGGCCTCCTTGGGCCGACGAGTTTCTTCTCAAGAACTTTGCAGATTCTGAGGAGCTCCAGAGCAATGAAAGGGGCCACAGTGATGAATCTCCCCAAAGCTGGCAGCAGCTGAAGTTGAGCGTTTACAAGAACAGCAGGTGCCGTATGGAGACTTGCTTTGATTTTTCTAAATGTAGGGAACACGGGTTCAAAGTCTTTGTTTACCCCCTGGAAGGAGGGGATCTTGTATCCGAAAGTTACCTCAAAATCATCAGCTCCATTGAAGGGTCACGTTATTACACTTCCAATCCTGAGGAAGCCTGCCTGTTTGTTCTAAACATTGACACATTGGATAGGGACCATCTCTCAATACAATATGTCCATAACATCAACGAGAAAATCCAAAGTTTCCGGCTTTGGAATGACGGACAAAACCATCTCATATTTAACCTGTATTCTGGCACGTGGCCTAATTACACCGAAGACTTGGGCTTTGACATTGGACAGGCTATCCTGGCCAAAGCCAGTTTTTATGTCGAGAACTTTCGGCCTGGTTTTGATATCTCCATCCCTTTGTTTTCGAAGGAGCATCCTCAGAAAGGTGGGGAAAGAGGCTGGTTATACAAGGCTGCTCTCCCACCCAAGAAAAAGTATCTCTTGGTTTTTAAAGGGAAGAGATACCTGACCGGCATTGGTTCCGACACCAGGAATGCTCTCCGCCATATCCATAATGGTAAAGATATTATTTCTCTGACCACATGTAAACATGGGAAAGACTGGGAGAAGCACAAGGACAAGCGATGTGACAAAGATAATATCGAGTATGAAAAGTAAGTCGACACTTTTTCCTCTCCAAAATGCCTCATGAAAGGGAGGCAAATGGTGAAGCACTCAATTTTGAATATCGTTCATTATTGTTTAATTGACTCTGCCCCAGGTTATAACAGCATAGAGTGCAGTTTTCAGCTTCAGGTATTGAAATGTTTAGGGCAAGCTCAGATGGGTTTCTAATCACTTTAGTTCTTGGGTTATAGAAATTAGAGGAATCGGCACCTTTTAAAAAATGCAAATACTACAGAGATTCTACAGTTAAAAACTGGGATATATGTGGAAAACCTTGTTTGTTTTATGTCCCCTATATAAATTGGATTTGAGTGTCATTAGGATGTTTGCTCAAACTAATAGGGCTAAATTGTCCTAGTCTTTTTCACTTTCAGAACAGACCTGGAAAATGTCAAATGAAAAGTGGCTTTGAGAGTATGTAGAATATTTCTCTCCAAATAATGAATCATAGGACTAGTAGGGACTTTGGAGGACTTCTAGTGACCCAATATTTCTCAACCTTGGCAACTTTAAGATATATGGATCTCAACTCCCAGAATTCCCCAGCCTGCCAAGATGGGGAATTTTGGGAGTTGAAGTACACACATCTTAAAGTTGCCAAGGTTGAGAAACATTAGTCCAATCCCTTGTCCACATCAGGAGTCTTTATAATGTACTATATGGAACAAACTGTTACCCAATCTTTTCTTGTCCAGGATGGTATAAGGACTCCTGCCTTTGAAGCTGTTGAAGTCCATTTTTGTAGGATAAAAGACCAAGACACAAGAAATTAATTTCTTCTCCCCCCTATTTTTGAGATTTGATGCCTCCGTATTTCTGCATTCAAATGTTGGTTTTTCTCAGTATTTCACATGATTTGTAGGGCTGAAGCAATATGCATTATCCTCTGTGGTATCTAAACTAAACTAAAGGTCAGTAGAGATAGCTAAGCAATCATTGCTTTTGTTTTATCTCTTGGGATTCCCTAACAACTAAGTCTGAAGACTTCTGTGTGACTTTTAAGCTTGCATGGGACATTTACAGCACTGTAATAAAAGAGTCGTGTTAGATGCATGCATTAGTGTTTCACGCTCAGTTCTGGAGGCAGCAGCTGGTTTATAATCTTCCACTAATCTGCATATTTGATTTATTGAAATTGACGTACCTTGCAAATTATTTTCAGAAGGGAGGAGAATGTTGCTCACAGTTCATTGGTTCTTTTATGTAGTCATGTTTATCCTTCTCCTGATTTTTTTTGAACAGTCTTCTTTTTAGTTTTTAAAGAAATATTTATCCACTTTTCAAAGGTACAGTGGTACAATGGCATTGGACTTCTATTTATCATTGTGTGTCTTCACAAATTCATTTTTTTCAGTTAGCATATATTTTTTTTTATTTTTATCCTGCCTTTATTTATTGTGTATAAATAACTCAAGGCTGCAAACATACCTTTTCTCCTATTTTCCTCAGAACAACAACCCTGTCAGGTGGGTTGGGCGGAAGGATGGTGAGTGGCCCAAAGTCACCCAGCCAGTTTTTCATGCCTAAAATGAAGGGATTTGTTGATTAAGTTAGGGCACACATCTGTTGATAAGGTCATAAGTAAATCCACCCTGTCTTAACCCTTGGGTATAGGCTGAACCTGAGTACATAAATACGTGCAAGATATTTGTGTGAAAGGTTGATCAACATGTCATTAGGATAGTGATGAAACCATATATCTCATATTTTTTAAAGAATGTTTATAGAGGGCAAATAGATTACTTTTGATAGATAAGGAAAAATCCTTCAAGGGTCCTTCCGTGACACCTTTTTCTATTTTTTCTAGATGAAATATATGACAATAACTTGCATATGATAACGCACTCTTAAGATTCTGCTTTAGAAATATTTCTTATACTTTTTTTTGCTGCTTAATCCCATAAAATAATATATCAGCATGGCTTTAAGTTCTTGGTGTTCCAAGCATTTGATTTTTTCCTCATTTGTCAGTCAGTCCTATAAATACACCATCTTCTGGCAAACAGAGACGGTTTTCAAGTGACAGAAAAGCAAATTGTTGTGTTGGAAAGACAATTGTTCCCTGGCTTTATTATACTGTATATAATCAAAGGGCTACCCCGCTATTTAGAAATTCTAAATTTGCTGGACTTGAACATTTTGACTCTACAAAAAAACCACCTTACTCGGAACAGCTTACATCCTCCAACGATACCTTAACAGTTCCTAGGTTCTTGGTTAGGACTCGAGCTGCTGAGCTATTAACCAGCCTCAAAGGCTGTGAATCTCACTAAAGATTTAATAATAATAATAATAATAATAATAATAATAATAATAATAATAATAATAATAATAATAATAATTTTATTTCTATAACGCCCTTCTCCCGGAGGACTCAGGGCAGTGTACAGCCTATTAAAAGCACAAAGACAAACATCAATTAAAAATAATTAAAATTATTAAATAGTTTCGGCTCAAATTTAAAAAACCCCAAATTTAAAACACCTAATTTAAAATCATTACATTGATAGCCCAGCCTGGCGGAACAGCAGGGTCTTGAGGGCACAGCGAAATACACGGAGGTCGGAGATCTTACGCATTTCCGGGGGCAGTTCATTCCACAGGGCAGGGGCTCCTATAGAGAAGGCCCTCCCCCTGGGTGTCGCCAGCCGACATAACTTGGCCGATGGCACCCTGAGGAGACCCTCTCTGGGAGCGGACTGGCCGGTGGGAGGCTATTGGTGGCAGAAGTCGGTCTCGAAGGTACCCGGGTCGTATGCCATGGAGCGCTTTAAAGGTGGTAACCAGCACCTTGAATCGCACCCGGAAGACCACTGGGAGCCAGTGCAGCTCGCACAGGAAAATATATATTTTCCCCATGCTTCCTCCACATCCTTCAACATTTCATTATTTGTTTATACTCTACCTTCATAATTTGTATAAATAGCTCCAAGGTGACTAACAGTCTTTCCTCCTCCTATTTTTCCCTCTACAACAACCCTGTGAGGTGGTTGGGCTGAGAGACAGTGATTGGCCCAAAGTCCCCCAGCTGGTTTTCATGCCTAAGGCGGGACTAGAACTTACAGTCTTCTGGTGATTGGCCCAAAGTCACACTGCAGACTTTCTTGGCTAAGGTAGGACTAGAACTCACTTGTCTCCTGGTTTCTAGCCTGGTGACTTTCTGGCCACCAGTTTACCATAGGCATTAGTATGTGTGTCTATATATCTGTGCACCATTATTATGAAGTTCTCAGATAACATTCCTGTACTTCAAGGACCAGAGGTATCTGATTTTTTCCCCCTGAGTGATATTTATGAAGGAACTTCTGGATTTATTACAGATTGTGAAAACAAATTTTTGAACATACAGGTCTCTTTCCAGACCCAGTGCATGTGGTATTCCCCCAAACTTATTAAAACTCTCCCTTTTAATTTGCTTTACAGAAAGAGTGCGGGGCGAATGCAGGAAAAAAAGGGCCAATAAATCAAAACTCAACATCTCAAAAGAATATCTGCCCCCCCCCCATTGTCTTCAGTCCAGAAAATGAGACAAAGGGAATGTAAAAAGATGGGGGAGGGAAGGGAGATGGATTGGACATGTATATATTTATATGCATAGCAATGCATCTCCTCCGTGCTATTCTTCCGCTTAGATAGGTAGTACATAAAAATGCTGTGGGAGAGCAGATGTGAGCAGCGGATATTTGATGGATCAGGGAAGGAAGTTGCTTTATATCTTTTCTTCTCACCTTGAGAAATCTTGAGCTCTGCAGTGCTGATAAAGAATATGATTTTTGGTTTCGGGGAGAGTAACAGATGGTGAGTCATTTCCCTGATCTTCCTTTTCTTTGACACCTTAATATGTCACTGCTCAGTTTTCTGGATGGGAAAGATAATAAATACAGAGGGATTTTTTTTTTCCAGGCATCACCTCATTAAAACTCAGATAATCTAACCAGATCAGTTTCCATTTTCTTGTGTGAGTGTGTGTGACTCATCCTTACCAGAATTCAAAGAAAATGCAATGAGTATTGTAGTGGTTTCATCAATACACATTTGATAAAACTCAATCTCAGGGGCCAGTTGGCACAAGCACAAACATTGCTTGTGACTCCGAGCCAGATAGGTTAACTATCTTATCTCCATAAATGTGCTTAAAAAAAGGTGAGAGACGTGGGGATTCAGTTTGCTTGATCTTTGCTGGTTTTGTCATATGGACACAAAGGGTTCAGCCATTTTGTTAAACTACAGTTTATCTATTGGTATAACAAAGTCTTTGAATACCAGATTTATGTTTAGGTATCCATAGCTGTTGAATAAATCACTTTTGGCTTGATTCAGACAATGTATTTAAGCCATAAACTGTGGTATAGAAACCATTTGTGGTTGAGTTCGTGCAAAATGCAGAGATAAAACCAAATAAACCATGATCTGGCTCACCATAATGGGCGAATGCAGTCATGCCACATTTCAGTTTCAGCCTCACTGTGGGTTTAGATAGTGTTTAAAGTTTTGAAACAATAGAAAAATCCAGGGCATGATTCTTCTACATTATTCCTATTGATCGATATTATAGAAGTGTTGTTTTGTGAGTGTTTAAAATGGTTGCATTCTATGATTCGGATAACAGTCTAGAAATGAAAATTTTGATGTGGTAAGGAAAAGCAGCTGAGGAGAAACGGTTTTGGGGTTTGAAATATTGTTTGGGACTTATTCTGCTTTGTAGATACCATCGTACTGGTGTGTCATTTTAATATATATGTAGGCAAGGGAGAATGGGTCTGCTGTGGCAGGTTCTGTCACATAAACCAGGATTTATTAGAACAAGGATTACTTTTATACTATATCTCCTTCATGAGCTGCCCTGTACTACTTTGTTTCTTATTGGAAATGTTCTGGGACTATCAAACTCCCCTTCCTTCCTTCAGAGCAATCAAACCATATTTGAAATGCCAATTAGAAACCCAAGACTGGAAAAACAATCAGATTGCAGTGTTGTGGTCTGCCAGCAGCCTGCAGAGCTAGCAGTGGAGTCAGACAGTGAGGAGGCTGGGGAGGACCATGGGCCAGTCCTGGAGTCTGGAGAAAGCTGGAACGAGGGCTCTGCGTCAGAGGCAGAGATGGGACCAGGGCCATCTAAGAGTGATGTGCAGACTCCGGAGCCTCCAGAGGCGGATAGCAGAGAGGCAGAGAAACAGGAGGACCCTGTTTCTAGTGCGCGCATGCGCAGAGCTGCCAGAAGGCAAGAGCAGCTGAAGCAAAAAGGGCGACTCAGGAGTAAGGCCAGGAGATGATTGGCCCCTCCCATAAGGCTTAAAAGACTATTGCTTAACGCATTGTAAACCGCCCTGAGTCTCTCGAGAAGGGCGGCATATAAATCAATTTTTTTTTAAAAAAAAAAGAGCAGCAAAGGCTCTTGGGCTCTTTGTAGGAAAGCAACGTTGCTAAATCTGTTTTCCAGTCGGTGTCTCTTATTTCTGAACTTCGTGGGACTTTGCCAAGAAAGGCCTTTGGCAGGGTGTCAAAGAAGATAAAGGTTTGTGGTAAAAGTCCTTCAGAAGGACTTTTTCTGAAGGACTTGTTTTGGAATTAATTTGGACTAAGCTGGGAATGAAGTAATTCTCAGCTGTTATAATAAAATAGTTTTGTTTGAGACCAATTGTGTCCTGTAATGACTAAGTGAGCCTAAGTCACAACATGCAGGTAGTCCTTGACTTATGACCATAGTTGAATCAAGAATTATGGTTGCAAGTTATGCCAGTTGTTAAACAGGTCGCCATGTGTCCCTGATTTTATGACCTTTTTTTGTGGCAGCCATAAGCGAATGGCATAGGCTTTATGTGAACCTCAAAGCTGTTAAATTAATCCATTATCCGTAATGGTTGTTCTTTTGCCAGGAACCAGACCAGTGGTGGGATTCAAATTTTTTTACTACCGGTTCTGTAGGGGTGGCTTGGTGGGGGAGGCTTGGTAGGCGTGGCAGGGGAAGGATAATGTAAAATCTCCATTCCCTCCCCATTCCAGGGGAAGGTTACTGCAAAATCCCCATATCCTCCCAATCAACTGGGACTCGGGAGGCAGAGAATAGATGGAGGCGGGGCCAGGTATTTACCGGTTCTCCGAACTACTCAAAATTTCCGCTACAGGTTCTCCAGAACTGGTCAGAACCTGCTGAATAGCACCTCTGATTTACCAGACGTAAAAGACAGTTTCTGGCAAAAAAAAAAAAGTTGCAAATTAGAGTCACGTGACCACGAGATGTGCAAACGGTCTAATGAAGAGCCAGTTTGGTCTAGTGATTAAGGCACCAGGCTAGAAAACAGGAGACTGTGAGTTCAAGTCCCGCTTTAGCCATGAAAGGGTAACTTTGGGCCAGTCACTATCTCTCAGTCCTATCGACCTCTCAGGGTGGTTGTTGTGGGGAAAATAGGAGGAAGGTGTGTTGCATATATTGGCTGCCTATTTGTGAAAATAATAAAGGCAGGATACAAATAAATAAATAAAAAGGCCAAAAATGCAGTCTGGTTTCAGTGACGTGACTGGGGGAGGAGCAAGCAGCTGTATTAATTTGGAATCTGTGTCATAAGTAGGTCCATTGTAATTTTGAACAATCATTAAGCAACTGGTTGTAACTCTAAGATTATTTTATGGTCTTCAGTCCAGGGCTGGAGTTGGAATTTAAACTGTAATTTCTTCCTTTGCATTTTGTAGCTTCTCATTTTGCGTTTTGTAGTTTCTCATTATGTCATATATTTTTTTCTTAAAGTTTGCAAGAAAACCAGGAGCAGAGTTGAGCAATATGGTCTTAACTTAAAAAACAAGGAACTTTATATTATACTGAATTTCACAACGGTAATAAATGTTGGTATGCATGACCAGTTCTCTTGGGTGAAACTAACTCATACATATATCTTTCGCCTTTTATTTGAACAATTAAGGCAAGTCCAACTCTGCCTGAAAACTCTTGATTTTATCTCACTTTAAATATACTTCAGTTGTTTCTCTAAGTCCCCGGAAGATATGCAGTGTGCAATTTGTTTTATAGACTTGAGATTTTCAATCCGTTTTCTACACGATGGACCAATGATTGTGAAACTGTTTTCCAATCAATGTTTATTTGGTTTCTTTATTTCTGATATTTAAGACCTTAAATCTGCCTTTTTTTTGTTTTTGCTGTTGAATTTCTGTAAGGGCATATAAATGTAAATATTTTCCCCATCCATCTATTTAATTATGTCCAATTTATGGGTATAGATTTTGCTTAATTTGGGTTTCTTCTGTTTTGCTTTGGAGAGGGGACGATTGTTCCGAGAAGAACTAATAAATAACTGGAATAAAGCTTTTACTATTTTCCCTCTGACCATAAACTATGCAAGGCAACTTTATAAGGGGACATTTAACACTTGAATAAAAATGGTAGTTGTAGCCATAATGGTGAAAAACAATAATCTTGCAAAATAATAATAATAATAAAAAACTTGCATCAGTATAAATTGTCACCCTTGAATCAGATTCTTAAATCAAGTTGTTTTCCATAAAGTGACAATGTACTAATTTGAATAAGAGCAAGTTCCTAGTTCTCATTATGGTGCAAATCGGTTTGCCGAATCAGAATCCATCTATAGATATACTGATTATTGATCATTTGAAACTGCTGAAAAAATTGTGATTCAAGTGAATTAGTTTTTCCCAGATTTTTCCCTCCAAAACCTGTTGAAGGAAAATTTAGCTCTTGCTCCGTGAAATTCTAGCTACATTTGTGAAAATAGAGCAGGTGGAATATATCTGAACCCTGTGATTGCAGCCCTCCAGTCCCATCCTTTGCCACAAAAACTCCTCGTTGTTTATTTTGAATAAAGCTGCCCCATTGTAATTTATTTGATAAGACACGGTTGAGCAAATCATGGCTCACCCTGGAGTGTGAACCCATAGATTACACTGAAGCCTGAGTACATAGATAGATTTGCACTATTAATCATTTGTGGGGGAAACCCCTTCTCTGATTCCTTTGCCTTCTTTTTCCTTGGGTTTGCCTGGCCAAAGAGGCTGCAGTCAGTTAATTTGCAAGCTAAGCTTTATTTTTTGGGATCTCCCATGGAGTGTGAAACCAGCCAGATGAGAGCATGCCTCGGTTTAGAACAGCAGAGAAAAGCTGCCAAATTCAACTTTTGCTACTTGTGCACAGTGAATGTGAGAGATCCCTTCCCTTGCTGGGTCTGAGGCTGCAAATGCAGTGTCACACGGCCCAGGACTTGCTCCCAGCAAGGTTCCCAATTGCGTGGCTTCTTACAGCCTGTTCTGTCCCCGTTTCACACGCACACACACCAACAGACGTCCAAGAGTTAAAAACCAAACCAGCCGACAAAATCCTTTTCCTTATGATAACGGAACTTGGCAGCAACCTAATGGCTGCCTGCCAAGAGTTTATTACTCACGAAGGGAAGAGATAACTTCTCTCCGCTTCTAGTACATCAAAGTAAAATGTTCAATAATTACAGAGTGAATTAAATCCAAAGATAATCCAGCAAAGTCTATAGCAAAAGTCCGGCAATGCAGAGTGGCGTGGAAGCTTTCAGCTTTGTTCGTCACAAGGTTTGACTGGCCACCATGCTCCCTTTTATACCCTGTGGGGTGTGGTCCAGTGACTCAGCCTAATCTCGGGCACGCCTTTTCTTCTGTTGCGCGCGCTTATCTCTGCGATGCTGCCGAGGATCCAGCCAAGACTCATTACTCTCATCTCTGTCCACCTGTGGCTGCGTGGATGTGCTTGGCCCCGGCCCTATCTCTTGACCTTCGGCGGACACCAAAGGCATTGCCAAAGAGGAGGATCCTGGAGAGGGAGGCCTTGCCAACTCCTCTCCTTCACTCTCGGAGTCCTCTCCTGCCGATGACACAGGCTCAGGTAACGGAGCCACAACACAACCAACAATGAGGACTTTTGGGCAGCGCCGCTCAGCCAGCAGGAATCTGCTGGCTTATGACGAATGATCTTGGGTGCATTTAGCATCGTCCCATGTTATGTAGCATATCAGACAGGAAGGGATCTCCTATATTTTCAGTTTTGGCCAAGTACAGGTAGTCCTTGAGTTATGACCACAGTTAGGCCCATCATTTATGTTGCTAAGTGAAACATTCATTAAGTGAGTCTGCACCCCATTTTACAACCTTTCTTGCAATGGTTGTTAAGTGAATCATTGCAATTGTTAAGTTAGTAACACGGTTGTTAAGTGACTCTAGCTCGTCCATTGATTTTGCTTGTTGGAAAATTGCAAAAGCTGATCTCATAACTCCAGGACACTGCAGAGTCATAAATGTGAGTCAGTTGCCAACCATTTGAATTTTAATCTTGTGACCATGGGGGATGCTGCAATGGTCGTAAGTGTGAAAAAAGTGTGACAGGGAGCCACAGCAGAGGGCCCAAAGAGCCACATGTGGCTCCAGAGCCGCAGGTTGCTTACCCTTGTGTTAAACTAATGCTTGTCGGATGGGGAATTCTGGAGTTGAAGTCCATACATCTTAAAAGTTGCCCGGTTTGAGAAACACCATGTTAAGCAGAATGCCTCGACTTAGCCTAATGTGTGAAGCCAGACAATGTTTTAATGAAGATAAATGTGGGCTGCAGCAGAGAGACATCTGCAGGTGCAAAATGAAATCCATGGAGAAAAAGCAAGACACAAATTAAAAAAATAAATCAATCAGGACTCCACTTTAGTCCTGGAACGATTCAGTTGTTTCCTCATATGGGGGGCATTTCCCTCCCCCTCTTCCTCTGGATCTTGTTTGCACCTGGAAATACTGATAGTGTGAAAAACGTTTTGCTGGGGCCCTGGAAGGATGTTGAGAAAGTAGATGAATTCATTAATTTAAAAGAATGGAATAGGAATAGGAATTGGAATAGGAATAGGATGGGATGGGATGGGAAGGGAAGGGAAGGGAAGGGAAGGGAAGGGAAGGGAATGGGAATGGGAATGGGAATGGGAATGGGAATGGGAATAGAAATAAGAATGGAATGTAATAGGAATAGAATAGGAATAGAAATAGGAATAGGAATAGGAATAGGAATAGGAATAGGAATAGGAATAGGAATAGGAATAGGAATAGAATAGAATTCTTTATTGGCCAAGTACGATTGGACACACAAGGAATTTGTCTTTGGTATATATGCTCTCAGTGTACAGTATATAAGGAGGATAAAATACATTCATCAAGAATAAAAAGATACAACACTTAGTGATAGTCAAGGTTACTAATAAGCTATCAATTCATACTAGGAAACAAGTAAAGACAATATAAATTGAAAGATACAAGCACATAAAAAAAATCCATATCTTGATTTAGATCGAAGGACATTAAGCCGAAGCATTTCTGGTGGTGCATTTTTTTCATATCTCTGTATCTTTGCACGAAAGGCCCAAGAGAAAGCGAAGATGCATCCTTGCAAAGAAGGCACGAACCCAGCTTCTTGCCAAGAGTCGAGATACTCACCGAGGCTGCAATAGGAACGGAGATGCTGCTTTTGAATGCATCACACATGTCATCAAAGAGCTGCCAGATCCACAGCAGTGTCTATTTTGTTGCGTGCAAAGATTTAAAAATACCCCTGGCTGCTGATTGGCACTTCAACACTTCTCCCCACCGTGTCTGGACGTTCATTTTTAAGCTTATGCCCAATATTCACTTGTAAATCACCATATTCAAAGTGACCCAAGTGATTCTCTCCTAAATATTTACCATGTCATTCCCCTCTCCCTCCATGACAGGTGTTCCTTTTCATAGTCTTACCTGCTGCTGCTGGCTTCCACTCTGTAGGCTGAAGAGCCTTCATTGTGCTTGCAGGTAGTCCTTGACTTACAACCGTTTGTTCAAACTTACAATAGTCCTCGCCTTATGACCGTAATTGAGCCAAATTTTTTTGCTGCTAAACGAGATATTTGTTAACTGAATTTTGCCCCATTTTATGACCTTTCTAGCCACAGTTGTTAAGTGAGTAATTGCAATTGTTAAGTTAGTAACACAGTTGTTAAGTGAATCTGGATTTCCCCATTGACTTTGCTTCTCAGAAGGTCACAAAAGGGGAATCACATGACCCCTGGACACTGCAATGATCATCAGTATGAGTCAGGTTGCCAAGCATCTTTAATTTTGATTGTGTGATCATTGGGGATGCTGCAACAGTCATAAGTGTGAAAAACAGTCATAAGTCACATAGATTGTAATTTTGAATGGTCACTAAATGAACTGTTGTAAGTTGAAGATCATCTGTACAAGAGGCAGTTTTTAAATACCGTGTTTCCCCGAAAATAAGACCCTATCTTATATTTGTTTGAACCCTGAAATAAGCACTTGGCCTTATTTTTGGGGAAATCTTATTATTCTGGGGCACTTTGAGCAAGAAGGGGCTCCTCTTGCTATCTTACCTGATTTCCAGCTCTGTCTCCCTAACACTAACCCGAGGAAATGGCGGGGACCGGCTGTGCATGTGTTTAAATATTTTCAGGGAGGGCTTATTTTCAGGGGAGGGCTTATTTTTGGGGGAGGGCTTATTTTCGGGGAAACATGGTAGATGAAGAAATTTACTACTTCAGATGTGTCTACTACAGTTCCCTGTTTCCCCCAAAATAAGACACCCCCCGATAATAAGCCTAATCGGGCTTTTTGAGCATATGGCAATAAGGCCAAGCGCATATTTCAAGGTTCAAAAAAATATAAGACAGGGTCTTATTTTCGGGGAAACACGGTATATAAATATATTTATAGAACAAATATAATAAATATCGTAACTATAAATATTTCACAATAATATTTGATGCAGAAATCATCCAAGTCTTCAAAGGCTTACTTTCATCCCCCAGAACAAAGAGAGATTTTGAGAGAGGAGGACAGGAAAATCCATCTCTCTCTGCTCTCAAACCCCAACAGGAGGCTCAAACTATATTAAGATGCAAACTAGACATCAAGAATTTCTCGTCTCAGAAATACCTAGCGGGAGGTCAGCGGTTTTAGCCACCCCTATTCAATCCGAAACTTCCTCTCCGTCCCCCCCACCCCAGCTCGTCCCATCAGCTGACGATTCAGTCTGTGGCTTCTGATCAGATTCCATCTGCCTTCTAACTGGGTGTCCTGCACGCATCCCAAAGCAAAATCTTTTGGAAGTGATGTTTTCATTAAAGAGCCCATATGGCTGCTTTTAAGCATTATTCCGCCTTTTTTTCTGCAGGTGGCTTGGCAGAAGGTAAGCAAATCTGGTGAGTTTCTCCTTTTGGAGGAACCAGCTGGTGCAAAAATAAAATACCCTCGGCTGCATCTGTGAGAGAAACACAATTAGTAGGAAGAAGACTCACAAGGGACTCTTCAGAAATCACTCTTCCTCTGCCTGCCTGGTAATTCCAGAAGGCCTCTCCTATTACTGAGTAACGATTGCTCTCTCCCATTTATTTACTCTGGCGATATACCATCATAACTCTCTTTAGAGCAAAGCTGCTGAATAAAAACTGGGGAGAGGAAACTTCTATTCCTTTGAAGACCTAGAGAAGGCAACACAAATTGAGGAAATGCTACGACAGCGATCAGTTCACAAAGCAAAGGGGATGGACGGGATCACTGGCGGCAACAGCCGCCTGCCTCAATATATCCACTTGCTTAAAATCAGCAGGGAAAAAGAGCGACTTTGCAAGCAAGAAGATCGGGAAAAGCCACGGTGGCTGCACTCGCCTTTTAAGTGGGAAACAAGGCAGGAAAATGCTAAACGTCTCAAGATTGGTATCAAGTTGGCAACTGTAGAACACCTAAAATAATTCTTGCCAGTGCATAATTCTCACCCTTGGTTGGGGAACGTTTGTTGCGGTAGTGGGATTCAAATCCTGTTGCTACTGATTCGCTCATGGGCGTGCGCGCATGCACGCACAGAGATGTCCGGGCGGGTGGGTGGAGCCTCCCACCACTGTTGCTACCGGTTTGCCCAATCTGGGGCGAACTGGTAGCAACCCACCATTTGTTTGTTGAGAAGAACAGGATGGGATTCTAGATCACTGCTGTGAGACTACAGGTAGGCTGTTGTGGCTCCGTTACCTGAGCCTGTGTCATCGGCAGGAGAGGACTCCAAGAGTGAAGGAGAGGAGTTGGCAAGGCCTCCTTCTCCAGGACCCTCCTCTCTGGCAATGTCTTCGGTGTCTGCCGAAGGTCAAGAGATAGGGTCGGGGCCAAGAACAGCCACGCAGCCACAGGTGGACAGTAATGAGGGAGATGAGTCTTGGCTGGATCCTCAGCAGCGTCGCAGAGATAAGCGCGCGCAACAGAAGAAGAGGTGTGCCAGAGATTAATCTGAGTCACTGGACCACACCCCACAGGGTATAAAAGGGGGTGAGGTGGCCATTCAGACTCTGTGACGAACAAAACTAACTACTATCGAGTCACATTGCATCTTTGGAAACAACATTATCTGCCTTGGATTTAATTACAGACTGGACAATTCTTGAACTGTGTGTATCTTGTTTATGAGTAAAGTTCTTGGCAAGCAGCTACTGGGTTGTTGCCAATCCTCTTATCGGAAGAATTGGTTGTCTGCCAGTTTATTTAACCCCCCAGCTGTCTGTTTGTGTGCGTGTGTGAGATGGGGACAGAACATTGGCCTTGACTTACTACCACAGTTGGGACAGGAACGTCCATCACTGAGCGAAGAAGACCTTTTGCTATGGCGGTAAAGTGAATCACCATGGTCATTAAGTGAATCCGGCTTCCTCCTCCCCAGTGACTTTCATCATCTTTTTAACGATCCCATAATCCCTTGCGGGGTGGAGTCTGGGCAACTGAATGGAGCTAGCAGAGTGTTTAATGGCTGGATGCCCTTCCTGTTGCCAATGCGGAGTTTTGTCCGGCAGATATATTGGAAACCGTCTGGGAAGGTCACAAATGGTAATCAGATGACATCATAAATACATGCTGGTTGCCAAGTGCCTGGATTTTGATCACATGACCATGGAGATGCTGTGATAGTATAAGGATTGGTTGCAAGCCACTCAATGCTGTTACCTGTATTAGAAATAGACTAGACTAGACTAGAATATTTATTTATTTATTTATTTATTTATTGGTTCAATTTATATGCCGCCCTTCTCCGGAGACTCCGGAGACCCTTCATACTTTTTTTTGTATATACCTGCTTAGTAGGGCTTTTGGCCCCCCCAAGCGGTATTCTTTTTTATACAAAGTCAGTTTATTGCCCCCACAATCCGGGTCCTCATTTTACCTACCTTGAAAGGACAGAAGGCTGAGTCAACCTTGAGCCTGGTGAGATTCAAACTTGCAGTAATTGCAGGCAGCTGGTGTTACTTAACAGCACTTTAATCTGCTGCGCCACCAAGGCTCTTAAGAATAGAATAGAATAGAATAGAATAGAATAGAATAGAATAGAATAGAATAGAATAGAATAGAATAGAATAGAATAGAATAGAATAGAATAGATTACATAGCTGTGTAAATTTTGTGTCCCATGAAATAAATAGACCAAATGAGATTTCCTGAGAATTTTGAGGTTATGGAGAATTAAATGAGTATTAACTGGCTCTGCAACTCAAAGGCTTTTGCCAACAATGGCCTGATGGTGATTTGTTGATATGTATGAAGCATTAAAATGCACGCATTTCTGTGAAAAGCATGCAGATAATTATTTCCTAACTTGACAAATAGCTGCCAAAGAGATAATCTTTGATGTGCAATTGCAGCACCTGACCCACAAGCACAAAGAACAAGTCTCTACAGCTCTATCTCCCATGCCTATGGCTTTCATCCTTGGTTACGCATTACTGAATACTGGAATTGTGCATGTTTTGAAAACCATTTGGAAGACGTGCTTCAGAATACATGGGAGTGTGCAAGCCACATCTCTTAAAAAGAGCGGTGTCTTTTTTTCCAGGCTCCTCCTCCTTTGAGGAAAGAAAAAGACCTAGCTACTTTGATGAGTCACCTCAAATGCAGCTCAAGAAAACTGCAACTTTTCTCGTGTTTTCTCAAGTTTAGCCCCTAGTGAATTTTTTTTCCTCTCTTCTGTATAATTGAAGATGGATGCGGTGGCTCAGTGGCTAAGACACTGAGCTTGTAGATCGAAAGGTTGGCAGTTCAGCAGTTTGAATCCCTAGTGCCACGTAACGGGGTGAGCTCCCTTTACTTGTCGCAGCTTCTGCCAACCTAGCAGTTCGAAAGCACATAAAAAATGCAAGTAGAAAAATAGGGACCACTTTTGGTGGGAAGGTAATAGCGCTCCGTGCGCCTTTTGCGTTTACTCATGCTGGCCACATGACCATGGAGATGTCTTCAGACAGAGCTGGCTCTTTGGCTTTGAAACGGAGATGAGCACCATCCCTTAGAGGCGGGAACAACTAGCACGTATCTGTGAGGGGAACCTTTTCCTTTTATAATTGAAGAATATGCTTAAACTTTTTTTTGTTTCCTACTTGAAGCAACACAACCAGAAATGGGGGTATTTTGGTAAATTTGGGAGGTTGGGTATCATATTATTGAATTAACTTACTAGTATCAGAAACTACGCTCCATTGGGAGCCAAGAGTTGGCAACCATATTTTCCTCAGATCAATCTGAAAGTTGTGCCATTTCATGAAAAGGCAATCTACCGCTAATAAAAAAAAAAGATTGTTCCCATTGGGGGTGGTCAAAATACTTTGAAACACTACTATTCTAAATGTTCTAGTTTTGAGATGTTTAGTAGTGTTAAAATGCAATGATATGAGTGTAGAAATCTGATGAGTTGGCTCTGAATCTTTTTTTAAAACATAGTTTTATTAAAACTTTTAAAAAGAAGATAAAA
Organism: Pantherophis guttatus; assembly: GCF_059756535.1. Taxonomy (NCBI): domain Eukaryota; kingdom Metazoa; phylum Chordata; class Lepidosauria; order Squamata; family Colubridae; genus Pantherophis; species Pantherophis guttatus. The sequence goes on along the minus strand of NC_142072.1, from coordinate 17,699,145 downwards.
ACTAACACAAACCAATATTAAGGAAGAAAAGAGAAAAGGAAAGAAAGAAAAGAAAAAATGTTGAAGAAAAATAGAAAAGGAGGAAAAAAAGGAGGGGGGAAATAGAAAATAGGAAAAAAAATGTCATTTCTTGATTTGAAATAGTTCAGTGTTGGACAGAGATGGCGTTAAGACTGTGAATTATTGTAAGTTATTGATCAGTAAAAGATGAAATTCCTACATATTCCTCAACTATCTTGGAACTAAAGAACATGTAAGAATACCAATCCCAATACAGTAATAACAGTATTACTAAAATATTATTCCCCCCCTTTTAAAACAGAATTGGTTCCTATCATATCTAATGAACCGTTGAAAAGAAAAACTGCAGAAAAGTTATTCATCTGATAACTGGGTGTATGAATGCACAGATAACTCTTTCTATTGGTTCTTTTCCCTGACATAAGTAGGTTGCAATATTGATGTGGATTCATCCGTCATATGCAATGAAAGAATTTGCCAGGTCAGAGATTCCTACCTGAGTTTGCAAAATCTGAATTTCTTCCCATTTTGCTTCTCTGACAAAATAATAAATAATGCCATAGTAATTCCCTTAGGATTACGTTTTTTGCCCCTTCAGCAATCTGCAAGTTATTTACTTACTTTGGATGTATGGAATCATTTGCATGGCCATTAGCATTTAATTTAGAGGAGACTGTCAGTTATTGCCCCAGGGAACAAGAACCTGAGAAGGGTGTAGAAATTGTACTCAGAGCAACCTTTATCAGCCGGTGCCAGCCACTGAAGACGTTAGGAAAAGTTTGAATTGGATGTTCAAATGCTTCCCTGAGGTGAACATTTACATTTGGGATGCTAGCGCACATCAAAGAAAAACATTTTAGCCTCCCGCCGCCACTACCTGATCACACAATCCGGATAGATCCAGCTGAATTTCACCAGTGGTCCAAGGGCTTTGTAGAACTACTGGGATTAAGGATTGTGTCCCCTGTCCCTAGAGAATGGAAGTTTTGCTGTCTGGGGTGCAACCATGTAATTTTAGAACCCTGTCTATGTGTATATGGGTGGAACTTCCTCTCTCTTGAAGCTGTTTTTTAGGTCACTCCACAAACACACCAGGACAGGAGAAGAAGAGCAAGGAATGTTTCTTTCAGAAACTCAGATTAATAGGATTTTGAGGAAATCATTTGCAGTGATAACGCTGGAATTCTGACAAGTAATGTAGATTTCAAATGTGGAAATTAGTTACAGGCAGTTCGCGGCATTTAATTCTGGCTTTCTGCCTTCTGTGCTTTTGGTTTAATGGGGAGAGTGTTGGTCACTTCTGGAGAAGCTGTCCTTGGGCTCTGTTTGCATAATGGTTCCTAGCCATGTCCTCAAAGTGGAGCGTCCTTGGATAATAATTGTTCAAGCTAGTGGCATCATCAGACCTTGTGGCACAACCAACCCATTGTGTGAAAAAAAAATACTAGTGATTTTCCATGCTGGTAAAAGGCATAAAGGTAAAGTTATGTGAAGGAAAATAGATGGAGTTGAATAGGTTTAGCTGAAAAAACAAACAAACATAGCATAACATAGAAGTTGGATACACAGATGATGGGGTTGGGGCAAACACAGTATGTCCTCTGTTGCTCCAAAGTGATAGAGACTGAACCAGCTGGAGTAGATTCAGGGGTGGGCTGCTGGGGGTTCGGAGGGGTTCGAGAGAACCTCTAGCTAAGATACTGTGCAGTTTGGAGAACCCCCAAATCCCACTCCTGGCTGGCCCACCCTACCCCACCCTGCCCCTCCCAGGAGTCCCCACACAACCCATTTTGAATGCAGATAAGTGCATGGAGAGCGCAGAGGCTTGGAGAGGGCAAAGAACGGGCCTACCGGAAGTTCGGGAAGGCCGGAAACGGGCCCGTTTCCAGCCTCCAGAGGGACTCCGGAGCCTGGGGAGGCCATTTTCACCCTCCTGGAGGCTCAAGAAAAGCCTCCAGAGCCTGGGGAGGGCAACCCCCCCAACTGTGGTGTAAGAGACAGACTAGGCCACGCCCACCATGGCCACGCCTACCCAGCAACTGGGCAGAAAACCCCTTGCTAAAAATTTTTTGAAGCCCACCCCTGAATAAGTCCTCTGTTGCTGCAAAGTAATAGGGACTAAACCAACTAGAGTAGATTGCAAGAGAAAAGATCTGGAGTAAACATAAAGGAGAACTTGTTGATAAAGCAAGCTATTTAATAGCGGAGCAAACCATTTAGGAAGATTTCTAAGTTGGCTATCCATCTATCAGAGGGGCTAGAGCCATGGATGCTGTGTTAGTAGGAGATGGGACAATAAGATCTTTGAGACATTTCTGACTATATGATTCCGTAATAATGCTGCCAAAACATTGGTCCCTCCAAATCAAATCTTTATTATGATCATAGGCCAGCAGAGGGGACTCCCAAGTTATAATTTGGTGAGAGCTATTTTTCTGGTGAGAAAACTCTGCAGTAGACTTAGGAATTGGGAATCAGTTTCTTTGACTTTGGTTTCTTGTGAACAAAACCGCCGTGGCCATCTAGTATGTTCCTGTTGATCAGAAAGATCAGCAGTTCGAATCCCTAGTACAGGTACAGGTGAGCAGGGGGTTGGATTAGATGACCTCCAAGGTCCCTTCCAACTTGTTACTGTTACATTGTGTATTGAGAATTCAACTCCCTGAGTTGTCAGCCATCCTGAGCATTATTTGTGCTGGCTGGGAATGTTGGGGTTGATAGTCCTCACACTTTTACAGGATTAAGAGAAGAAAAACCCTTAATACTTCTAGCCTCAGCTGGAGGACAGAAGTATTTGCTTTGCTCCTTGTCTCTCTTAAAAGGCAGCCGAGTTCCTTTTTTAGTCTCCTTGGGGCTTGTTGGAGTGCCAAAAGAATTTGAGGCCCTTCTTCCTTTCAGTTAAAAATGCACAAAAAGTCAAAGCTGGTTTAGCAACCGTTGCTGCTGCTATTACCGTTCTTATTTGAAGTTGGACAAGTTTGGATTGAGCCACAAATCAAAAGAACACATTGAGGGCAGAATATTCCCCCCTGGAAAATTGGGTCTTGCAGAAATTGTGCCCTTGTGCTTTTATACCGAATGCCCTCAAGCTGAGCCACAGTGTCTGTATGGAGAGAAAAAAAATATTTCATTATGTAAACTTCCTCTTGGAATCAGGGTCAATTGCATTTGGACTCAAGGATCCATATGGTAAACCAGGATTATTACTATGGTTCATCACACAATCAGCCAGATGTTTAGAATGGATTTAGAATAGAATAGAATAGAATAGAATAGAATAGAATAGAATAGAATAGAATAGAATAGAATAGAATAGAATAGAATAGAATAGAATAGAATAGAATAGAATTTTTTATTGGCCAAGTGTGATTGGACACACAAGGAACTTGTCTTTGGTATATATGATCTCAGTGTACATAAGGAGAATAAAATACATTCATCAAGAATAAAAAGATATCACCCTTAATGATAGTCAAGGTTACTAATAAGCTATCAAATCATACTAGGAAACAAATAAAAACAATATAAATTGAAAGATACAAGCAACATGCTTATAGTAATAAGTGGGAAGAGATAGATATGGATAGATATATAGACATGGTGGCTCAATGGCTAAGACCCTGAGCTTGTTGATCGAAAGGTTGGCAGTTCAGCGGTTCAAATCCCTAGTGCTGTTGTAACAGGGTGAGCTCCCATTAACTTGTCCTAGCCTTTGCCAACCTAGCAGTTCGAAAGCACGTAAAAAATGCAAGTAGAAAAATAGGGACCACCTTTGATGGGAAGGTAACAGCGTTCTGTGCATACGCTCTCAGTGTAATAAAAGAAAAGATATGTTCATCAAGAATCATAAGGTACAACACTTAATGATAGTCATAGGGTACAAATAAGCAATCAGGAAACAATATCAATATAATTTGGCATTTTTATCCACCTATTGAGTTCTTCCCAAGGATCCGGGATAGGCAGATGTTGTTATTATAATCACTACGAAATATTATAGTCTATCAGTTATTTTTTTGGTGCCAACTGCCAAAAAAAGTTTCGGCAGTCGTGAGAATGTTAGAAGTTCAGCCTGTGAAACCTTCAACTTTTATCTTTAAGAAAAATGTCTCCAGCTGATTTTATGCTTGTCAAACATCTATTAAAAGCAACAGAGTTTGCAAAGGACAGAGGGAAAAGGGCAGGAGTGGTGAAGAAGAAACAGCCATGTTAGCTTAGCGTTTGCATTCATTTGTAACAGGAAGAGTCCTGGTATTGTAGTTATTTTTACCTGGTCTATTATGGTTTATCATTGTAGTGTTTAAGAATGAGTATGCTGACAGAAGAGAATCTTTCTAACTGTGGGGTCCTTGGTATTGTCTCAGCTTGGTTGTTTTCTTGCAGATATTTCATTGCCCATCTAGGTGGCATCATCAGTAATGAATGAATATGGTTGACCGGTGGGGATGCAATAATAATTACTCAGATATTACTTTAGAATATTCCACAAAATAAAGTCAAGCCATGCTGAAATGTGGCTGAGTGAGAGTATTCATTGTATTATGAGGACCCAGATTTTGGGGGGGCAATATTCTGACTCTGTAAACCATTTAAATAAGACTGTAAAGCACTATAAAGCGGTATATAAGTCTAAGTGCTATTGCTATTGCTATTATAGGAAACCGAACGAGTGCATTGGGACATTGGCTAAACCAGGCCATTATGTTAAGTATAATAACGTTTCTTTTTTAAAAAAAATTTATTTATTTATTTAAAACAATAAATCAAGAAAAAGAAATAGTGAAACAAAAGATCGCGACAGGAACTTTACATTATATTTACACTTTCTACGGTATGTAGACTTCAGTCAGATTTAACAAATATTAAACATAATCCTGGTTATATTTGACTTTTTGGGCGTCTGTTGTTCAACCAAACATACCATTTGTCCCAACATTGGAAATATATGGAGTCCTTTTGATCTCTCAATGCTTTAGTCAGAAATTTAAAAAAGATAGGGAACAAGATGGTATTAATTTGAATCAGCATGAGCTGGACAATATCATTCTAGGAAAAGAGGACAAAATGTTATCAAGGATATATAAACTTTTAATAGACTATTGGATAGGGGATGAAATAGTTAAAGACTCTATGATTGCCTGGGGGAGAAATATTGGCTATCGAATTGATATGACAAAGTGGGAAGAAATCTGGCTTAAACATATGAAATTCCTGTGGGCAACATCATACAAAGAAAATGTGTACAAGATGCTGTATAGATGGCACCTTCCACCTGCTCGTTTTTAAAAATGTATTCAAATCTCTCACCAAACTGTTGGAAGTGTGGGGAGATTGGCACCTATTTCCACGTGTGGTGGACCTGTTCCAGGACGACTGAATTCTGGAAAATCATACAGGCATGGATCATGGAAATCACAGGTTATAACCTAATTCTGAAACCAGAGTACTATGTACTGAACATTAGGCCAGACAACATAGGCACAAATATATGGTGTCTGTGTGTTTTTATCACCACGTCAGCAAGAATATGTTTCGCCCAACATTGGAAGAGGAAAGACCTGCCGGCTGAAGACTTGATTTTGGAGAAAATTTTGGATTATGCGGAAGCCGACAGACTGATAATAACGTTTCTTTTGTTTGGTGCGGCAAGTTAGGTGAATTCTTTTTATTAATTATATTTATCATCCTGGGTTTAGCCCATTGTACATATTCATATGCTGACGCTCTACAATCCTCCCTCTTTGAAACAAAATTTAAAATTTAGTATTTGCTAAAAATTGGAAAAAAGAGTAAATACCTACTGAAGATGAAGTCATTAAGAAAATTATGGAATGTGCTGAAATGAGTAAATTGACATTTGAAATTAGAGAACAGGAAGAAAACAATATTATTTAATATGGGATTTGTTTTATCAATGGCTAGATAATAAGGCATGGAAATGAAGTATGAAATATGAAATTAATGTAATGATAAAATATATGAAGTGTTTTTTTTTTTCATGAGTCAAACCCTTGTTAAACAATTGTTAAATGAGAATTATAACATAAAGGAATATATAAAATTATCAAATAAGAGAAATTAAATAATTTGTAAATTGTGGATATGGGATTAAGCACAAAAGGTTTTTAACCGATCGACACACTTTCTGTGATTGTAATGGATGATGGTTGTTTTACGTTTTGTTATGTTTAAAAATAAAAAAAAATTTGGGAAAAAAAAATTAAAATTCAAACCAACCTTCCAGGTGGGTGGGGGAGGACAGAATGATCCGATATTATTTTTTATTTATTTTTTATTTATTTTAATTTATTTTTATATGCCGCCCTTCTCCGGAGACTCAGGGCGGCTTACAATGCGTTAAGTAATAGCCTTCATACTTTTGTATATTTTTATACAAAGTCAGTTTATTGCCCCCACAAACCGGGTCCTCAATTTACCCACCTTAGAAAGGATGGAAGGCTGAGTCAACCTTGAGCCTGGTGAGAATTGAACTCGCAGTAATTGCAGGCAGCTGGATGTTAAATGCTGCCTTAGTAGGAGGCATTAGCCTCCTACGCCACTCAGTCTGTTAGAAATATTAGAATTTCTGTGATTTATTTATTATTTTATTCCCTCTGTGCCCACCTAGCTCCCAATGACTCTTGTTGCTAAATGATCAGTGGCTCGTGGCTTCTTGGCTGAAGTCAGTATCCTTTTAAAATGGGTCGTCTTCTCTTTTTTTGTGTGTATGTGTACGCATGCTGCCCCATAGATCAGGCGTGGACAGGCTATGCGTGGCTCTGGCTAAACTCCTAAGAAAGATGTCGAAAGAAATCCGGGATGGGCCTGCCAAGCCTGTAGCTAGTTCACTGCAAGCATGCCGGGAGATCTGTGGTACTGTATCTGGGACAAAGAATTGGCAGTCTGAGGGATTGCTGGATGCTCTCCAGCCCCATGACACTTGTTCCCCATCCAGTCACAGGCTGTTTGCTGCTTCTGACCACAGCTGCATTGATTTCACGCAAGCTTTGCCTGCTGCACTTCCCTGCTCAGCTTCTCCCAGTCCTCTGCCCATGTTTACACATGCCTCACTTTCGGAATTATCTAAAACGGTCCAATTCTCTCCAACTTACCCTCATTTTTTTAAAAACAATGGCCATCTCTGTGCATTTTTGTCTATGACACGGGTGTCAAATTCAATTTCATTGAGGGTGGGTGTGGCCAGGGTGGGTTTAGCCATCTTGACATCACTCGTGTCAGGGGTGCTTGCGGTGGACTGAGTGCTCTGGCAGCAAAAATGGGCTCCCAAGTTCCATTTTTGCTGGCAGAGACGCCACAGGCTGGTCCTTTGCTCTTTCCAGGAGGGCCCCGCGGGTCAGATCCAAGCACCCTGTGGGCTGGATCCACCCCCGGGCCTTGAGTTTGACACACCTAGTGTATGAGGATAAATGCTTTTTTTGGACATAGGCTTTGTAGTGTATTTCATACATTCTGATCATATCCATCTGGGAATGCGGTGGCTCAGTGGCTAAGACGCTGAGCTTGTCGATCGAAAGGTCGGCAGTTCAGCGGTTCGAATCCCTAGTGCCGCGTAATGGGGTGAGCTCCCGTTACTTGTCCCAGCTTCTGCCAACCTAGCAGTTCGAAAGCACGTAAAAAATGCAAGTAGAAAAATAGGGACCACCTTTGGTGGGAAGGTAATAGCGTTCTGTGCGCCTTTGGCGTTGAGTCATGCCGGCCACATGATCACGGAGACGTCTTCGGACAGCGCTGGCTCTTCAGCTTTGAAACGGACATGAGCACCGCCCCCTAGAGTTGGGAACGACTAGCACATATGTGCGAGGGGAACCTTTACCTTTTTAATTATGTCCACCCAGTTAACATATTAAATCAACACAGAAACCTGGATTAGTTTATGTTTATGGTAGGGATCATCATCTCCTTCAGGAAGCTTGAGGCTGTTTATCAACCCACAATATTTATTGCATGAAAATAATTTAATAAAGACGACTTTAACTAATAGTACTATGAAAAACAGCAGCAGCAGCATCAACATTGACCCCTTGAATAGTCTCATTGACCACTTTGTTGGGGTGATATTGACACTTTGGGGAATCCTGGTTTATGTCTTGAGGTTTGATGTGAGCCCATGTTGTTTGATTAGTGTATGGTGCAGTATACAGGTCCATTCATTGAACAGGGTAAGTTTGCTAACACAGGGAAAATTTTTGATTCCCTGTGAGATCTATTTTACTTCAGGGCAGAGGTCTCTGCTTTTGATCTGGGGATTTAGGAAGCATAAGAAAAAGGAAATAGTGACAAGGTTGCCTCTGGCTAAGATTAACCAGTATGAAGGGGGAAAAAAGTATATGGAAGCTGGAGCTCCCTTCCATGAAGATGTTCTAAATCAGTGTTTCTCAACTTCAACAAATTTAAGAGGGCAGACTTCAACTCTCATGGATGGTACGTATATATACGGCAAGATTTATATAGGTCATTTTTAAATTTTAAGTTGCATGGATTTTAACTCCCAGAATTCCCCAGCCAGCAATATTGGCTGGAGAATTCTGGGAGTTGAAGTCCACACATTCTTAAAGCTGCCGAGGTTGAGAAAATACTGTTTAAATGACCTACTTAAATTTTGCCATGTACTGTACCTGATATCCAGAAAAGGCTTGGGAACCTATCCATGCCCTAAAACAATGATAACCATTTGGCAGATTTCTATCCCTTAACTTTACCTCATTACCAAACAAAAATCATTTTATTTTAATGAGATAAGAGGGAAAGAAGACAAAGATGACTCAGAAAGTTTTTTTTTAAAAGTAAGAGTATTCAGAAATCAAAATGAGATTGCCCTACATTTAATTTTATTTTTTGCTTAGTTCCATTTTTTCATTTTGTCTTTTCTCTTCCCACCTTTGTGTCACTTTGCTAAGTCATTGGCACCATGCCTCTTCTCCTATCCTGTGTCATTAATCCTATATAAGAATATCATAAATTTTCATAACTTATTGATTTTCTAGGGCTTGCATATGTTTGTAACCACATTTGAATGGACCCAGCAAAGAGACTGCTTCAATTTGGATTTTTGTGGCATGAGAAAATGCCTCAGATTCGCAGCTCAGCAAAACAAGCTCTTAGCTGGTTGGAAAGCCTGAAGTGTGAAGCCGCTGTTCAAATTTTACATTCCTAACATGGTTTGAACAAGCCGGTGGTCCACCCAGCAAATGTTGGCAAATTGGCAACTTTAGAGAACTGGTGTGAGATTACAGAGCAGGGTGGAGAGTTTAGCTCAACAATTTGTTCATCCTTAACCTTCTCTTGAAGTTTTGGACCAGGAGGTGGCCCACCTCCTGGTTTAAGTGGAGAAACCCTTCCATGCTGGATCACACTAATTTCTTTGTTCCCTCTGACCCACTGTGCTGCTGATTGGTGGAGCACACAAGATGATGTGTCTAAACCGAACACAAATATTGGATTTTCCACTGTGGTTATAGGCTCCCTACAGTGCCTTTAACCTCTCCTTTTATAGCTTCCAGAAAGTTCTCTTTCATCCCATTGAACTTCAAGAAGGCTGTAGGCAGATGCCAGGTTGCAGGCCACCAAGATGTGGGGGAGCCAGAAATTTTCTTTCAGGGCCCCCCTGAACTGGGGAGCATATTTGAGGACAAACAGAAGCAGAAAAATCCATTTGATCCGTACTTTTTATGTCAATTCACCTAATTATCCTTCAGGTTTCCAGCAGTTTCAGACAGCCAAGGCCAAAACGTGAGGAATGATAGGAGCCATACTTCGGAAACATCTGGAGGGCGACAGATTTTTTCATCTTTATCTCATAATACTAAGTAATTACTTTGCGTGAAAAATATATTCCCCGAGCAATTGAGAACATGGCATCTTTTAGTGAAGGAGACATGTCTTAAAGCCTGCAAATGCATTGTAGAATATCTATTATGTGCCACAGGTGAATTTATTTAACACAGTGTGATCACTGTGAATATCTCATAGGAGGCATATTAGCCAGCAGATGCAAGTTTTGTGCAAAACAAAATATATTGTCTATGGTCGAACATCTCACAAAATCTGGGCCTAATAGGAAAAAGTTGTGGGTGGGGGGAATGGAGGGTCGGGGAGCTCACATAGCGTTTCACAATCCTTCCCCAAATTTATGATTGGATGAATTGATTCCCCCAATTTCTCCAGAGGCAGCAGAAATTCTCCAGTAATTCTTCATGGGTCCTTCAGGAGAGTTCCTTCGAAAAACCGTGTGCCTCAAACTTGGGGACATTAAGCCCTGTGTACTTCAAGTCCCAGAATCCCTCAACCAGCATTGCTGGCTGGGGAATTCTGGGAGCTGAAGTACACAGGGCTTAAAATCCCCAAGGTTGAGAAACACTGTTCTAATATCTTTCCTTTTGTATTAGAGTTACATAGGGATGACTTTGTTGGATAAGGAACCTGAAGACTCACTTAGTCATAGCTCCCTCAAGAGCTTTGATCATCCTCCTCTCTCAGTGCGATTTATCTCACAGGGTTGATGTTGTGGGGAAAAATAGGAAGAGGAACGCAATAGACGGGCCCCTGAGCTCCTGAATCAGCAAGCCAACCAGTCAAAGTAAATAACTAAATGGTAGTGTAGAAAGCCAGGAAAGTTGCACATTGCCAGAGAAATGATTATACGGTACAATGAAAGGCAGGACATTCACATCATACACATCCGTTGGCCTCTTCACTGAACCAGGCAAGTCTTATTACATCCCTGCAAAAGAATAAACAGAATATCTCCTCCTCCTCCACCATCACCACAATACAAAATAATAATTTCTTCTTCTCCTTCTCCTTCTCCTTCTCCTCCTTCTCCTTCTCCTTCTCCTTCTCCTTCTCCTTCTCCTTCTTCCTCTTCTTCTTCCTCTTCCTCTTCCTCTTCCTCTTCCTCTTCTTCTTCCTCTTCCCCTTCCCCCCCCTCCTCCTCCTCCTCCTCCTCTTTCTTCTTCTCCTGTAAGAAAATATACAGGAGAATGAGTTTGAATGAGCATTTGAATTCCTACATGTTTAGAAATACTCAGCTGTTTTTTTTTAACCTGTGCATGGATTGGGACTGCAGCTTCCCACATCAGCAGAGGCCTTGCTCTGCACTAAGACGTAGTGGATGCCTATTTGAGAATAGTCCTTTTCAGCCATAACCTCAAAGGTACAGAATATCCTCCCCTGAGAGACCTGCCTGGCGCCTCCCTTGTTATTCTTTTCTGCATTTAGTGATGCAGAATCTTTCCACTTTCTCAGTCCTTTCATTCCTTGTATTTACACTGTGTTTTGGGGAGCGTGTATCTCCAAATAGTTTTAGATATTAAGATGCCATTTTAACCATCTGCTGCTTATCCAACAATTACTGTCCCCGTCTCATCTCCTCCCCTGCCCCCCCTCCCCAATTCGTTTTAAGGTGTTCTTCCTTTGATTTGACATGGATTTTTATCTTCTGGCCTTATGGCTGGGTTCCAGGGTGACTAATAAATCTCTGGAAGTGAGAAATAATTTATGGGCATATCCCAAAGCTGCCTGAAGCGGGAGCCACTGTTGGCTGTATGCATAAACACCTTTGCTTCTGTTTGCAAGTCAGAAAGCGGGAGGGGTTGATAGAAAAATCCTCTTGTCTACATCCTGGGGGAAATCATCCCACATACAAAGGTGTTTTGTGGATTGGCCTCCTCTCATTACTAAGGATGTTTGTACATTTGTGGTGAGGGAAAAGTCCGCCTTTTTAACAGAACACAGTGGAAATTTCTGTCCTCCACCTCTGGTCTCAGTTTTGGCACACAGGGCTTTCTGTGTCAGGCTCCGAATCCATTCCTTGCTCTGTGTTGTGCTTAGAGATTTATTAAAAGGAGACATTTGAAACGAACCTGCTTCAGACCTAGCCTAAGTTGGCTCTGCCTTGCCAGGAATTTCTCAATGGAAATTTTCCGAAAGAAATTCCATGAAGTTCTTCATGGCTCTGTCTGAACATAGTTTGGTATAAACCAGGAATTTCCAAGTTGAAGACTTATGGACTTAGAAGGTAAAGGTAAAGGCTCCCACTCGCACATATGTGCTAGCCGTTCCCGACTCTAGGGGGCGGTGCTCATCTCCATTTCAAAGCCGAAGAGCCAATGGTGTCCGAAGACGTCTCCATGGTCATGTGGCCAGCATGACTAAATGCCAAAGGCGCATGGAGCACTGTTACCTTCCCACCAAAGGTGGTCCCTATTTTTCTACTTGCATTTTTTACGTGCTTTCGAACTGCTAGGTTGGCAGAAGCTGGGACAAGTAACGGGAGCTCACCCCATTACGCGGCACTAGGGATTCGAACCGCTGAACTGCCAACCTTTCGATCGACAAGCTCAGCGTCTTAGCCACTGAGCCACCGCATCACCATACTTATGGACTTACAGACTTCTAAATCTGACCAGGGAATTCTGGGAGTTGAAGTCCACAAGTCTTCAAGTTGCCAAGGTTGGACACCCCTGGTGTTAAACCTATCCCAGTACAAAACTCTCAGAAGGAGAGGGTGTGATGGGTTTGGGATTGATGGTAATCCCAAAATGCTGGACGGGTATATTTGCTTGGATATTATTCAGATAATATTAGGATGGGACACCACTGGGAAATCTAAAGCCTATCCAAAATGAGAAAGGATTCATTTTGTTCCCCAAAGTTCCATCCTGTTAGAGAATTCATAAATTATCTAAATTTATGGGAATTAAATTAAGATAAAGGGACAAGAGCGCCGAACGATTGCCACTACACTTTGCAACATTTTTGTGTTGTCTTTTCCCAGGTTTGATTATCAGGAGCTTTTGCACAACTCTACCTTTTGTATCATCCCCCGAGGGAGACGTTTGGGATCCTTCCGGTTCCTAGAAGCTTTGCAGGTACATGGCTATTATTACTGTATTGTTCTTAGATTTTTATCCCATCTTTTTATATCTAATTCAAGATGGTGAACATACCTAATCTTCCCACCTCCTCTTTTCCCCACAACAACAACAACAACCCTGCAAGTTGGGTTGGTCTGACAGGGAGGGACTGGTCCAAAGTCACCCAGTTGGCTTTCATGCTTAAAGGAGGCATTGGGTTTCTTGGCCAGCCTCTTCGCCACTATATCACACCACACTAGCTCTATGTCACAGGTTTGAATTGTTTTGAAAGTTGTTTCTATTTCTTGTAAATACACACAAACACACAGCTTTGCACAGACACAAAGGAACAATATAAGGAAAATTTAATATTAAGTGCAGTATTCCGTTTAAGATCAAAAGCTCTATTATAATGATAGTGATAGCATTTAGACTTATATACCGCTTTACAGTACTTTACAGCCCTCTCTAAGCGGTTTACAGAGTCAGCATATTGCCCCCAACAATCTGGGTCCTCATTTTACTGACCTCGGAAGGATGGAAGGTTGAGTCAACCTTGAGCCTGGTGAGATTCGAACTGCCAAATTGCAGGCAGCCGGCAGTCAGCAGAAGTAGCCTGCAGTACTGCATTTTAACCACTGCGCCACCACGGCTCTTTATACAGATAGTCCTTGACTTACAACCATTTGTTTAGTGACCAGTTGAAGTTACAACGGCACTGAAAAAAGTGACTTATGACCATTTCTCACACTTAACAACCGTTGGAGCATCCCCATGGTCACGTGATCAAAATTCGGATTCTTGGTAACTTGACATGTATTTATGATGGTTGCGGTGTCCCAGACCACCTTCTGACAAGCAGAGTAAATGGAGAAGCTTGATTCACTTACTAACTTAAAAACTGTAGTGATTCACTTAACAACTGTCAAAAGTTAAATTGAAATAAATTGCTTTATTTCACATTTTATATGTATGTTATTTTAACTGTTCACCGCCCTGAGTCCTTCGGGAGAAGGGCGGTATAAAAATTAATTAATTAATTAATTAATCAATTAAATAAATAAATAAATAAAAGAAAGGTCATAAAATGGGTCAGAACTCACTTAACAACTTAATAACTGTTTAGCAACAGTAACAACTCACTTAATAACTGCTTAGCAACAGAAATTTTGGGCTCAATTGTGCTTGTAGGTCAAGGATTATCTATACAACCAGTGCTTTGATGTGAGTTGTAATGGTTCTTTTTTCAATGTTATCCTCAACTTTGGAATAAAAAAAGCCAAGTCATTTTTGTGCTTGTAATGTTGACATCCTAAATTGTAATTAACATGAGTAGAATATTTTTCTTTCCATTCTCTCTTCCCAGTACTCTAAGCTATCTAAACAATGGTATGTTAATTTTCTCTAATCGTATTATAGAAACATTCCTATGTTTCAACAATGCAGTCTGATCAAGATTTATAACAGCATAATAAAAAGGTTAATAGCAATCTTGCAATAATACCTTTAACACCATCAAACAACATCTACCTATCTCAGGTCCTTGAGAAGGACTAAGTGGGTGGATAAAAATGCCACATCCAGTCTAAACCAGTGGTGGGTTGCCCCTGGTTCAGACCGGTTCGCAAGAACCAGTAGTAAAACCGGGGGAAACTCCGCCCACCGACCCAGACATCGTCAGGGAGCTTCTGCGCAGAAGTGCGAGCGCACGGGCGCAGTCCCATTGCAAACTGGTAGTAAAGGTAAGTAGAACCCACTCCTGGTCTAAAACTCTTGCTGGCTATGCAACCAACTCTAATAAAGTTATTTCTACTTCTTGAGAACTGTCTTTCCAAACTTGTCCTAGTTTTCCAGAGGTTCCCTCCCATTTCTCTACTAGATGAAACAAGCAGATGAAATAATTCTTTTAGGTGAGCTTCTTAGCGTTGTAAGAGTGCTAGACTGATCTTCAGAAATAGCCTAACTGATAGGTCACAGACCCAAAGGAGCAGTTGCACTGAGCAAAAGCTCTCATTCACTTCCCCTCCCCAACACTTTCCAAAGGGTGCCAGACCTGTTTTCGGAAATAGCCCGGCTATCAGATAAGAGGGGCAGATGGAGGGGAGCAGAAGATTAGGGAGAAGGAGCAATTGATAATAAGTGAACTGGCAGTGCTGGAGCTGGATTACATCTGCAAAAGCCTCCAGGCTGGGCAAGAAATAGAGAAAAGAGCGCCTGGTGCCAATTATTGTTATGTGTGAGTGAGTGTGTATGTGTGTTTGTAAGTCAGTGTTGATTCCTGTCAACTGCTTGGTCAATTCCCTGCAGCTTTCTTGGCAAGATCTTCAGAAGTGGTTTGCCATTGCCTCCTTACTGGGGCTGAGAAAAAGGGACTGGCCTAAGATCACCCAGCTGGCTTTATGCCTAAAATGGAACTAGAACTCACAATCTCCTGCTTTCTAGCCTGGTGCCTTAACTGCTACATCAAACTGACTTTCCACTGCCAAATAATAAAAAAGAAAAATTATCTGCTGTGCGCCCATTAGTGACAGAGCCAACAACACACCCAGCTTCCTTTCCTGCTTTAGATTTACTTGTGCATCATGGAGTTGTCCAAAACCCAGATCCAGCAATCTTTCAAAAGAGCACTAAACCGCATATAAAGGGAGCCCAGATCACCTGCAACCTGGTGATCCTTGCTCTGTTTCTCTCATTGATCCAGGCTGCGTGCATCCCGGTCCTGCTCAGCAATGGATGGGAACTGCCATTTTCAGAGGTGATTGATTGGAGTAAATCATCCATCGTCGGGGACGAGCGGCTTCTTCTGCAGGTAACATGCTGGCTTGGGAATTCTGGGAGTTGAAGTCCCTACATCTTAAAGTCATCAAAGTTGGGAAACATTGTTCTAATTGGTGAGCTTTGGAGCCCTTGTTCATTGTTACTTAATTTTTTTTTAAAAAAAACCACCTGAGAAGAACATTGTCCTTTGTATAAGATGCTTTCATTTTCCGATATAAAGTTCAGCAATTATTTGCAATATGAAGGTATTACCTCTTTGCAGTATTTTTATATGGCCTTTCATTGATCATGTCTCACTTATTTGTTGTTCTTGCTATGGGTAACTTAAGAATTGATTTAAATAGAGAAACTGATCTAGTAATGTGTTGAATTCTGGTAGCCAAATTACTGTAACCTTTGTTATGACATTGCCCTGAGCGTCCTGGATAGATCCTTGCTGGTCAAAGGAATATTGATTCTGCGGATAAATAGCTATAATATGCATACGTAGCCTTAGTCAATGCCCATTCTGCAATTTATTTATTTACATCCCACCTTTTATTATTTTTTAAATAATCAAAGGCAGTGTACATTCTTAATACTCCTTCCTCCTCCTGTTTTCCCTACATTAACAACCTCAATGAGATGGATTGAATGACTGACCCAATGTCACCCAGCCAGCTTTCATGCCTAAAGTGGGACTAGAACTCCCAGTCTCCTGGTGATTGACCCAAAGTTACCCAATTGGTTTCATGCCTAAGGTGGGACTAGAACTCCCAGTCTCCTGGTGATTGACCCAAAGTTACTCAATTGATTTCATGCCTAAAGTGGGATTAGAACTCATAGTCTTCTGGTGATTGACCTAAAGTCACCCAATTGGTTTCATGCCTAAAGTGGGACTAGAACTCATAGTCTCCTAGTGTGGTGCTTTAACCACTAGATCAAACTGCTCAGCTTGGTTGGTTGTCTCCACATCATCGTTGATGCTTTTTGTTATTGAAGGAAGATCTCTCGATGCTTTCTTCCCATCAAAACAACAAGACTGTATTTCAGTTATAGAGTGTAGTAGCATAAAATACGAACAAGAAAAATTACATCCATTTTAATAATTTCACTGAAACATATAAGCAGTATAAGATCCTTAGAAGCTTGGAAAACTAACACAATACTGTAAAATTAAAAGACTGAAACACCTCTATAAAAATGATTGTGGTTGTTCCTTCTATCATAAACTACTCTGCATTCTCCCCTTCATATCTTCTGCTCATGCTGCTTCCTCAACAGATTCCATCCACGGTCCGATGTCTGAACAGTGACAAAATCCTTGCCTTCCAACAGCAAACCCAGTTTTTATGGGAAACGTATTTTTCTTCTGTAGAGAAGATTGTGCAAACCACTCTTGAGGTAAGCTGCAGAAATGTGCCCACCATTTGCCCAAATATTTCATCTGTAATTATTTCTGTATCTATGTTTGGGGTCACAAGCCATGGTGAACTGTGGTTTGCTAAATAAATTGGAACTGGCTGGATTCATGTAACACAAACCATAAAACATGGCTTGCAGAGTGCCGTGAATAGGATCACACAATGCAGTCAACCCTGAAACAAATCGGCTTGCTTCATGCAACGTGTTCAGCACATAATAAGGATGAGCCTGGTGGCGCAGTGGACTAAGTGCTGTTAAAGTAGCACTTAGTTGCCAGCTGTCTGCAATTACTGCAAGTTCAAATCTCACCAGGCTCAAGGTTGACTCAGCCTTCCATCCTTCCGAGGTAGGTAAAATGAGGACCCGGATTGTGGGGGCAATAAGCTGACTTTGTATAAAAAAAGACCACCGCTTGGGGGGTGGTGGTGAAAGCCCTACTAAGCAGGTATATACAAAAGTATGAAGGCTATTGCTTAATGCATTGTAAGCCGCCCTGAGTCTCCGGAGAAGGGTGGCATATAAATCAAACTAATAAATAAATAATAATAAATAAATAATGGTTCTGCATGATGACCAAAGGAAGCCACAGAGAGGTGGGAACCTTTAGCTTTCAAGTTGGTCTAGGTTGTGTCAAGGTGTGTCAATCCTCAGGGTGTGTCCCCATGGCCCATCAACCTCCTTCCAGTAGTTCTCTCTTTGCTTCTAGGTCAGGGCTGAGCAGTTGGAGGAGCGGGCGGGGGGGAGGGGGGAAGGTATGGTTAAACTTCATATAATTCCCTCCATGGCTTCACTGATCCTTGGGTCAAGCTCCACACAGCTGGTCTAAACCACATAAAAAGGTAAAGGCAAAAGTTCCCCTCGCACATATGTGCTAGTCGTTCCCGACTCTAGGGGGCGGTGCTCATCTCCGTTTCAAAGCCCAAGAGCCAGCGCTGTCCGAAGACGTCTCCGTGGTCATGTGGCCGGCATGACTCAACGCCAAAGGCGCATGGAACGCTGTTACCTTCCCACCAAAGGTGGTCCCTATTTTTCTACTTGCATTTTTTACGTGCTTTCGAACTGCTAGGTTGGCAGAAGCTGGGACAAGTAACGGGAGCTCACCCCATTACGCGGCACTCGAACCGCTGAACTGCCGAACTTTCGATCGACAAGCTCAGTGTCTTAGCCACTGAGCCACCCCGTCCCTTCTAAACCACATGGGGATGGCTATTATTTGACCAACCTCCAACCTGCTGTCCACCAATAGATCTTCCTGTCTATTGCTTGATGCACCAGTTAGGTTGGTGGTGAAGTTCTCCAGATCTATGAATGCAAGGGGGACTTCAACTTGCCTTTCTTGGACCCAGAACTGGAAGAAATTCATAGGTGCCAATAAAAGGCAGAATCTCTTTGACTGGTTTGAAATGTTTGCTCCCGGCTTTCTTACCACCTGGGCTGAGTTGCCGTTTATGAGATAAGCTGCCAGTTTATGTTTTTATTTTCTTTCCTTCCTTCTTCAACCTCCCCACCCCACAATCTCTCTCACCTTGGGAAACATCATTGCTTCTTTTTCCCTTCTGGTCAAAAGTTTGGAGAAATGGGGAAGGGAAATCCAAGAGTTTAAGTTTCACCTTCTTCATGAAGTGTCCCAATTATATCATATAATGCTTAAAAAATATTTTAGGTATATAGATGTAAATATAAATGAATGAGAAATCTCCTTTTTCCTCTTGATCTATTTAAGTTGTTTTTAGCCAGGAAATTCCTGTCTAGAGATGAATGCCTATAGCAGATCTGGTCATTTTATGGCCTCTTTGGCTGTCCCTATCCGGCCCACGTGAGGTCATTCGGAAATAAGAAATCAAATATAAATAATTGTACCCCCTGCATGCAATAAAACAGCTCTGCTTTTATTTTTGAAGGCAACTGCTATTTTTTTATTCAATCCAGCTCTTAACTCCTACATAGAGTTTGTACCAGGTGTATTTCAGCCTAGCATGCTTCGCTTAATGTTATAGTAATAGTTAACATTTATATTAAAAAATAGTTATGTTAAAAAGGGATGCGGTGGCTCAGTGGCTAAGACGCTGAGCTTGTCAATTGAAAGGTCGGCAGTTCAGCGGTTCAAATCCCTAGTGCCGCGTAACGGGGTGAGCTCCCATTACTTGTCCCAGCTTCTGCCAACCTAGCAGTTCAAAAGCACATAAAAAAATGCAAGTAGAAAAATAGGGACCACCATTTGTGGGAAGGTAACAGCATTCTGTGTGCCTTTGGTATTGAGTCATGCTGGCCACATGACCATGGAGACGTCTTCGGACAGCGCTGGCTCTTCAGCTTTGAAACGGAGATGAGCACCGCCCCCTAGAGTCGGGAACAACTAGCACATATGTGTGAGGGGAACCTTTACCTTTTTAACATTTATGTAGCATTTTCAGAGCTTTTTCAGACTGTCTCACCTACAGTTTCTTACTAAGCCACAAAATATGCCTGCTGGTAGTTAACCAGTGTAACCAGTATCCTCACACTGGAATTACAGAGGAGGCATCAAAAAGACAATAACGGCATGCCAAATTTGAATCTGGACTTCCTGGCTACTCTGCCACAGAAGCCTAACTTTTTCTAATTGGAGCCAAGGGAAATCCAAGAACGGTTGAAGATTGATCTCATATATAGGAGACACCTCCGTTTCCAGCAGGTGCAGATGGCTCCAGGGTGTAATGACAACTATCTTTCTCTTCGCTAGATAATAAAAGATCGGATATTTCATCAGGAATCACGCCCAAAGTTCTTCTGGAACACACTTCCTGGAGGGTTGGTGGCCTTACCAGAATACTCCACTCATCTCAACGACTTCCCTTTCTATTATCTGCAGCAAGGTAGGGGAAATACCTCTGCGCTGTTTCTAACGTGATTTTTTTAATCCCTACTTCTTCTTTCCTAAAAAGTTGAAGTTGTTGGGGTGGTGGTGGACCGACCACAAAACGTTGCGGCAATGAATGTTCCTTCTCAAGGGTTTAGAGAAAGTCCTTGATTTACAATCTCAACCGAGGCTAGAATTTCTGTTGCCCATCAAGGCAGTTGTTTGAATGAGCCGCACCTGATTTTATGAGCTTTTTTGCCCTGATTGTTAAGCGGATCAGTGCAGTTGTTAAGTGAGGTGGTCATTAAGTTGAATCCAACTCCCCCCGCCCCCATTGACTTTGCTTGTTGGAAACCGACTGGGAAGGTTGCAAAGGGTGATCGCACGACCTCAGGATGCTGCAAGCGTCATAAATACATGCCAGTTGCCAAGCACCTGAAATTTGATTACGTGACTGTGGGGATGCTGTCATAAGTGCAAGGACCGTTTATAGGTCACTTTTTTCAGTGTGGTTATCACGGTCATTAAACAAATGGTCGTAAGATGAGGAGTATCTGTCGTCTCTCTTTCAGGATACTCCATCAGGCACCGTGACTTCCGCCACCTGTTTTCCAGTTTCATCTTTTACAGATGCTCAGAATTATCATTAACTCGAATGTTTATTTGTTTGCATGTTGATCTATTTGTAGGAGGTGTTGCTTCGTAGACTTTTCCCCACTAAAGTATTTTTGTACTTTTGCAAATTTTAAGGTTTCCCGAGTAAGCTGATGCCTATCTTCTGGGTTTTTTAAATCATTTTTTTTAAAAAAAATTAGCATTTACCCACTGCATTTATTATTAGGGGGAGGTGTTGTGGCCCGCCAGTGGCCAGCAGAGCTGGCAGCAGAGTCGGACAGTGAGGAGGTTGGGGAGGAATGTGGGCCAGTCCTGGAGTCTTGGGAAGGCTCAGATGAGGGCTCTGAGTCAGAAGCAGAGAAAGGGTCAAGGCCATTTGGTAGTTCTTTGCTGCCTCCGGAGTCTCCGGAATCTGACATCAGTGAGGCAGAAGAACAGCATGAGCCTACTCCCAGCGAGCGCATGCACAAAGCTGCCAGAAGACAGGAACAATTAAGAAAACAGGGTCGACTTGGGAGTAAGGCTTGGAGATGATTGGCCCATCCCATAAGACATTAAAGAGGAGCGAATGGGACATGAGCTTTTGCAGGAAGCAGTTAGTTCATCTGGTCGGTAAAAGCTCTGGGAAAGCTCTATTTGACTCTGTGCCAAGTTTGGCCTTGCCCTGCGTGTAGCAATTAGTTATCTGGCAGCATTCCAAGGGAGTTAAGGTGAATGTTTGTAAACACTCCCCTGATAGACTGTTTGAGAAGACTTTCGGACTGGGAATGACAATAATTCACAACTGTTTGAATTAAAGAGGTTTGCCGGGACTAAGTTTGTGCTGTTTACTTTCTAAGGAAGCCTAGGTCAGAACAGGAGGATCTAACCTTACAGAATGTAAAGAATCATAGAGATGACTTTGGGGAAGGTCTGAGAAAGCCGAAGAAACAAGCCGTTGAAGTGGGACGTAGAGATTGCATAGTCCGGGGATTGCAGGAAGCATGAGAAAGAAACAAGGCCGCTGCGGGTTTTGTTTACTTTAAGATGGGACAAAGAGAAACTTGGACAGGTTTTCAAAAATTAAAATAAACAACATTCCTGGAGTCCCTGCTGTGCCTGTTTCTTGACCTGATCTCCTTTGAAGGGCTGACAAAGAGTTACATAAGTAACACAGACAAGCAGCCTCTGCTCCCAAGACAGTTACAATCAGGCCTCCAGGACAGAAATCCAAAGGGAGAAACCCACACAGTAAAGAGGATGGAATGAAATAGATAATTACGCATCCGTTTCTGCCAGGCATCCCCAATTCCCTCTTTGGTGAGGCTGGTGCAGGGGTGAAATGCTACCAGTTCGCTCCGGTTCGGGAAAATCGGTAGTGATAAAAACTACAGATTCGGTTGAACTAGTAGTAAAAGAAAAGCCCAAACTGGTAGTTTAAAAAAAGCTACCGGTTCAGGCAAACCGGTAGTTAGCTACCGGTTTGGGCAAACTGGTAGTTAAAAAAGCTACCGGTTCCTCTGAACCGAAATTTCCGATGATCAGCTGTGCTGTGGGGTTTAGCTTTGCTAGAAAGCAGGAAATCCTGCTTTCCAGCAAAGCTAAATCGTGCGGCACAGCTGATCCCTCCCCACTCGCTGTTCTACTTACCTTCCCAAGCCTCCTTTTGGTGTGTATTGTGCATGTGCACACGCAGTGTGCATTTCTTGCAGCATGTGTTTGGCGCATGGTGTGCGCATGGTGCACGGCACACATGCGTGGCCAGCAAACCAGTAGCAAACCGGTTCAGATTTCACCACTGGGCTGGTGGGCATGGTTGGAGTCTCAACAGTGCATCCTGAGCAATTGAGCATTGCCACCAAACAGCTACAGGTAGTTCTTGACTTTCAAAGTTTTAGTGACCGTTCAAAGTTACAACATCACTGAAAAAAGTGACTTGCGATCGTTTTCACACTTATGCTCGTTGCAGCATCCCCGTGGTCACGTGATCAAAATTCGGCTGCCTGGCAACTGCTTCATATTTATGACGGTTGCAGTGTCCCGGGGTTATGGGATTCCCTTTTGTGACCCTGTGACAAGAAGCCGGATTCATTTAGCAACCGTGTTTCTTAAGTTAATAAACTGCAGTGATTCGCTTAACAACTGTGACAAGGAAGGTCATAAAACAGGGCAAAAATTCGCTTAACAACTGTCTCGCAGCAGAAATTTTGGGTTCAATTGTGGTCATAAGTTGAGGACTACCTGTGCTATGACAGTCATAAGCCATCTATTCCCCAAAAGGCAAGCTGGTAAAATTGGTGCCTCTGCTTCTTCTGGAGCAGTGATGGCTAACCTTTTCCGGACCGAGTGTCCAAAGCGCGTCCGCCCGAACCCTCCAAATGCAATGTGTGCGTGCCCCCGTGCATGTGCACTATGCATGCACATCCCCCCGCATGCACCTTACCCCCCGCGCATGCACAGCAGAGATCCGAAGACCAGCTGGCCAGTGGGAGGCATGCACATGTGTGGCGGAGCTGAACTGGGGTGATGGCTTGCGTGTCCACAGAGAAGGCGCTGTGTGCCACCTGTGGCACACGTGCCATAGGTTCACCATCACAGTTCTGGAGGAAGTTCAAATGCTTTAGTTTAATGGTCTTTTTTTTTTATCAAGGCAGGTGAGGAACCATCCAGGCAGAGCACTGAGCAATTCCCACACATACTTTTTATTTACCAGAAAGCCTCTGAGATTCATGTGGAGCAACCTGACATTTTAGGAAGGAAGGAAGGATAATGCAGAATTAAAGTAAAGGAGGCTTGCTATAGAGTCGTCAATGTGTTGGATTGTTCTGACCTAGGCTTCCATAGAAAGTATACAGCAAAATCTTAGTCCCTCTTTAATTCAAACGGCTGTGAATTATTGTCATTCTCAGTCCGAAAAGCTTCTCAAACAGTCTTTCAGGGGAGTGTTTACAAACACCCACCTTATCTCCCTTGGAATTCTGCCAGAGAACTAATTGCCACACGCAGGGCAAGGCCAAACGTAGCACAGAGTCAAACAGAACTTTTCCAGAGCTTTTAGCGACCAGATGAACTAATTGCTTCCTGCAAAAGCTCACATCCCCTTCGCTTCTCTTTTATGTCTTATGGGAGGGGCCAATCATCTCCAAGCCTTACTCCCAAGTCAACCCTGTTTTCTTAATTGTACCTGTCTCCTGGCAGCTCTGCATACACTGGGAACAGGCTCCCTCTGTTCTTCTGCCTCGCTGATGTCAGACTCCGGAGGCAGCAAAGAACTACCAAATGGCCTTGGCCCCCTCTCTGTCTCCGACTCAGAGCCCTCATCCAAGCCTTCCTCAGACTCCAGGACTGGCCCACATTCCTCCCCAACCTCCTCAGTGTCCGAATCTGCTGCCAGCTCTGCTGACCGTTGGTGGGCCATAACGTGGATTAGAACTGGAGTTCAGATGCTGTCTCAGCCATTCCTGGGGAGATCTTGGGCCTATCACTTTTCCTCATTCAATCTACCACTCAGACAACTATTTGCAGTTAAAGTGAAGGGGGATTCTTGCATAGGATGCCTCTAACTGCTAGGGCAGAGGTCTCTAAAGTTAGCAGCTTTAAGATTTGTGGACTTCAACTCCCAGAATTCCCCAGCCAGCATAGCTGGGATCTGAGGTCCCCAAGTCTTAAAGTTGCCAAGTTTGGAGACTCCTCTGGTAGAGGAACCATGAAATATAAATGGATAAAATAATAAAGACTGATGAGGTAGTGTACCTGACAATTGGCGCCCATTGCAGCCTGGATTAGCTCAGCAGACTAATGCATTGTAATTTAACTCCAGCTGTCTGCAATTAGTAAATTCGAATCTTGCCAGGCTCAAGGTTGACTCAGCCTTCCATCCTTTCTAAGGTAGGTAAATTGAGGACCCAGTTCGTGGGGGCAATAAGCTGACTTTGTAAAAATATACAAAAGTATGAAGGCTATTGCTTAAA
Source organism: Pantherophis guttatus (assembly GCF_059756535.1). Taxonomy (NCBI): domain Eukaryota; kingdom Metazoa; phylum Chordata; class Lepidosauria; order Squamata; family Colubridae; genus Pantherophis; species Pantherophis guttatus. Next base: position 17,674,663 of record NC_142072.1, on the reverse strand, counting down.
GCACTGTAAGCTGCCCTGAGTCTCCGGAGAAGGGCGGCATATAAATCAAATTTAAAAAAAAAAAAATTGTGGACTCCTCCTGTAAATGAGCATAGCTGAAATTGTCACTAATGTTATCTCTGTTATCTCATCTGCCTTAATTCCTCCTGGTTTGTTTGATTTTTTTCCCTACTGTTTTCATTGGCAATGAAATCTGAATTGCAAGTTTCCTGTGGGTGGAGACCTCTCTTCTTTTATCTTCTGAAATGTCATGTAAGCTGGTAGCACTAAATAAACCACTAATGATAATTGGTTAGATGGGGATTAAATTTCAGCACATGAGCCAAAAACCCAAGACAGGTTTGGAGGAGGGTTTCGAGCATCTCAGACTCACCGGTTCTCTCCCCTAACAGGATCCAGCCCCTCCGAGAAGTTTACGGCATTAATCTGGGCCGTCTCACCAATTGTCTCCCTTTCTCAGCCCATCCTCAAGCTCATCCAAGCTGTCTCCAGATCCCAATACTGCGCCAAGGTAAAGGAGTTGCTTGCTGTTATTGCTGTGTTGATGTTTACCGCCAGCGTCCCCCCAATCACACGAACAAACTGTGGGCGCTTTGCAACAGGCATGTGTTTATTTACAATGATTGCGTTGTCCTGGGGTCCTGTGATCCCAATTTGCAACTTTCCTGGCTGGCTTCTGACAAGCAAAGTCAACGGGAGAAGCCGAATTTGCTTGATGACTGCGTGATTCACTTCACAAGTGCTGTGACTTGCTTAACAACCATTGCAGACAAGCAATAGCAATAGCGCCTAGACTTATATACCGCTTCACAGTGCTTTTACAGCCCTCTCTAAGCGGTTTATAGAGTCAGCCTATTGCCCTCAACAATCTGGGTTCTCATTTTACCCAACTTGGAAGGATGGAAGGCTGAGTCAACCTTGAGCCGGTCAGAATCGAACTCTTGACAGTGAGCAGAGTTAGCCTGAAATACTGCATTCTAACCACTGGGAGGGAGGGAGGGAGGAAGGAAGGAAAGAAGGAAGGAAGGAAGGAAGGAAGGAATAGCACTTAGACTTATATACCGCTTCACAGTGCTTTATAGCTTTCTAAGTGGTTTAAAGAGTCAGCCTATTGCCCCCAACAATCTGGGTCCTCATTTTACTGACCTCGGAAAGATGGAAGGCTGAATCAACCTTGAGCCTTGTGAGATTCGAACTGCTGAACTGCTGGCAATCGGCAGTCAGCAGAATTAGCCTGCAATACTGCATTCTAACCACTGCACCACCACAGTTCTAATGGATGTAAAATTAGGCTGATCTCACTTAACAACTGCCTTGCATAATGATGAAAGTTCCGGTCCCAATTCTGGTTGTATTGCCTCTTTCCCATCACTCTCATGTTTAACAGCAGCTCTCATCTCCTTGCTACCCTCTTAATCCACTTCTGGTGGACTTCTGATGCTTTGGACTACAACCTCCATGTTGTCATTCACACCTCTTGTTGTGAAGATTGCTAGAAGGTGTGATCTTCCAGAGTTGTGCTGTTGTACAAAACCCACCAAGCTTTTTCCATTCCCTTGTATGTCAGAAGGTTGTGATGGGTGTGGCAGCCTTAGGATACACCTGGGTGGGCTAGTAACCTTCATTGCTGTCAGCAGGTCTCACCTTCCCCTTTAACTACAGGGCAGGTCCTGTCAACAGCCACGTCTCTACTGCAGATGAGCTCACCTAACCAGGCCGCGCCCATCCTGAGCATTTCAAAATGTGTGGCAGTAAATAGACTCTTCTAAGTATGTGAACTCGGGAGTCTAAGCACATTGTCCTTGTAGCTTGTCTGCTTTAGGAGGAAAGGTTCAGTCTGCTTCTGCAAAAGTACCAAGGAAGCGTGCATTGGTGTGTAATCTAGTGCATTCTATAGGAGCCCGTTTGGGGTTCTGCTTAAGGGTGCTGGCTGGAAGCTGGGAGACCGTGAGTTCTAGCGTTGAGGCCAATTTTTACATCTCAGCCCTGGGAAGAAAGAAAATGGCAACCTGCTTCTAAAAATGTTGTCCAGAAAACTGCAGAGACCTGTCCACCTTACCGTACTTGCCAGGAGTCAAAAGTAATTCAGAGACAGAAAAAGAAAGGAAGGAAGGAAGGAAGGAAGGAAGGAAGGAAGGAAGGAAGGAAGGAAGGAAAGAAAGAAAGAGAAAGAAAGAGAAAGAAAGAAAGAAGAAAGAAAGAAAGAAAGAAAGAAAGAAAGAAAGAAAGAAAGAAAGAAAGAAAGAAGAATTAACAGTGAAAGCTTGGGTTTCCTTTTGGAGAGGTTGAGTGGCAATTGTTTGGTCCTGCCCCACAATATGAATTACCGTATTTTTCGGAGTATAAGACGCACTGGACTATAAGACACACCTACCTTTTTTGGTGAGGAAAAGAAGAAAAAGAAATATGCCTCTGCCTCTGAGCAATTTGCCTCCTTACAGCAAACAGCCTGCTTTACTTTCATTTTCGTTTTCAGCATAGCTTGATTAGCACAAGGGGAAAAAAATCTGCTCCAGCAATTTTCTTCCTGAGAGCACAAATCAACTGAGAGTCTGGAGGCCGATCCAATCAACTTTTGCTAATTAGGCTGTGCTGAAGCTGAAAGGAGCTGTTTTTTCGTGCTGTTTGCTTGCAAGGAGGTAGCTGCTGGGAGGCAGAGGCCAAAGGGTGGGGGCCAGTGGGTGGGCAGGGCTACATTCAGTGTATAAAACGCACCTAAATTTTCACCCCCTTTTAGGGGGGGGAGGAAAGATGCGTTTTATACTCCGAAAAATACGGTACTGCCAAATCCTGCATTTTTAAAAACCAATTCTCATTCAGTTGGAGGAAATCAGGAATGTGCCTGCAAAATTCTCTTGGGTAGAGTATGATGGTCCTGCCTTTGTTTAGATCTGAGCCAGGGGTGAAATCCAGCAGGTTCTGACAGGTTCTGGAGAACTGGTAGTGGAAATTTTGAGTAGTTCGGAGAACCGGCAAATACCATCTCTGGCTGGCCCCAGGAGTGGGGTGGGAATGGAGATTTTGCAGTATCCTTCCCCTGGAGTGGGGAGGGAATGGAGATTTTGCAGTATCCTTCCCCAGGAGTGAGGAGGAAATGAGGATTTTGCAGTATCCTTCCCCTGCCACACCCACCAAGCCGCGCCCACAGAACCGGTAGTAAAAAAAAAATGGATTTCACCACTGATCTGAGCCACTCAATGGAATATGTGAATGTCCCACCTTTCGTAGTAGAGTCATGTCTCCAAACGTTGTCTGCTTCCCGGCTTCCCATGGTTACGTTGAATCCCAGAGGGACAGTTTGGGAGGGAGTCTTTTTCCTAAGGCGTTTTGAGATTGGGAATTGCTAATGGATAGGGAGGCTTCAGAATGATGGAAGAAACCCTTAATAGAAAAGCACACAGCAAGGAAAGTACAGATAGTCTTAGGTTCGTTCATTCGTTGCATTCATTCAGTGACTGTTCAAGGTTATGACAGTACTAAACTAAGGGGATTTATGACCAGTCCTTGGAGTTCCAGCCATTGCAGCATCCCCACAATCATATGATTGTAATTTCTGACATTCCCCGCCAGCTTCCCATAAGCAAAGTCAATGGGGAAGATGGCAGGAAGTTGAAAGTTGGAAGTCGCAGTTATGTGAGATCCTTGCTTAACAACTGGAATTGCCAGAAGTCATCATCATCTTCTTTTAACCACCCCATAATCCCTTGTGGGGTGGAGTCTGGGCAACTGAATAGCGCTGAGTGTTTACTGGCCGGATGTCCTTCCTGTCGCCAGTGGCATTGCCAGAACTGTCATTGCTAAATAGCACAGTCACGTGACATTGTGCTTTTCAACCGTATCACTTAGCAAGGGAAATTCCGATTCCAGTTGCCATCATTAGCCAATCATTTGTAATCTTCTGCCATTCCACCGATGCTCCAAAAGGAAACTTGGAAAGGAGTTCTCAAGCGACTGAGAATAAGGCAAGAAAACGGAAACCAATAAAAGAAAGCCATGGAGAAATTGCAAGTCCCATTTTAGTACACCGTCGGTATGAATGGCTTTTCCCCACACACCTAGAAAACATTTTACGAAAAAGATCTCAAATACATCAAGTGGGAAAATTTCATTAAGAAAGACCAAAGTCTCCGCAGCTTTCATTACGGCAAGCAAAAAGCTGAAATGCATTTAGAATAGAATAGAATAACAGAGTTGGAAGGGACCTTGGATGTCTTCTAGTCCAACCCCCTGCTTAGACAGGAAACCCTACACCACTTCAGACAAATGGTTATCCAACATCATCTTAAAAACTTCCAGTGTTGGAGCATTCACAACTTCTGGAGACAAGTTGTTCCACTGATTAATTGTTCTCACTGTCAGGAAATTTCTCCTGAGTTCTAGGTTGCTTCTCTCCTTGATTAGTTTCCACCCATTGCTTCTTGTCCTGCCCTCAGGTGCTTTGGAGAAGAGCTTGACTTCCTTTTCTTCATGGCAGCCCCTGAGATATTGGAACCCTGCCATCATGTCTCCCCTAGTCCTTCTCTTCATTAAACGAGACAGACCCAGTTCCTGCAACCGTTCTTCATATATTTTAGCCTCCAGTCCCCTAACCATCTTTGTTGCTTTTCTCTGCCCTCTTTGTAGAGTCTCCACATCTTTTTTACATCATGGCGACCAAAACTAAATGCAATATTCCAAGTGTGGCCTTACCAAGGCATTATAAAGGGGTATAATGCCTTGTTAAGGCCACACTTGGAATATTTACTAGAGCAACTTTTTAACTGTTCCTTGGTTGTATAATTTAGATTTGCTGCAGGAAACCATTAACGTGTTTGGGGGGGGGGGTCAACCGTTCCTATGAACGTAAAATGTTGGCTTGAGAACAACCTTCTGGAGCCAAAACGTGGCAGCCTTTGCAGAGTGAAAATACTTGCTTCCAACCTCCAGTCGCAGTTTGAAAGCAGGGATTCGGGCAGCTCGCCAAGCAGGGTAAGGAAAATTGTACAAGCTGAAATTCCCGAGGCAGTCTGGTGATGAGACAAAACCAGAAGACCACCCCAAAGAGGGCGGCTTTGAGGATCAGTGCAGGAGGTACTGTTTGTACTGCAGCGCAGTTCAAACAAGGCAGTTTTAGCACAACAAGAATCGTCTGGGTGTTTTCTTATGTAAGACCCATAGAAATAGGCAGGGCTCTTGGGCTTTGGCACATTTCCTGCCCATTTCAATGAGGTTCTGTGCCAATGGGCTTTTGTTCCTTCCCACTAATGGGAGGAGACGTGCCATTGGAGGTGTTTGCAGCAGAAACCAAAAACATGCTTTTAAGGTCGCCTTCATGAAATTCTGTCTTCTGCCTAACTCTTTACCCAGTCCCCCTCCAACCCGATGATCCCCAGGGATGGATTTCAGCTTCCATAATCCCCAAGCAGGTGCCAATAGGCCAGGTTGGCTAAGAAGAGTGGGTCTTGCCATCCTGATGAGAGAGGGTGCTTATAAATCCTTAGCTGACTATTTCCACCACTACCCCCAACCTGAGTTGGAATTTTGTTGGCATTAGAGAGTGAGCAGGGAGATTTGATGTCAGTGAGTCAGTGGTTTTGCTTGTTTTATGGAGTTTTGTTGGTGAGTTACAGAAGTGGATGGGTTTAAGGCACTCATTTCACTCCTAAAGCCTTCCCAACCCTAGAAAAATCCAGTCTGATTTTTAGGGGAATCTGGGGCTTTAATATAGAATGGAATGGAGTGGAGAGTGGAGTGGAGTAGAGTGGCGTGGCGTAGCATAGTGTAGCGTAGCGTAGCGTAGAGTAGCGTAGAGTAGAGTAGAGTAGAGTAGAGTAGAGTAGAGTAGAATAACAGAGTTGGAAGGGACCTTGGAGGTCTTCTAATCCAACCCCCTGCTTAGGCAGGAAACCCTATACCATTTCAGACAAATGGTTATCCACTCTCTTCTTTAAAACTTATAGTGTTGGAACATTTACAACTTCTGCAGGCAAGTTGTTCAACTGATTAATTGTTCCAACTGTCAGGAAATTTCTCCTTAGTTCTAAGTTGCTTCTCTCCTTGATTAGTTTCCACCCATTGCTTCTTGTCCTGCCCTCAGGTGCTTTGGAGAAGAGCTTGACTCCCTCTTCTTTGTGGCAGCCCCTGAGATATTGGAAGACTGCTATCATGTCTCCCCTAGTCCTTCTTTTCATTAAACTAGACATACCCAGTTCCTGCAACCGTTCTTCATATGTTTCAGCCTCCAGTCCCCTAATCCTCTTTGTTGCTTTTCTCTGCACTCTTTCTAGAGTCTCAACATCTTTTTTACATCGTGGCGACCAAAACTGAATGTAATATTCCAAGTGTGGCCTTACCAAGGCATTATAAAGTGGTATTAACACTTCATGTGATCTTGATTCTATCCCTCTGTTTATGCAGCCCAGAACTGTGTTGGCTTTTTTGGCAGCTGCTGCACACGGCTGCCTCATATCTAAATGGTTGTCCACTAGGACTCCAAGATCCCTCTCACAATTACTACTATTGAGTAAGATATCACATATACTGTACCTGTGCATTTTGTTGATATAATTTCTGGGGGAAATGATATCATTTCTGGAGAAAATGAAGTATCTCACCATCACTCCACCTAAACCCACTTCAGGCCTTTCGAAAGGCCTGAAAAAACCTGGCTTTCCCTTCTGAATTTAGAGCCAGGGTGCTAGCAAGACTTGATTTGTTTATATGCTGTGCTCTGCAATGAATTGAACAATTTTCATCTGGCATCTTTTAATCTTGTAATTCTTTTAAATACGTATGTTTTTGTTTGTAAGCCTTGTTGGCTGCCCAGAGTTAATTGATGAAGATGGGCGGCCAGATAAAGTTGCAGAAGGAACAAACAAACAAACAAATACAGCATAAAATGAAGACAGTTGTTCTGTGGCACGTTTCAGTTGGCGTTTCTGTTTCTTGTACAGATTTTAGTCTTATGGAGCTGTGAGAAGCCGCCTCCACAGAAGTGGCCGCCGACCACAGTTCCCTTGACTGTCATTTTAAGCAGCAACAAGGTAAGAGGCCATCTAGATTGGGGTTGTGGTGGTTGTAATTGTCATGGAGCACATTTTAGGAAGGGAAGACCTTGGCAAAATCAGCTGAGATCCGCACTCCAGCAGGAATCCTGCTTTTTAAACACCCCAGTTCACCTCTCATTCAGAGCCAGTTCTCCTCCTCTTTCTTCAATGGGCATTTTCCAAACATTCAACCAAAGACAAGAGTAAAGCTTCCACTTGGTTTTTCTTGGTCTTTTAATTTTCAAAAGAAGTGTTCTTGTGGGCAAGGATTCAAGTGGAAGTAATTACCAACAGCCAAAAGAAAGCAGAAATCTGAGGAAACATCTCAGAAAAGTCCACCCCTAGTTCTTACAAAGATAAGATGGAGAGAGGGAGAAAGAGAGGGAGACTTGCAAGATTATCCCTCCTTTTCTCTATCATCTCTATCTAACCTATCTCGGGTTTTTAATAGTTTTACAAATAACTCAAGGCGGTGAACATTATCAAGCACACCTTCCTCCTCCAATTTTCCTCACAACAACCAACTAATTAGCTTTCATAGCTAAAGTGGGATTAGAACTCATAGCCTTTTAGTTTCTAGCCTGGTGCCCTAACCACTAGACCAAGCTGGCTCTCCACTATCTTTGCAATAAAAGTAGCATTGTTCTACATGATTTCCTGTCTGGTTCTTCTTTGAAGGGGTGACAGAAGGTACTTTTTTGTTTCTTTTCTCTTCTCCTGCAGGTCAGCGAACGGTTTTTGCCTTATTCTGCTATTGGGACAGATGCCGTGTTGAGCCTTGATGAATGTACCAGCCTTTCAACCAGTGAGGTGAGAAAGTTCTCCAGAATCTTTCTACTTGTGTTGTAGCCATGGACCGGTTCAGAAGTGCACGTGCGCAGAAGGTTAAAACCAGGAAGTAATGACATCCGGACGGCAATCGCTACCGGATCGCCAAACCACAGGGAAAAATCGCTACTGGATCGGGCGATCCAGTCCGATCCGGGAGCATTTCACCCCTGCCATGGACCTTGGATACAGGAAGGGACATATGACTACTTAAACTTAGGGCAAGGCCTAGAACCTGGACAGTTGAGAAAGTGTCCACTGCAGCTATCTTGGCTGAGAGGGGCTTAGGGATCCTTGAGAAATATTGTTTCCCCTTTCTCCAAATATATATATCTTACCTATTTGACAAAGCCTATATTGTAAGTCTATATGTTTATGTATATGCGTTGTAAATTAAATTATTGAAATGTAAATTGGTTGACATAGAAAAACGGGGAAAAAGGAATTGTACATATATAGACTAAAATATGGAATTCTATTGTCTATTAGTTATCCAATTCTGATTCCCCATTGTAAAATGCTTGTTTAGATATGGAAAGGGAACATTGAGTAATCTTTGCATGGTCTGCTTGCAAAAGGTTCTAGGTTTAATTTGTGACATCTCCACAACTGACTAGTAGAGACTGTGGCTGATCCTGGAGAATTGCTGCTGGTGAGAATAGGCCTTTCCCAACCTGATAACTTTCATTACTTACTTTTGGAATGCCCCATCAGCATGGCTAGCAGTAGGAATTCTAGAAATTTCTGGGTCACAGAAGGTATCTTAGTGGATACACATTACGGATATCATGAATGTCTTGGTCTAATATGTAGAGCAGGGAGTGTCCAATCTTGGCAACTTTAAGAACCTGTGGACTTCAACTCCCAGAATTCCCCAGCAAGCCATTGGAACTCTGGGAGTTGAAGTCCACAGGTCTTAAAACTGCCAAGGTTGGACATCCCTGCTCTAGAGATCATGCTCCTTGGAAAAAAAGAAGGAATATCATTCGAAAGTAGAAGGCATGACTTCCATGTAGACAACCTGAAGCCTTCCAATGAAAGATTCTCTTTCCTCAAACTGTTTTCCTGTCCTCTTCCTTACCTTTTAGGTTGACTTTGCCTTTGTTGTATGGAGAAAGTTCCCTGAACGGATTGTAGGCTTCCCAATGCGCAGCCATTTTTGGGATACGGGCAAGAACCAGTGGAGCTACACTTCAAAATGGACCAATGAGTTCTCTATGGTTCTCACTGCAGCAGCATTCTATCACAGGTACCCTTCCTGACTGAGGAACCTCCTTGAGTTGGAAAGAGCCCATTGAGGCAATCAAATCCAGTTCTTGCTCAGTGCTGGAATCCCTATGGATGTCTCTAAGATACGGCTGTCTGCTTTTGCTTGAACTCTTCCTAGCAAGGGACGCTCAGCACCCCCCTGTTGTGACCCAGGCCCAAGTAGGTATTATCAGACGTAAACAGTTCAAAACAAACAGACTTTATTAGAACAGTGAGAATTAACTCTTTCTCAGCGTAGTCCAAACTAATTCAAAACAAATTCTTCATAACACAATTCTACAGCCTTATCACCAACCTTGGTCTAATTAGGCAACCTGCCAAAGGCTTTTCTTGGCAAAAGTTCAGAAGCAGAAGACGCCAACAAGAGATAAGTGCAGCAAGCCAAGAAACAAATCTATCAATGTTGTTTTCCGACAAAGAGCCCAAGAGCCGTTGCTGGTCTTTTAAGCCTTATGGGAGGGGCCAATCATCTCTTGGCCCTACTCCCAAGTTGTCCTTTTTGCTTTAGCTGCTCTTGTCTTCTGGCAGCTCTTCTCATACATGCACTAGGAACAGGCTCCTCCTGTTCCTCTGCCTCTCTACTGTCAGCCTCTGGAGGCTCCGGAGTCCGCGTATCACTCCCAGATAGCCCTGGCCCCATCTCTGCCTCCGACACACAGCCCTCATCCGGGCCTTCCCCAGCTTCCAGGACTGGCCCATGTTCTTCCTCAGCCTTCTCACTGTCCGACTCTGCTGCCAGCTCCGCAGGCTGCTGGCGGATCACAACACCCCGTTTTTCATTGGTTCATACTGCTTTTGCTTGCAAGAAGTTATCCCTAACCTTCCACTGGAATCTGCTTTCATACTTTTCAGGTCCCTTCTTCCCTCAGTCACATTCTGGAACAAACGTGGGTGAACCTTAAGCATCTTTCAGATACGTTTGAAGAATAAATAGGAAGCTTGACGTTTTTACAATTAATCCAGTAGTAACTATAACAATGGATCACTGGAGTAGGTTCTGTGTGGATTGGCCTTGAAACTATGGGCCTCTTCCTTATGTACACCTAGCCAATGAATACAGGTAGTCGCCGACTTACAACCTTTCTTACAGTTCCACTCTAGGATAGTATGCATCACATACAAAATAAAGATGGGATAACAACAACAGGATTGCCTGCAGTTGAGCCTCAGTTGAACTGAAGTTACAACAGTTGGGCATCTGGTTTTTTGAAGGACACCAGAATGGGTCTGGAAGAAGATGCCACTACAAGATTAGTCTATTTATATACCAAGAAATATGGTTCAACTAAAGTTCTCCAGTCCAGAAAAAGAGTATAATATGATAATTAGAACATGGTCAGAAAACAGTTGGAAAAGCATTGTTCCAGCAACTACTCTTCAGAAATACTTTTTTAGGCTCTGTTTTCAGGGCCCCTACTTGAGACTCAACTGCAGGTAATCCTGTTGTTGTTGTTATCCCATCTTTATTTTGTATGTGATGCATACTATCCTAGAGTGGAAGGAGCTACTGAGTTCAGACACCTGAATTCCACTGTTGAATGGCTCTTATTGTTAGAAATATTGATGGAGGTTTTCAGTCATCAGATCATGGTTGTCCCAAAAGTGCTTTTTCAAGAGGCAGTTGGACTTTCTGGTTTTTCTTGGAAGACATTTTGCTTCTCATCCAAGAAACATCTTCAAAGAAAAACCAGAAAGTCCAGTTGCCTCTTGAAAAAGCACCTTTGGGACATGCTAGAAATACCCTAATATTCAACCAGAACATTCTAAATGATGCATTCTGAGATGATTATAAAAAACAGATTGTGGTGCAGGAGACACACCTGGAGGGAGCAGGTTGATGATGGGAAACTCTATACATTCCTGCAGGGCTCTTCTTTCTGCCCACCCCTGTGTTTTCCTTCCACAGGTACTATCACAGCCTCTTCAGCAACTATTTGCCTGCCAAACTAAGGAGCTTTGTTGACCAGATTGCCAACTGTGAGGACATATTGATGAACTTTCTGGTTTCTGCTATAACCAAATTGCCTCCCGTCAAAGTGACCCAGAAGAAACATCTCAGGGAGAGCCCACCTCAGCAGGTAGGCAGACACGGGTGGGAACCAAGGGGCCAGAGGAGAAAAGGGAAGGAATTATTTCCGTCTTGGAAGATTTTTCTTCCAACACTTCTTGATGCCCTTTAAGTACGACTTAGGCCGACCTTCTCCCATTTGGTGCCCTTTGGACATATGAGGATTTTACTCCCATAAGGGCAGTATTGGCTACTGACGGTGGGAATTGACACATCGATTTAAAGGATAGCAGATTGTCCAGCTGTACTTGTGCTACTCTTTGGAATCCATACCTAGCTGAGAGGTCTATGTGGCTCTTTTGAACCCGAGTTAATTGTTCAGTGTGGAGAAACTGTGTGCCAAGAGCACTTTTTTGATAGGGGTATATATACGTGAAGCTCTTATGGCAGCTGGAAACGTCCATATTTAGAGGGAGTTCACCTCTTGATTATTATCTCTTTTATTCATTAAACATGAAACTCAGTCAACTGAACATTTAAAAATTATTATTTATTATTATTATTGTTATTATTATTATTATTATTATTGGTTAATCTTTAGTGAGATTCACAGCTTTGAGGCTGGTTAATAGTTCAGCAGCTAGAGTCCTAACCAAGGACCTAGGAACTGTTAAGGTATCGTCGGAGGATGTAAGCTGTTCTGAGTAAGGTAGTTTTTTGTGGAGTCAAAATGTTCAAGTCCGGCAAATTATTATTATTATTGTTGTTGTTGTTATTTATTTATTTATTTATTTATTTATTTATTTATTTATTTTTGCATTTATATTGCCGCCTATTCGTCCATGGGGACTCAAGGCGGTTTACACATTATAAAACCAGTTAAAACAGTAAAACTGATTTTTAAAAAATCAAATAAATTAATGTAATAAAATCACCCCCCACCTCCCGCTCAAGCGACAGCAGATTACACGAGCCATTTAATGGGCTCCATCTCGCTCTGGGTTCCCCAGGCCCGCTGGCAGAACCAGGTCTTCAGCGCCTTCCGGAAGAGTGTTAAAGTGGGGGCCATTCTAATCTCTGGGGGGGGATGAAGTTCCAGAGAGAGGGAGCCACCACGGAGGAGGCCAGTCTTCTGGGTCCCATCAGGTGTATCTCCCTCGGGGATGGGACCCGCAGCATTCCCTGCCTCTCTGCTACTGATGCCAGTTGTTGAGTAGCAACAGCAGAAGGTAGCTTTGTTTTTGTCATCCTTATCCAGAATTTTTGAATTAAAAAATTGTATCAGCTCTGGTACAAGGAAGCACTCACTATGGAAAGCAAAACCGGCCAATTGTACTTCTTGTCCTTTCAGAATTTCACTCTCTGACAATGTGCCTGAAATTGAAATGAAAGTCATTTTGTGAAATGGTAAAAGTGCTGGCTAAAAAACAAGATCCAGTAGAACCTCTGGTCACAACCATAATTCGTTCCATAATTTTGGTCGCAAACCGATTTGGTCGTGACCTGAACCTAATTTTGGAAATTTGCTGCTTACCAAAAAAAAAAAAAAAAAAGGCATGGAAATCGGCCGCGAAAAAAACATTTGTGAATTTTTTGGTTAGAACTCAATTTGGTCGTGGTCAGAAGCGTTTGTGACCAGAGGTTCTATTGTACCATGAGTTCTAGTTCTGCCTTAGGCATGAAAGCTAGCTGGGTGACTTTAGGCCAATCACCAAGAGAGTTTGAGTTCTAGTCCCGCCTTAGGCATGAAAGCTGATTAATTGGTCCAATCACCAGGAGAGTTTGAGTTCTAGTCCCACTTTAGGCATGAAAGCCGATTGGGTAACTTTAGGCCAATCACCAGGAGACTGTCAGTTCTAGTCCCGCCTTAGGCATGAAAGCTGGCTGGGTGACTTCGGGCCAGCCCCCTGTCTCAGCCAACCCACCTCACAGGATTGTCGTCGTGTGGAAAATGGGAAGAAGCAGGATTTATAATGTATATTGAATAATTTGTAAAGTAATAAAGATGGGATAAAAATAACGATGCTCGGTCTCTTTCCTTGTCTTCTCTCGGTTTCTGAAGCTCCTGAAAAGTGCACCCTCATCCAACAGCAGCCTACATTTCGCTCAACGCCAGGAGTGCGTCAATCACTTTGCTGCCTGGTTTGGCTACATGCCTCTGGTGCATTCGCAGTTCCGTTTGGACCCAGTGCTTTTCAAGGATCAGGTATCTGTGCTACGGAAAAAGTACCGGCAACTGGAGAGGGACTAATTCTGGGGAGAAAGCCCACTGCTGCTCTCTGGGAAGGCGCTTGGAGAAGAAGCCACCAGCCATGCTGGACTCACTGCTTGCTCTAGGCCATTGGCGCTATTGCCCGATTTTGGGTTGGGTTCACTGCATTGATGCCCTTTGAACTTTGGATACTAAAAAGAGGAAGTTGTCACTGGTAGCCAGGATGGTGCCAGATGAATGTTCAGTCTTTATTGGGTTTTACCAGTATCAATAAAGTTTTGCAGAAAACAACTGTTTCTTGAATGCCTTCAAGTAGCCATCTCTTTTCAGATCAAGAGACAGAAATGCTGGCTTTGGTGTTTTGACACGGATGGGGAACATCGGTTCAAAATCTGTGGGGCCTGTTAAGGATATTGTTGTGTTAACCAACCAGCAGAGCGTAGAGCACAGGAAAACGGTGCTGAATAAAATACATACAAACTGGTTTATCAAAGTTGTTACTTTGTAGTGAAAAACAATCTCATAGTCTTTAATCAATCCAAGTCTTAGCCATTCAAATCAGTCCAGTGATACAAAAATCTTCTTACCATACAAAACAGCAGTAGATAATAAATAGCAGCGCATTCACGCTGGTAACAGATCACGATGGTAGCATATCCACCCACGATGATAGCATCTCCACACACGATGGTAGCATATCCATCCACGATGGTAGCATATCCACAGTGACTACATTTCAGCTCCCTTCTTAAATACACTTACAACAGAGCTTATCCAATCAGGATACAATGACTCAGCATTACAATGACTCAGCATTACAATGACTCAGCAGTACTTCTTAAAGTCATAGAATACATATTCATTTTAAAGTCATAGAACACATATATTGTCCATATATTGCCTGGACAACCTGTTAGGCATACACCATATCCTAACAGGGCCTAATCTATATTGGCTTCTCCTGACCATTAGCTAGAATTGTAGGTTGCGAAATCAGACAAAGGGTGTATTTTCAAGTTGATTGTTGTTTCCCTGCTTCTCAGCAGAGGCAGACTGTTTTTTTTAAAAAAAGAATAAAACATGATGTCTTTGGGGAAGATGAAACAATCTGAACATGCTGAAATCATGGTGTCCTCAGGCTAATTTTTTCTCCAATAGTTGACTAATGCAGGGAGGAAAATCTTTCTTAATAGCCATGCCACTTTGTTCTAAGGCAGTACCAGAAAGTAGAACAAGACGTAACAGATGGAAACTGGTTAAAGAGAGATCCAACCTAGAAATAAGGAAGAATTTTCTGACAGTGAGGACAGTTAGTTAACGGAACACTGTGCATCCCAGAGTTGTGGGTGCTCCATCGCTGAAGGCTTTCAAAAGTAGACTGGACAACCATTTGACTGGGGTGGTTCTCCTGCCTTGAGCAGGGGGTTGGACTAGAAGACCTCTAAGGTCCCTCCCAGCTCTATAATTCTATGTTTTATGAACAGGTGAGAGCATTTAAGCCAATTTCTCCTTGTTGGACTTCTCTTAAAAGCAAGGTGTTTTAAGCAAAGGATTTATTTCTGACAATGAGCAAAGCAGGGAGGTTCGTGATCAAAGACAACATCCTTCTGGTTTGTAAACACTACTGGCCTATGGGGCAGAACTGTTAATTCCCTGAAAAGTTTGGGCAGATTGGGGTCCATTAGCAAAAGGGAGCATACCAATTGCAACATGTTTTAACCAAGGTGTCAAAATGCATTACTGTACTGTATACTAGCCCCTATCTTTGGCAGCTGAACCGATTAATTTCTGGGTCAATTATGGTGCAAGGAAATTTTTTTTGCTGTGTATGCAGTTTTGCAGCAGAAACACAAAGCTTAAAGGGGACATTTTCTCACTGGAGGAACTCATATGTCTTGTTCCACCTTCTCAGCTGTGCCCCCAAATCCCCTTCCTCTTCTACAGCTTAAAGTGCTCTAATGCCATGCTATTCTTCCAATGTTTTCTCCAAACAAGAGAGCAGAGAGGTGGCATTGCCATCCTCCTTGGCAGTTTGATACTGTTTAAAAAAAAGTGATGAATTAAACAGGAGGAGGAAAAAGCAAGTTGCTTGGCTGGCTCTCACTTTTGGCATTTCTATTGTTGCTCACTGGAAATGCTTTCCGGGACTCTTCAGTTGGTTCTCTGCCTGATGAGGATTATGCAGATTTTTGGAACCGATTCTGAAGGATTTAGGAATCAATAGAAGAGAATATTTGTAGCTCAAGGTTAAACTGTTGAGTTCTTGGTTTTCTCTGAGCTTTGGTAATTTTCTTGCAGACTTTTCATTACCCAACTAGGTAACGTAATCAGTGCATTATAGATATTACTTAGTTGGGTGAAGCAACATCTGTAAGAAAACTTACCTTCCCAAGCCTCCTTTTGGCCCGTACTGCGTATGTGCACACGCAGTGTGTACTTGGCACACAACGCACATGCGTGGCCTGCAAACTGCTAGCAAACCAGTTCAGATTTCACCACTGGGGTGAACCAGTTGTTACAGTATGTGACGCTGATTTCTCAGCCAACCTCAGAAAGCACCAAGGATTCCATGGTTTGAGGAATGAAAATGGGCTGCATGGAAGTGCCAGGAGTTACCGATGTGGTTGAGGTTTTCCCAACTTGGAAAGGAAAAAAAGAGATGAGAAAGGAGGTTAAAGGATACATTGCTATAATATCTGCTGAAAGATGAGTGAGGCTAATGTTCGTATTTTTGCTTTGGGGAAGGATTTGGTTACAATTTCTTTGGCAAAAATATATGGGAATGAAGCCAAAGGGAGACCTAATTCCTTGATTTCCTTTCCTGATGGGGCTGACACAGTTGCTCTAAAAGGTTTCCCACATCTGAATCAGAGGTGGGTTTCAGCAGGTTCTGACCAGTTCTGGAGAACCGATAGCGGAAATTTTGAGTAGTTCGGAGAACCGGTAGTAAAAATTGTGACTGGCCCCGCCCCCATCTATTCTCTGCCTCCCAAGTCCCAGCTGATCAGGAGGAAATGGGGATTTTGCAGTAACCTTCCCCTAGAGTGGGGTGAGAATGGAGATTTTACAGTAACCTTCCCGTGCCATGCCCACCAAGCCATGCCCACAGAACCGGTAGTAAAAAAAATTAGAAACCCACCACTGATCTGAATGGCTGATTAACAGAAGTCAATGACGCCACAATTCGGTGTCAAGCCAAGGAAGACTCGGGAAGCGATAAAGAGAATATCAGTCAAACCACCCTTCTCATCTGGAAAGTACCATGTTGTAGGTGAGGATCCACATCTCGTTGCTTTCATATCATGATTTACAACTAGCCTTTTCCAATATGGTATCTTCCAGGGTTTTAACCACAGCTCCTGAATTCCAAGGAGCCCGGGAGAATGCCTACAAATGGAACTTAATAAAAGAAAACATTGTTTTTATCCCTGATCTCTAGCAAACCAATGTTTAGCTCCAGAAAGCTGGGTATATAACTACCGTGTTTCTCCAAAAAGTCAACCCACCTTGAAAAGAAGCCCTATCGCGTTTTTGAGAGCATGTGATCAAATTAAGCCCCACCCACAAAATTAGCCCTAATTAAAGCCCCGCCCACCCCGGGGTGCAGGGAGTGGGGCAAGGCACACAGGTAAAAAATAAGCTAGTATCGGGATGAGGGGGGTGGAGCTGCCCTACTTGCCAGGCCTCGCACACCCTGACACCTGCCTCGCTGCCTTCTGCGGCCGCTTGCCGCCACTTGCACGCATTGTCCTGGCCTCTGTTTCGCTTTCAGATGCCTGCCAGAAGCTTTGCTGGCTGAGGAATTCTGGGAGTTGAAGTCCACAAGTCTTAAAAGTTGCCAAGGTTGGAGACCCCTACTCTAGAGCAGGGGTGTCAAACTCATATCGTCACGGCAGTGTCCCGTGACTTATTGGGACTTCCCCCCCCCTTCGTTAAACTAGGCATGGGCGATGTGTGACGCATCTGGCCTGTGGGCCCGGAGTTTGACAGCCCTACTCTAAACTGATGACCTGCTTGACCTCTCCCCTGGTCATCTCCTACGGTACATAGTGTGCCTTTCAAATGCGTGCCGAGTGGATTTATTTTTGAGGATCTGTTGGTGCCTTTGCAATTTTTGAAGTACACGACAAAGTGGCAACTGGAGAGATGTAACCCACTGTAAAAGAGGCATTTGCCATAAATACATAAATGGAATGAATGAAGCTGGTGAGATTCTTCCTTGCGGCCTAGGTTTTGTTTCGTTGTTCCCTTTACATGTGGGAACATTTCCAGGAAGCTCTGTGCCGCATTCACCCAAGTGTTTATTTTCTTAGAATGCTTATGGGATCTATGTGGGTCCCATAGGTACATTAGAAATAAAAATAATGTTGCCGGCTGATATTTAGCTTTGAGGCACATCAGCTTCCCCTTTATTATTATGTTTCAATAAATACTATTTAGGGGGGAAAAATACAACATGGAGTCTAGTGGGTCAGGAAATAGAAGAGATGCCAAAAAAAAAAAAAAAAGATATTTGCAGGCACATTCCTGCCTCTAAAACATCACATTGTCAACTTCATAAATTTCTTTTGGCCAATAAGCCAATATCTATTATCTCGGAATTGAACTGATCTTTTCCAGGACCTCACAGGCCCAGACAGATGGGAAATTACCAGTTCAAATTGCACACAATAATTTGAGCAAACCGAATGCCAATCTATAGTTCCCCCCTTTTTTAAAATAATGGTTTGCCATGCATCCTTTTTAAAGGGGTTGCAGCACATAAGGCTTTTAATGGAACGGCACCATCTCACAATATCATGCAATTTAACCGACAATTTCAATTCTCTTAAGATCTGCATCTAACTGGATAGTCAATAATTTAATCACTGGGTTCTCGGCTTTTTGAAGCCTTTCAGTATTTTTGTGGGTCTCGTAAAATGGCCACCAATTTACCACTTCTGCTTACTCATGTGATTTTCTTAATAGGGGCCTCTTATTTCGGGTTTTGCCTTACTTTTCCAGATTTGAAAATTGCCCTTGGCTCCTAGACATTGTACAACTTTCATCATAAATCATATGATTCTTAAATGTTAAAATAAAATTGGATAATCAAACCAAGTTAAAAAGGTTTTCTTTCATTGGTATCATGCCCATTTCCTTCCCTCCCCCCAAGGATCTTGGGCAGAATGCAGAATTATCTCAATTTATACTTAGAACCAGTGGTGAAATCCACTTTTTTTTACTACTGGTTCTATGGGTGTGGCTTGGTGGGCATGGCAGGGGAATGATATTGCAAAATCTCCATTCCCACCCCACTCTGGAGCCTGCCAGAGGTGGTATTTGCTGGTTCTCCAAACTACTCAAAATTTCTGCTACCGGTTCTCCAGAACCTGTTAGAACCTGCTGGATTTCACCCCTGCTTAGGACCCTTAAATTAGATTGGAATGAAAAGAGTCCAGGTTCATCTCTGCAATCAGCCATGAAAATTAATTAAGATCATTTTTGTCTTGTTACTATTTGTCAGCAGTGTAGACTCTCTGATATGAGCAGTGAACGGATCCAGTCTTAACCAGAGGAAAACAAGAAGACATTTTCCTATCATAAGATCCATCCTTACCCAAAACTTTATCCCACTTGCCTGCAAATCCATCCTGCCCTGAAATCATATTGATAGCATTAGCAATAGCACTTAGACCTATATACCACTTGACAGTGCTTTATAGCCCTCTCTAAGCGGTTTATAGAGTCAGCATATTGCCCCCAACAATTTAGGTCCTCATTTTACCCACCTCAAAAGGATGGAAGGCTGAGTCAACCTTGAGCCTGGTGAGATTTGAACTGCCAAATTGCAGGCAGCAGGCATCAATAGAAGTAGCCTGCAGTACTACACTCTAACCACTGCGCCACCATGGCTCATAGTCCCATAGTCCCTTACCCTTCAAGGAGGAATCTGCTGTTCCTTAAGGTTATGAAAAGAGGGGGTACACTATGGGACAATGTTTGTCAACCTGAAGGATGTGTGGGCTCCAACTTCTCAGAGTTCTGGGAGTTGAAGTCCAGACCTCTTGAAGTGACCAAGGCTGAGAAATAATGCCACAAGATCTGCCTTTGCTAACATGTTGTCTCTGGTATACTAGGTCCTACCCTGGCTTAGACAACAAGTACAACTGTAAAGTGATTTGAATGTGTTTATTTCAATTTGGGTGCCACCTAGCTCCACCCAACTCTGGAATTTGGTTTTGCATGAACCCATTCACTGTGGTTTGTCAATTATGTTTAGAAGCTTGGTTTTGAAGGGAGACCGTTTACTTCATCAATGACTTAGCACAGGGGTGGGCAAATGTGGCCCTTTTACAACCTGTGGACTTCAACTCCCAGAATTCCTGAGACAGCTTGGCTTGGCTGTCTCAGGAATTCTGGGAGTTGAAGTCCACAGGTCACATTTGCCCACCCCTAACTTAGCACGTTGCATGGAGTTGACTGGTGGTTCAGTTGGTGGGCTCATATATTGTCCAAAGCCAGAATCCACATTACAGAAACCACATTACAGCCCACATTGAAAGGTTTGCACATTTGAAAAGAAGCCCAAAGAAATCACGTTATCATGGCTTAGCACAAACTTTTTAAACGGGGGCAATTCGTGGTCCCTCAGACTGTTGGGGTGTGTGTGGACCAGGTGGACGTGGCTAGGTGGTCATGTGACTGGGTGATCATGGCCAATTTAGTAGGCCATTAAACAATACACAGAAATTAAACTTTAATTTGTTATGCTCCTGAGGGTGGAAATCAGGTTAGTGAAGGGATAGTGGTGTGTGTGTGTGAAGGACTTTTGTTTGTGTGTGTGTGTGTTTGTCTTTCTCCTCCTCCTCCCTCCCTCTCTCTCTCCCTCCCTTTCTCTCTTCGGAGGCCGGGGAAGCCAAAAATGGGCCTGTTTTCAGCCTCCTGAGGCCTCGACGCATCCCATTTTTGGCCTTCTCGGCCTCCAGAAGGCAGGTGGGGGCCAGCGGGTAGGTGGGGTGATTTCGGCGGGACAGCCTTGTGGTCCCACGTGGGCCGGATTAATGGCTTCAGTGGGCCGTAGTTTGAGGAGCCCTGGTTTAGCATGACCATTCAAAGCTAGTCATTATGACTCTATAGATGTGCTGACTGGAGATAATAGCTCTTATAGTTTTGACCTCTGGAGATGACCAGAATGGGAGAAAGTCAACATAGGGGATTAAAAACTTGAATTTGGAAGTTATTGCCAATAACATCAGCACTGCATCAGCAACGTATTTATTCTCAAATACATAGTTTATATAATTATTAAATTAATCCCTAAGTAAGCATATTAATGAAATAGGGCCGTGATGGCAAACCTACGGCATGTATGCCAGAGGTGGCACGCACAGCCCTCTCTGTGGGCACACGTGCCATCACCAGCTGCTCTTCTGGTTTCCAGCCAGCTGGTCTTTGTGGGCATCTGAGCACCGGAAAACAGCCCAAAAAATGGCCTAAAAACCACCCAAAAAACAGCCTGAAAACAGCCAAAAATGGCCCGAGAAACTACCAAAAACAGCCAAAAAACAGACATGCGCGCGCTGGCCAGCTGGTCCTTGGGTTTCCGTCACTCCGGTGTGTGCACATGCACGCACGTTCTGGTTTGGGCCAGTGGTGGGTTTCAAAAAATTTTCCTACTGGTTCTGTGGGCGTGGCTTGGTGGGAATGGCATGGCTTGGTGGGCATGGCAGGGAAAGGATATTGCAAAATCTCCATTCCCACCCCACTCTGGGGCCAACCAGAGGTGGTATTTGCCGATTCTCCGAACTACTCAAAATTTCCACTACCAGTTCTCCAGAACCTGTCAGAACCTGCTGAAACCCATCCCTGGTTTGGACTCTCAGTGCTGAAAAGGTTCGCCATCTCTGAAATAGGGTAACAGATAATACATAAAACCATTTAAATAAAGCACTTATTGATAGAACACATCCACATAAATACATTGATAAAAACAATATTGAATATAATCTAATACAGGTCTGAATTTACGGCCACTATGGAGCCCAAAAGTTATGTCGCTAAGCGAGTCAGTTGAGTTTTGCTCCATTTTACGATCTTTCATGCCACAGTTGTTGTGTGAATCACTGCAGTTGTTAAGTTAGCAACACGGTTGCTAAGTGAATCTGGCTTCTCCATTGACTTTGCTTATCAAAAGGTCACAAAAGGGGGATCGCATCACCCAAGGACACTGCAACCGTCATAAATCTGAATCAGTTGCCAAGCATCCATATTTTGATCATGTGTCCATGGGGAGGCTGCAACGGTCATGCAAAAAACAGTCATGTCACTTTTTTCAGCACTGTTGTAGCTTTGAACGGTCACTAAATGAACTGTTGTATGTCGAAGACATTATCACCCTCTCTAAACCATTTTTAATATGGCAGCCCTACCAGCCTTGCATGCAGATTGCTATTCTAAGGAATTCTTGAGATAAAGTAGGGGAAAGGCTTTTAATATTAGGTAAAGGTAAAGGTTCCCCTCGCACATAGGTGCTGGTCATTCCCGACTCTAGGGGGCGGTGCTCATCTCTGTTTCAAAGCCGAAGAGCCAGTGCTGTCCGAAGACGTCTCCGTGGTCATGTGGCCGGCATGACTCAGCGCCAAAGGTGCACGGAACGGTGTTCCCTTCCCACCAAAGGTGGTCCCTATTTTTCTACTTGCATTTTTTACGTGCTTTCGAACTGCTAGGTTGGCAGAAGCTGGGACAAGTAACGGGAGCTCACCCCGTTACGCGGCACTCGAGCCGCTGAGCTGCCGAACTTTCAATCAACAAGCTCAATGTCTTAGCCACTGAGCCACCGCATCCCTTGTATTTTAATATTACTAGCTTCAATATACAACAGCAGTAATTAAAGCAACATATTACTGTTCATGTCTTACGATCATGAAACAGAAGTAAAAACGGAAATGCCAAAAGAATAATAAAACAGTGGGAAGGTTTATTCAATGCTACTGGTTAGCAGATGGATACATAAAGGAGATCCTGACCCCAATTTAATTCACTTTCCCTGTGTCTTACCTGGAAGAGGAAATCAAGCGTGTCCATAACCCAAGTTATGTAAATCTCTAATGCCCTCCAGTGGTTGGCTGAAGGATTTGAATTAGGTTTTCACCAGTAAGAGGGAGCATTGTTTGAAAAGACAAATTTGATTCTTGTCCACCAACCATGCAGAATCTGATTTCACTAATCAACTCCAAAATGAATCCAATTCAACCATTTCCAATTGAGTACAAAAATCATTTGGAGAGATTGTTCAAATTAGTTGCCCAAATTCACTTATTATCTAGATTTCTGAATCAGTTGGAAAAATAGAACATTAGCACACATATACAAAAATAATTGAAATTGTCTGTATCAATTCAGGGAGAGCTATTCCAATTGCCTGAATCAACTTTCCAGTTTCATTCATAAACGATGTAGAGATTTAATCAAATGGTTTTCAAATCAGGGGTCCAAACTGAATATTCACGCAGACATAGTAATCGGTTTACCGGTTACTGGGATCCCATCTCCAAGGCAATGGCGACATCAATGACAATGTGTGAGCAAGGATGAATGCAGCCTGGATGCATTGGCAAGGACTCGCTGGTGTGTTATGACAGACGAATGCCAGCCCATCTTAAATCTAAGATTTACAAGACAACCATCTGCCCTGTTGCACTGTATGCGGGGCAGCAACATTTAGAGACTGAAAGCTATCTCCATGCCATGGAAATGCGAATGCTCCGTTGGATATCGGGCATCTCCCTTCTTAACCACATCACAAATGACACCATTCGACAACATTTTGGTGTGGTGCCAATTAGAGAGAAGATGAGAGAAGGCCGGCTCCACTGGTATGGACATGTCCTGAGAGTAGCACCTTCCACCGTGGCTGTAAGGATCTGCCTCTCCTCCTTTCCCAAGAAAGTATAGACTCTTGAAACGTGGTATTTCAAAAGGAACCTTTTATTGAGAAGAAGTGATAGCAGGATAGGCGAAGCAGACTCTAAATTCCCTCCCAAACTGCACAGTTAGAAATAGGGCTCTGGAATCCATCCCTCCAGTTCGAATGTGGATTTCAGCCAATCCACAGGTGTGAAAATGTTTATTGTAATGGCCATCCTGAGAGCCAGATAAGGATCCGTTCCCATGCTCTTCCTCCTCTTTCAACCAACTAACACAATCCACATGGCCCTCCCTCCTTAATTCATTTCCAAAAGGTGAGAATATTGCAGGGTGCTTAGGCGCCAGGAAAAAGGTTATAAAATACAGCTTATCCCCATGCTCCCCCCTCCGTCCATATGAATGGCAGTATCACATCAGAGATCCGACAATGTCCAAGCCTGCCTATCAACTAGAAGTCAATGGCTGGCGACCTCGCGGGTGTCCAAAATGGAGATGGCAAGACACCATCAACCAAGATATGCAAGCCATGGGCCTGCGCCCCAGAGATGCAGATGACCATGCAAAGTGGCACTCAATGATTCAAAAGAGCCTTGGTAGTACAGTGGTTTAAAGCACCCTGTTATTAAGACCAGCTGCCTGCAATTACTGCAGGTTCGAATCTCGCCAGGCTCAAGGTTGACTCAGCCTTCCATCCTTTCTAAGGTAGGTAAATTGAGGACCCAGTTTGGGGGGGCAATAAGATGACTTTGTATAAATATACAAAAGGATGAAGGCTATTGCTTAGCGCATTGTAAGCCGCCCTGAGTCTCCGGAGAAGGGCGGCATATAAATCAAATTTTAAAAAAATGATCCAAAAAGCGGACCTTGCACTTGTGGGAATATGCTAGGAAAAAGAAGAAGATAATAACCGGCTTACCCATTGCTGTGAGAAGCCATACTGTGATATGTTAACAGCTGTCATTTCAGTTTTCCAAGTAATATTAGAGCAGTGTGACAGGATGTGAAGCCATCCAACCTCCATATGCTGAGCTAATAATTATGAGGACAGGTTTTATATTGTGCCAACAATGGTTAGATGATGCCAGAAGATAATTCCCCCTAGTGGTTATAGCATCTCCATAGCTTCACTTGCCTGGGGTTGAAATGATAAGAAAATTTGCGCTTGTTAATGCTATTTTAGTAAAATGGTGGTTGGATGAGTCTAAGAAGCATGTACAATTTGGGGAAAGATCAGTTAGGGGTGCTATGAAGAGCCCTGGAATTAAAGTCAACCTACAAAAGCCATTTTCTTACTGTAATCCTGTTGAGAAAGATGCACAAGGTTTAGTAAGCGGGTCGTAAAATGGGGAAAAACTCTCTTGCCGTATTTTTCGGAGTACAAGACGTACCTTTGTTTTTGGGGAGGAAAATAAGAAAAAGGCTGATTGGCGGGTAGATGGCCTCATGGAATACCCCTAATTAGCTGTTCCCAGAGGTGAATTTTAGCAACAGGTTTCTTGATTGTGAGCTCTGTGCCTTGCTTTTTTTTGCTTTTTTTTCTGCCTCTGAAACTTCTGAAACTCTGGTTCAGAAAAAACTTTTTTTCCTGCCTCTGAAAGCCTCCGAAACAGCTTCAGAAAAAAAGCCTCTGAAGCTCTGTTTGGAGGCTTCTTTTCTGAAGCTTCTTTTCTGATGCTTTTTTCAGCCTCTGAAACTTCCATTTGAGAAGCTGGGCGGGGCTACATTCGGAGTATAAGACGCAACCAGATTTTCACCCTCTTTTTTGGGGGAAAAAGGTGCATTTTATACTCTGAAAAATACAGTAACTAATGTCTCACTTAGCAACAGAACTTTTGGGCTCAATTGTGATTGTAAGTCAAAGACTACCTGTACACAATTCAAGCATTACCCCTTTTTCAGAGTCCATGAGGCCATGGTTCCAGAGGCCATATCATGGCCAACATTTTGACTTTTTTTACCCCTCCCCTGCTAGATAGTTTGAGTTTCCTTTCTCTCCCTCCGCTACTCTTTTTCAATAGGAAATGCAGAAAGAGATCATATTTTACTGCAATAGCTCCTTTCTGTTTTATCCACTAGTCCTAAAAGAAGAACTTCTGGCTTCAATTAAATTTTAATTTTTAAAATTTAAAATCCTCTGTATCAAAGAATGTGTCTGAGGTCAATCTTATTTTTGCTTTTTCATATGTCCACCAAGCACGACAAAATGTCCCTTCATGTTGTTCAGATTTCCAACATACATTTGAAGTGCCTTCTAGATAATTGATTCGGCATCATATACCAAGGTACATCATTTTATAAAAATTCTCTTTAAAGATCATAACACAGTGTAAATTTCAACCTTTCAACCACAAGTTTTTCCATCTGCATATTATAACCAAAATTCTCGGTCCACCTTATCATACATTTTTAACTTTCCTCTGTTTCAAATTTCAATGTGTTTATACAAAGTTTTAGCAATTATATGTTCACTATCAGTGCACAATTGTATTTGACATTCTATCTTACTTTGCTCCATACCTTAAATTGTTTTATCCATTTTGAATTTTTCTGATAATTGTAAATGGAAAAACCATCAGGCGTGTCCAAACTAGCTGCTTTATTGTTCTCTGCCCATAATATAGGACAATAAAGCAGCTAGTTTGAATTCTACAAATGTGAGTCTGGGTCTGCCTAACAAAACCCACTGAATACTATATCCTTCTGCTATGGCTTTGCTTCTATGATATGCTTCTTGAGCTGAGATCCTTAAGACACAACCTCACTTTATATTGACACCATATTTTCAGTATGACATATCCAATACAAATGATTTTGAAAATCCACATTAATCTTTAACTTTATCATACTGTAAATATCTGTGGCATCCAAATCTTAAGACATGACCTTCTAACTCTAAAAGTCTCTTACCCTGTTTCCCCTGATAACAAGCTCAATCGAGCTTTTGAGCGCATGGCAATAAGGCCAAGCGCTTATTTCGGGGTTCAAAAAAATATAAGACAGGGTCTTATTTTCAGGGAAACACGGTACTTTTCGGCCATATTCATTCTTTCATCCAGACCAAACAAGACGTGGAAAAATGCAATTTCAAATCTGGTAAACCCAACCTTCTATTTTCATTTGCATTCTGTAACACTTTATTTCGTGTTTTTTTCTCCCCTTGCCAATTTAGATGTATCTTTTTGTAATCGTTTAAATGAAACATCAGTTATCAAAACAGACATTGTCTGAAACAAAAACATCGTTTGTGGCAAAACATTCATTTTTAACAAGAAATTTGCCCCAACAGTGTGAAATTTATTTTTCAATTGGCATTTTGTATCCTATTATTTTGAAATAACATACAATTCATATTTGTCACAGTAATTCCCAAGTATTTTACTTTTTTCTCCATCTTAAAACCAGTTTTCTTCATCAGTTATATTTGATTTTCTAATTTCAATATTTTTGTTAGCATCTTTCCCTTCTGATTATTAATCTTAAAACCTGCTAAAAATGTACCAGAGTCCTTTATTTTTCCCATTGTTTCTACTCCCTCTAGTGGATCTTTTAAAATTAACACCAAATCACCTGCAAATGTCCAGAGCTTTTATGTTTCTTTTTAAATCTTAACTCCTATAATTCTCTCGGGCTGTCTTACGTCTCTGTTCAGTACTTCAAGAGCTGAATTATTTCAATATATGATTATTAGGTGAGACTAATAAGCACAGAGAAAGAAATATTCAACACTCTTGACTATGGAGGAATTTTGGTGAAATTTGACAGAACTTGCTAAAATATATGAATTATCTTGTTTTATTAGACAAATGACACTATTTACATTTACTGGTGATTAGAAACCTCTTATGGATTTTTTGCGCAAAAATAAAAAAACAAACGTGATTTATGGCTTTGATGATTAGACAGATTATAGAATCTAGAGCATGATAAAGTATCTTTAGAGAGAGAGGCTGAAATATAATTATAGTAATTGCTATGAAGAGAATTGGAAACCACTTCTTTGTATCTTTTTCTTTCTTTTTTTAGTTTTCTTAACTTTGTTTTCTTTTCTTGAACATTTTGCTTTCTTTTCTTTCCTTTTTTCTTCTTTCCCTTACATTAGTTTTTTTTCTTTTTCAAAAGTTTCAATAAAAATCATATAAAAAATTAATGGCAATAGTTCCAGTGTGAGCATGAAATAGGCTTGTGAGGAACTTTCAGTTGGGAGGCAAAAAGAAGCATTCAGATGAGGGTACGATTCATCTGCAACTTCTTAAACCAAATGCATTTATCCTAAAATCACAAAGAGATGGACAAAGCTAAGATATTACAGACAGGTGCTGTATTTGTGGGCACGAGTTCTGGTTCTAGAACATCAATGAGACCTCTACAAATCGTGAATATAAGGTTGTGCTTATTGATCGAAATTAAAACTTGAGAGGTGCTTTAGGAAGTTTTGTCTAGTAAGCAGATATGGAATGATGCATAAAGCAGATACCATAACTACATAAATAAATAGAGAGGAAATTCCTGCCATTTTGTTATTATAAAACAGTAAGGAAGGAAGGAAGGAAGGAAGGAAGGAAGGAAGGAAGGAAGGAAGGAAGGAAGGAAGGAAGGAAGGAAGGAAGGAAGGAAGGAAGGAAGGAAGGAAAAGAAGGGTTTTGGCTTCATTTCAAGCAAACTAAGAATTGCACTTTCAATTGGATGATTCCAGAAGGAGGATGTATCCACAAGGAGTCAGTAAGTCGAGTTATACTTAGGATACTTTGAGGTAGCAGCTTTAACATGGCTGAACATCCATCTCCAGCTTACTTGGCGACAGTGGATCAGTCTGAGGGGCTCTGGCATTTTTGGCAATCCTTCATGTCCTCTGAATAATTCTCTATCTGGATTGTTGTGGTGTGGAAATCAAAAGCTTTTTGCAGTTGGCAGCTGGCTTCCTTCAAGACAATCTGGGCATCAGCATCTTTATCTGGGACAGAAATGACAGA
The DNA here is from genome assembly GCF_059756535.1 of Pantherophis guttatus. Classification (NCBI taxonomy): domain Eukaryota; kingdom Metazoa; phylum Chordata; class Lepidosauria; order Squamata; family Colubridae; genus Pantherophis; species Pantherophis guttatus. The sequence goes on along the minus strand of NC_142072.1, from coordinate 17,646,442 downwards.
GCTAAAGGACGAGTATTGGAGATGGTGGGGAAATTGAAGTCCCCACCCCTTTTGAAAGCCGGCATTCAAGAATGGATAACATTGGTTCTAATTTAGTCTAGGCGTGCTTCAAAAATTATTTGGAAAAACTGCTTTAGGTCTTATGGAAACGCAAGCACAGCACTTCTCTAACAATCTTAGACAGGGGTGTCAAACTCAGGGCCTGGGGGGGGCGGATCCACCCTGCAGGGTGCTTAGATCTGGCCCGCAGGGCTATCCTGGAAACAGTGAAGTGCCTCTGACAGTGAAAACGGAGCTTGGGAAGGCAGCGTGCATCCCTTCCAAGCTGTTTTCACTGGCAGAGGGTTGTAGGAGGCCATCACAGCCGAAAACGGAGCTTGCGAGGACCGTGGGTGCACTCCCAAGCTCCGTTTTCGCTGGCAGAGGATTGCAGGATGCCGTCGCAGCCAAAACGGAACTCGGGAGCCCATTTTCACTGGTAGAGCACTCAGGCCACCACAGGCACCAACATGAGTGACGTTGAGCTGACCACACCCACCCTGGCCACGCCCATCCCGGCCCCCCAAGGTCAAACACAACTCTGATCCGGCCCTCAATGAAATCGAGTCAGACACCCCTGTTCTTAAGAGAAAAGTTGCGATGGCGCAGTGGTTAGAATGCAGTACTGCAGGCTACTTCTGCTGCCTGCCGGCTGCCTGCAATTTGGCAGTTCAAATCTCACCAGGCTCAAGGTTGACTCAGCCTTCCATCCTTCTGAAGTGGGTAAAATGAAGACCCAGATTGTTGGGGGCAATATGCTGGCTCTGTAAACTGCTTACAGAGGGCTGTAAAGCACTATAAAGCGGTATATACCCTGTTTTCCCAAAAATAAGACCCATAAATAAAATAAGTCTAAATGTTATTGCTATTGCTATCGCTATTCTTAACAGCCACACAACTTTGTTCAGGCATAATCTGAAACACATATCTCATGAAAGTTGCCTTTATCAGCCTTGGGCAGAAGCTTAAAAAAGTCAGTGAGATTCAAAACACTTTTGAATAATGTCCAGAGTGCACAGCCCTAACTGATTCAGGCTGGTGGAACTTCCAACCGTCCATCAAGACAGTTTTCTTTAAGTAAAGCTTAACTTTGCTAACTTTAGAGAAACATTTATGGAGTTTTCTTGGCAAACTCTCACCATCATAAAGGCAGTCCCCAACCTACAACCATTCGCTTAGCGTCTGTTCAAAGATATAACGACATCGAAAAGGTGACTTACTGACAGTTCTAATGCTTACAAATGTTGCAGCATCATCCCCATAGTAATGTGATCAAAATTTGGAAATTTCTATTTATGACAGTTGCAGCACCCTGGGGTCATGTGATCGCCATTTGAAATCTTTTCAGGAGGCTTCCAAAAGCAAAGTCAAAGGGGGGGGGAGCCAAATTTGCTTAATGACCATGTGATCCACTTAACAATTGCAGTAATTTGCTTAAAAAAACCATAGCTAGAAAGGTCATAAAAGTGGACATGACTCAATAACTCAACAACTTGAAGAGATGTGGACTTCAGCATGTGGCTGGAGTAATTTTGGGAGTGGAAGTCGGCACATTTTCAAGTTCCTAGAGCTGAGAAACACTGACCTATAGCTATTCTGGGTGCCTGGGTGTCTTATCCTTGTTCCAGAATGGTGCAAATTCTAAACTTGCCTCACTCTCGTGTAACTTACTGATTGCGATATGGACCGACAGCACCGGCTGTGACACTGTTAGAGCCCAGATGTGGAGGCTATGAATTGCTTTCACTCCATTTATGGAGAGCAGGATGGTCTTCACGTCATTGAACTCTACGCTTTTTGGAGTTCCTGCAAGACAATAAGAAGGAAATGGAAGAAATGAGCCAAAACATCTGGATGCAAAGGATTTTGCAAGTTCTACATCTCTCTCACACCTTGGGCTTCCTATCTTGGGTGACTCAGTGGCTTAAATGATGAAGCTTTCAGTATCTGTTTCAGCTGTGAATTTAGCTTATGTTCTTTTTTTGGAGACTCCCAAAGTTGCATCTTGCCATCTGAGTAGAAGCTGGGCAAGACCTTCTTCAGCTGAGTTTGTAATTTATATAAGACAGTGTTGGCGAAACTTTTCGGCACCGAGTGCCAAAACGGGAGCGCGTGTGCCAGTGGTGAAATGTAAAATTTGTTACTACTGGTTCTGTGGGCGTGGCTTGGTGGGGGAGGGGTAATGTGATTAGGTGGGTGTGGCCAATTTTTTTTTTTAACTTTTAAAAACATTTTTTCTACAATCTCTTCGGCTGAGTGGCTAAAATGCTGATCTTGTCGATCAGAAAGGTCGGCAGTTCGGTGGTTCGAATCCCTAGTGCCACGTAACGGAGTGAGCTCCCATTATTTGCCCCAGCTTCTGCCAATTTAGCAGTTCGAAAGCATGTAAAAATGCAAATAGAAAAATAGGGACCACCTTGGTGGGAAGATAACATGCCGGCCACATGACCACAGAATTGCCATCAGACAGTGCTGGCTCTTCGGCTTAGAAACGGAGATGAGCACTGCCCCCTAGAGTCGGGAACGACTAGCCCATATGTGCGAGGGGAACCTTTACCTTTACCCTATGACTATCATTAAGTGTTGTACCTTATGATTCTTAATGAATGTATCTTTTCTTTTTATGTACACTGAGAGCATATGCACCAAAGACAAATTCCTTGTGTGTCCAATCACACTTGGCCAATAAACAAAGAATTGTCTTCTTGATGAGAAGCAAAATGTTTTCAAGGAAATAAAACAAGAAAGTCTTTTGGAAAAGCACTTTGGGGACCACCATGACTTGGAGGGTGGAGAATCTCCATAGACATTTTCTCCTCTGGGCAGTGGTTTATGGCATACTTTTATTATTCCTACTCTATCGTCCAAGTCAACGTGGGCCTGCTGTCTTTAAAATCCAATTTAATGCACTCAATCCCATCTCCCAGCCCTAGGAAATGACCTTCCATCAGCACACGGATAACATCTCGGAGGATGTTCAATGTCGTTCCAAGGACCAGGATGGAAAACACAAAGGTACAGATAGGATCCACGTATTTATATTCTGGCTAGAAAAAGAAGAAAATAATCCATGAGTCCTCTCTTTGTTCAAGGGCTGAATCCCTTTCTAGGCTCTGCTTGGCACTTATTTCATCAGGGAGTCACAGCTGATGTCTACTGGCAGCATTCTTACCCTACAGTAGAAACCCCTATCGCCTTCCTAATGTTGGGCTGTGCCTCCAGTCAGCATGGCTGTAAAGCAGAGGTCTTCAGACTTGGCAGCTTTAAGACTTGTGAACTTCAATTCTATGCTGGCTGGAGAATTCTGGGAGTTGAAGTCCACAAGTCTTAAAGCTGCCAAGTCTGAAGACCTCTGCTGTAAAGAGTAGAAATCATAACCTCCTTAACGTCCTCTAGATAGCCAGCGGCTTCCGATTCTTGCTTTAGAATTAAATCATTCCACTCTACCACAGAGGAGATGTCTGCATAGGAGCAGTGGGGGTCAATGTCAGGCTTGCCCCAGCTTGATTCCTAAGAAAGAAAGACCCTCGACTCCCTTTGGTTGTAATGAATCTTTTACTGAGTATTAGTGGTTGCAAACAAAGCAGGCTAGAACTGAAGTTCACACGCAAAAGATTGCAAACTTTCCCCTTTCGTCCAGCTTCTCCCTTCACCAGCTCATCTTTGACCAGTGGCATGCTGTTTAAGTGTTTTGAGAATGTTACAGATGTTTGGTGCAATTTTTGCATTCCTTTCTCAAACTCTGCCTCCTTGAGGACTGGAATAAGCTGGTTCTCCACCTCTGGTTTCTGTCAAGCCTATCATCCTTCTTCCCTTTGGATCACCTCTACCCCTTACAGGCCAATTGCCTATTTCCTCTCCTCTCCCCGTCCCCTGCTTCCCAAGAGTGATAGCAGAATGCCACCGAGGCGCCAAACTGAAGTTCTGAGTCATTGCCTTCTTTTAAATCAGGGAGTAGACAACCTGCAGCCTCCTACAAGTGACATTTCTGCAGTCATAACCACGCTGCCCAAATCTAATAACAAAATAGCTACAGGAAGTCCTCGACTTATGACCACAATTGAGCCCAACATTTTTGTTGTTAAGCAGGACAGTAGTTAAGCGGGTTTGCCCCGTTTTATCCCTCGCCACGTAAATAATTACAGTTGTCTATGGAGATTCTCAATCATCCAGGTCATGGTTGCCTCAAAGATGCTTTTTTCAAAAGGCCACTGGATTTTGTCTTTTCCTGGAGGAAGATGCTTCGCTTCTCATCCGAGGAGCTTCATTCAGTCAGAACTGAAGAAGCTTCTTGGATGAGAAGTGAAACGTCTTCCTTGAGGGAAAAAACATCTTTGAAAAAGCATCTTTGAGACAACCACTACAGATTTAAGTTAGTAACATGGTGAAGTGAATCTGGCATCCCCATTGACTTTACTGGGTCACAAAAGGGGATCACATGACCCAGGGGTGAAATCTAAAATTTGTTACTACCGGTTCTGTGGGTGTGGTTTGATGGTGGTGGTGGGTAATGTGACTGGGTGGGCATGGCCACCTTTTTCTTTTTTTTACTTTTAAAAGCATTTTTCTATAACCTCTTCGGCCAAAGAGGTTGCAGAAAAAAATGTTTTTAAAAGCCTCTGATGATCCTAGCTGAGCCACATGATCATCAGAGGCTTTTTTTTTTACTTTTAAAAGCATTTTTTCGGCCGTAGAGGTTGTAGAAAAAATGCTTTTAAAAGTAAAAAAAAACAGCATCTGATGATCACGTGGCTCAGCTCGGCATGGGGGGTGGGGGGAATGCAGGGATTTTTGCTACCGGTTCTCTGAACCACCCGCCGCCATCGCTATCGGATCGGGCGATCTGGTCCGAACCGGGAGCATTTCACCCTTGACATGACCCCAGGACATTCAGTTGCTGAGTGTCTGACGTTTGATCAGATGACCATGGGGGATGCTGCAACAGTCATTAAGTGTGGGGAAAACTGTCATAAGTCATTTTTTTCAGGGCCATTGTAACTTTGAATGGTCACTAAACAAATGGTTATAAGTTGAGGACTACCTGTAATGTCCTACAGAGTGCTGGTCTCATCCCCTACTCCCTCAAATTAAGTGGTGGGAAGCAGTGGTGGATTTCAAATTTTTTTACTATGGGTTCTGTGGGCATGGCTTGGTGGGTGTGGCAGGGGAAGGATACTGTAAAATCTCCATTCCCTCCCCAATCCAGGGGAAGGTTACTGCAAAATCCCCATTTCCTCCCGATCAGCTGGGACCTGGGAGGCAGAGAATAGATAGGGGCGGAGTCAGTCAGAATTTTTACTACTGGTTCTCCGAACTACTCAAAATTTCCACTACTGGTTCTCCAGAAGTGGTCAGAACCTGCTGAAACCTTCCCTCTGATGGGAAGGAGCTCTGAAGTGGGAAGTCCCTGGCAGCCTCAAAACTCTTCAATCATCCAACAGAATGAATGAGTTTGACTTAACTGGTTTGATAAATATTTCCACTTCTTGCTTTAAATTTGTGGTCCACTAATCAAGATTACAATGAAAGATAGAACCTGGTGGTCCCATAAAATTATTGGGGACTATTCTATGATTGAGAGGAAAGAATAATAATCTTTCTGTTGGAGGTCTTACTTTGAAGTAGATGATGATGGCAGCCACCAAAACGCCAATGCTTTGCATAAGATCTCCAACGACGTGGATAAATGCAGCTCGCACACTAGTATTGTGTGTCCCCTCATTGTGACTGTGATGGCTATGACCGTGTCCCGATTGGTGTAAGATAATGCCCATCCTATAGAAAGATATTAATAAAGAGCCAGTTGTAAACAGAACATTACCGTATTTTTCGGAGTATAAAACGCACCTTTTCCCCCCAAAAAAAGAGGGTGAAAATCTGGGTGTGTCTTATACTCCGAATGTAGCCCCGCCCAGCCTCCCAAATGGAGATTTCAGAGGCTGAAAGAAGCCTCTGAAAGAAGCTTCAGAAAAAAAGCCACTAAACAGAGCTTCAGAAAAAAGCCTCTGAAAGGCTTTTATCTAAAATAATATGTCAAGCAACAAAAGAAGATTAGAATGTAAAATTTATGCAAGCACAAAATTTAAGAGAAAATTTTTATAAAATGTTCTATAGATGGCATTTAGATCCTAAAAAGTTGGCTTGTATGTATCCGAATTTACAATCTAAGTGTTGGAGATGTGATTGTGATGATGCCACTTATTATCATATATGGTGGACTTGTAAAAAAGTTAAAGCATTTTGGATTAAAATAAAGTGGATTATCCAAAATACTCACATTACATTCTTGGCTAGGCTCAGGGCCCTTTTATCTGACTGTTGCCTTGGTAGCAGCTCTGCCTCCTATCTTCAAAGCTCTTCCCTCTGCCCTCAGCCAATCTTGGAACTTACTGTACCACCCTCTCTCTGTCCAACATACCACACTGAGATAAAATGAAGGGATATTTCCTAGATATTTTATCTTGACCTTTCAAAAAAAGCAATGCCAATGAATAAGTGGATTTTTTTAAAAAAATAATAAAACATGATAAAGGTCACAGAGATTCCAAATTCCTCTTGCCAGTAAGGCATTCCTCATCTCTTTCTATCCATGACTTAAAGAGGACATTTCATCCTGAACCTGTTTCTGCCCACACTACATCCACTCTCCACAGGTAGCAGCCATTACGAGAAGAATCACAGGTCTGGAGATGACGACACTGGCTGCTCACACATAGCCCACTGTATTTTATGGAGTATAAGACGCACCTTTTTCCTCCAAAAAAGAGGGTGAAAATCTGATTGCGTCTTATACTCCGAATGTAGCCCCACCCAGCTTCTCAAACGGAGGTTTCAGAGGCTGAAAAAAGCATCAGAAACGAAGCTTCAGAAAAGAAGTCTCCAAACAGAGCTTCAGAGGCTTTTTTTTTCTGAAGCTCTGTTTTGGAGGCTTTCAGAGGCAGGAAGAAAAGTTTTTTCTGAAACGGAGTTTCAGAAGTTTCAGAGGCAGAAAAAAACACACAAAAAAAGCAAGGCACAGAGTTCACAACCAAGGAACCTGTTGCTAAAATTCACCTCTGGGAACAGCTGATTGGGGGTATTCTGGGAGGCCGATCCACTTGCCAATCAGCTTTTTTTCTTATTTTCCTCTCCAAAAACTAAGGTGCGTCTTATACTCTGGTGCGTCTTATACTGCGAAAAATATGGTACTTTGCAACAAAGGCACAAGCCAAATGAAAGGCAGAGAAAACCCTCCTGAGGATAAGTTGTTCCAGATCAATGCTTATTAACCTCAGCAACTTAAGATGTCTGGACTTTAAGTAGGGAATTCTGGGAGTTGAAGTCCACACATCAAAAAGTGCCAAAGTGACCCCATGAATTTGAAAGCTATCCATGATTGGGTTGGGATATAAATAGTCCTCGACTTATGACAATTGAGCCCAAAATGCCTGCTGCTAAGCGACATTTAATAAGCGATAAGGGGGACACGGTGGCTCAGTGGCTCAAAAGGTCGGCAGTTCAGCAGTTCGAATCTCTAGTGCTGCATAATGGGGTGAGCTCCTGTTACTTGTCCCAGCTTCTGCCAACCTAGCAGTTCGAAAGCACGTAAAAAATGCAAGTAGAAAAATAGGGACCACCTTTGGTGGGAAGGTAACAGCATTCCGTGCGCCTTTGGTGCTGAGTCATGCCGGCCACATGACCACGGAGACGTCTTCGGACAGTGCTGGCTCTTCGGCTTTGAAACAGAGATGAGCACTGCCCCCCTAGAGTCGGGAACGACTAGCACATATGTGCGAGGGGAACTTTTATCTTTAAGCGACACAGTTGTTGAGTTTTGCCCCATTTTTACAGCCTTTCGTGCCACAGTTCTTAAGTGAATTGCTGCAGTTAACATGATTGTTAAGTGAATCTGGCTCCCCATTCACGTTGCTGGTCAGAAGGTCGCCAAAGCTGATCACGTGACCCCGGGACCCCCTAACCGTCATAAATATGAACCTCTTGCCAAGCATCTGAATTTTGATCACGGGACCGTGGGGATGATGCAATGGTCCTAAGTGTGAAAAATGATCATAAGTCACTTTTTTTCAGTGCCATTGTAACTTTGAACGGTTACTAAACAAATAGTCTGGAGTCAAGGAGACTGCCTGTATTGGTTATTCTTGGCATAAACAGACAGGAAGTGCAATCTCACTAGGAATCAACTAGACACCTACGCACCAGATAAAGTTGCTCTCCAAGATGCTAATTGTGGCCTGTCTGAGACGAAGAAACAAAACCAGAAGGAGAATATAAGAGCGTATGCTTTGATCAAGCCTGTCCCCTTATTTAGACGAAGAACTGCCAGATTGTTTGGTTTGGGGACTTAAAAAAGAGTGGGAGGATTTGCTATTTTTATTGTTGGCGTTCTTTTTTGTACCAGGCAGCAAGCAAGCAAGAAAAGACCGGACAACCAATTTGTTTGAAATGGTATAGGTCAGGGGTGCCAAACTCGATTTCATTGAGGGCCGCATCAGGGTTGTGTTTGACCTGGGGGGGGCAGGGGGCCATGATCAAGGTTGTCCGTGGCCAGCTTGATGTCACTCATGTCAAAGAGTGCCTGTGGTGGCCTGAGCTCTCTCCAGAGAAAATGTCCAGAAGCGAATCACCTAGTAAGAAAGCAATTCTGATTTTCCCACTGACTTTGCTGGCTGGGGAGGTGACAAATGGTGATCACAGGACCCTGGGACGCTGCAACCATCACACATACTAGCCAGTTGCTAAGTGCCTGGATTGTAATTATGTGACCGTGGGAACCCTGAGACATCTGTACGTGCGAGGACTGGTTGCAAGTCACCTTTTTCATCAGTGTCGCAACTTTGATTGCTAAATGTTCTACCTATAAGGACTACCTGTCCGCCTGGCTGTGCGCGGCCCTCCCGAACTCCTTTTTCACTGGCAGAGGGTTTCAGGAGGTCGACACAGCTGAAAATGGAGCTCGCACGGCCCTCCCAAGCTCCATTTTCGCTGGCAGAGGCACAGTGGGCTGGGCAGCCCCGCGGGTGAGATTTAAGCACTCCACGGGCTGGATCCAGCCTGCAGGCCTTGAGTTTGACACCCCTGGTATAGGGTTTCCTGCTTGAGCAAGGGCTTGGATTAGAACACGGGTCACCAACCCCCGGTCCCTGGACCAGCACCAGGTCACGGCATGCGGGCAGCATGCAAAACCATGCCCCCTCCGGTCTGCGGAAAATCCTTTTTCCACAGAACCGTTCCCTAGTGCCCAAACAGTTGGGGACTGCTGGACTAGAAGATCTCCAAGGTCCTGTTCAAGTCTGTTATTCTGTTAAATCAATCAATCAATCAATAACACGGGTCCTTTGTGAGGGTTAGGGACAGGGGTGGGATTCAGCTGGTTCTGACCGGTTCGGGCATTCCGGTAGCTCCAATGATCAGCTGAGAGCGAACTGGTTCACTCCGATGATCAGATGGGCCTGCCCCTCCGCCCACCCCTGTGCTATAACCTACCTATATTTCTTTTGTTTTAAGCCCACCTGATAGGTGCAGCAGAGAGGATTGCCACGCCTCAGCTGTTTTACTCACTCTGGATTCAGTAGCAGGTAACTTTCGATCGTAATGTGCATGCGTGGAAGTGCGAGTTTGGCGCGCATGCGAGCAAAGCGAGGGCGCAGCGAATTGGTTGTTACAAACGGTGAATCCCACCACTGGTTAGGGAGAAATTACAGGTAGCCCTTATAGGTAGAACATTTGCTTAGCAGCCAATCAAAGTTGCGACAGTGATGAAAAAGGTGACTTGCAACCAGTCCTCGCACTTATAGCTGTCTCAGGGTTCCCACGGTCACATAATTACAATCCAGGCACTTAGCAACTGGCTAGTATGTGTGATGGTTGCAGCGTCCCAGGGTCCTGTGATCGCCATTTGTCACCTTCCCAGCCAGCAAAGTCAACGGGGAAATCAGAGTTGCTTTCTTCCTGGGTGATTCGCTTAAGGACAGCGGCAAAAAAATTACTAAAGTGGTCACCATCACATGACTCACTTTAATGAGTACTTTCACTTAGCAACAGATGTTACAACTCTTAGCGATTCTATGGATCACATCTTTCATCTTGCACTGTTCGTTTTGAGTTTTTCTATGCTCTGCCTGGTGTAAGCTTTGATGGTATACAGCAACCATGTTCTTTGATGGCTTGGATTTCTTTTACCACTAACCTCCTCCAAACATAATTGCTTTCTCCAGTGAATTGCCTGCATCATCATCTTCATTTAACGACCCCATAAGCCAGTGGTGAAATCTGAACTGCTTTGCTACCGGTTTGCTGGCTGCGCAGGCAGAGTTCGCACCAAATGCACACTACATGTGCATTCGCAGTACACATCAAAAGGAGGCTTGGGAAGGTAAGTAGAACAGCGGGGGGGGGAATGAGCTGTGGTGCACGATCTCGGGAATCTTTTAAAAAACTTTTTAAAAGCATTTTTAACTACTGGTTCCGGAGAACCGGTAGTAAAAAAAATGCTTGAAAAGTTTTTTTTAAAAAAGTTCTGACGATCGTGCATCACTCAGCCGATCGTCGGAACTTTTTCCATTTGTTTACTACCGGTTCGGCGAACTAGTAGCATTTTTTTACTACCGGTTTGGGCGAACCATCCCAAACCGGTAGCATTTCACCCCTCCCATAATCCCTTGCAGGGTGGAGTCTGGGCAACTGACAGTGTTTTAATGTCCGGATGCCCTTCCTGACGCCAATGCGGAGTTTTGTTTAGCAGATATATTCGCACTGTGCCCAGAGAGAGAAATATCTGTCTCTACCTAGAATCGAACTCACAGCCTCCTTGATTGTGAGGCGACAGCTCCATCTCTAGGCCACCGCACCACTGCATGACATGGCCAACATAAGGGAGACACAGTTTCGTGATTTTGCCTTCTAGTGACATGTCTAGTGTTATGCGCTTCAGTCCTTGCTTGTTAGTCACCTGTCCAAGGAAGTCAAGAACTACCGATACAAAGTATCTTAGCTCTACCATTCTGTCCAGGGGCAAAGGGTTTCCTCTTCACAAAAGACCAGCACCAGATTAGGACCCTACTGTAGAATGGAGGGGTGGGTGGGAAAGAAAGGACTTTAATTCTTTGCCAGTTACTATAATTCAGATTCTGTGCCACAAAATATATTGCGGCTCATTTCAGTGGAGAGTTTGGCTGGGGATGGGCACAATACAATGGCAGAAATTCAGATCCAGGTTGGTAACACAAAGAGGTGGATTTGATCCAAGTTCTTTAATGTGCCTTTTTTTCTTGCTTCTTGCCCCTTTGTGGGGGAGTGTGCAGATAGGCAGTTTGTCTTTGTCTTTCGAGAAAATGCAGACTTCTAAACAAAGCACTGGGTTATAGCCAGGGGTGAAATGCTCCCAGTTCGGACCGGATTACCTGATCCGGTAGCAATGGAGATGGGTGATTTGGAGAACCGGTAGCAAAAATCCCTGCTCCCCCCCCCATTGCCCAGCTGAGCTGCGCAATCATCAGAGGCTTTTTTTAAATTATTTTTAAAAGCATTTTTTCTACAACCTCTTTGGCCGAAAAAATGCTTTTAAAAGTAAAAAAAAAAAGCCTCTGATGATCGCGCGGCTCAGCTGGGATCATCAGAGGCTTTTAAAAGCATTTTTTCTACGAAGAGATAGAAACCTCTTTGGCCGAAGAGGTTATAGAAAAAATGTTTTTAAAAGGAAAAAAAGCCTCTGCCGATCAGGCAAGTCAGCTGGGATTGTCAGAGGCTTTTAAAAGCATTTTTTTACAACCTCTTCAGCAAGCCACACCCACAGAACTGGTAGTAACAAATTTACATTTCACCACTGGTTACAGCCACCTATTCCTTTAGTATTATTATTTTTGCATGTACCGAAAGCATTCTTGTAGATAAAAACAGTGTTAGGAGGTGAAGCTTTGCTTTGCACGTCTAGCTTTTTTTTTTTTTCTAAATAAAAGTTTTAAAACCATCAGGAGAAACAGGGAGTTTGGCAGACACTAAGGTTGGTCTCCAGAAGTGCACTAAAGGTGCCTGCTACAGAGTGTCTGGCAAATGCTTTTACTCCCACCTAATTATTTTAGCTGCATGGAATCAAGAGCCTTTCAAATGCCAAGCAAATCAAAGAGAACCCCTATTTGGTCCATCCACAAAGAAGTTTCCATGAACAGGTAGTCCTCAACTTACAACAATCCATTTAGTGACCGTTCAAAGTTGCACGGGCATGGAAAAAAATGAGTTATGACCATTTTTCACACCTATGACCGGGGCAAAAAACTCATTAAACAAACGTCTCACTTAGCAACAGAAATGTCAGGCTCAATTGTAGTTGTAAATCGAAGACTACCTGTATTGCCAGGATCAAGGCCCATCAGCTGGTAAAACCTTGAATTTTTCTTAAGGATTTTAGGACGTTGTTCAAAAATTACCCTCAATGTTCATACTTACACGATGTTTACAGCCACAGCACAGCCGGAAGTGATCAGCATGGCATCTCCTTCTATCTCGTAGTCACCAGAAATCAGTCTCTGGACCGCCAGGTAAACTAGGACCCCAGTTACCACCCAGATTGAGAGAACGGACAGCAGGGCTCCCAAAATCTCTGCAGCAAAAGTCAGAAAACTTTGGTTAGAATAGAATAGGAATAGGAATAGGAATAGGAATAGAATAGAATAGAATAGAATAGAATAGAATAGGGATAGGGATAGGGATAGGGATAGGGATAGGGATAGAATAGAATAGAATAGAATAGAATAGAATAGAATAGAATAGAATAGAATAGAATAGAATAGAATAGAATAGAATAGCATAGCATAGCATAGCATAGAATAGAATAGAATAGAATAGAATTCTTTATTAGCCAAGTGTGATTGGACACACATATGCTCTCAGTGTACATAAAGAAAAAAATAAAATATATTCATCAAGAATCATAAGATACAACACTTAGTGATAGTCATAGGATACTAATAAACAATCAAATCATACTAGGAAACAATAAAAACAATATAAGTTGTAAAGATATAGCCATAAGTGGGAAGAGATAGGTACTAGAAAGGATGAGAAGAATAGTAATACAGTCTTAGTAGTTAATTTGACAGTGTTGAGAGAATTATTTGTTTAGCAGAGTGATGGCGTTTGGGAAAAAACTGTCCTTGTGTCTGGTTGTTCTGGTGTGCAGCACCTTATAGCATCGTTTTGAGGGTAGAAGTTGAAACAATTTATGTCCAGGATGTGAGGGGTTGTTGAGAGTGTGGTTGCGCGACAGCTCCCGCAGTACCTGGATGAAACCATCTATCTAGGTCCGTGCCAGTCCGGCTTCAGGCCTGGGTACAGCACGGAGACGACATTGGTCGCATTGGTGGATGATCTCTGGAGAGCTCGGGACAGGGGTTGCTCCTCTGTCCTGGTCCTGTTAGATCTCTCAGCGGCTTTTGATACCATCGACCATGGTATCATGCTGCGTCGGTTGGAGGGCTTGGGGGTAGGAGGCACCATGCTGCGGTGGTTCTCCTCCTATCTCTCCGACCGGTCGCAGTCGGTGTTGACAGGGGGGCAGAGGTCGACCTCGAGGCGCCTCGTTTGTGGGGTGCCGCAAGGGTTGGTCCTCTTGCCGCTCCTGTTCAACATTTATGTGAAGCCGCTGGGTGAGATCATCTGTGGTTTTGGGGTGCGTTGCCAACTGTACACTGATGATACTCAGCTGTACATCTCCACCCCTGACCACCCCAATGATGCCCTCGAAGTAATGTCCCAGTGCCTTGAAGCCGTGCGGGTCTGGATGGGGAGGAACAGGCTTCAACTCAACCCTTCCAAGACCGAGTGGCTGTGGATGCCGGCGTCCCGGTATAGCCAGCTGGTGTCATCGCTGGCTATTGGGGGTGAGTTACTGGCCCCCACAGAGGGGGCTCGCAACTTGGGTGTCCTCCTGGATTCACGGCTGTCTTTGGAAGGGCATATGAAGGCCGTGGCCAGGGGGGGCCTTCTATTAGTCCGCCTGATGCGCCAGTTGCACCCCTTTCTGGATCGGGACTCCTTATGCATAGTCACCCATGCCCTCGTCACGTCTCGCCTGGACTATTGTAACGCTCTCTACATGGGGCTCCCCTTGAGGTGCACCCAGAGGCTCCAACTGGTCCAGAATGCAGCCGCGCGGGTGATTATGGGAGCCACAGGGCGCTCCCACGTAACACCTCTCCTGTGCGAGCTGCACTGGCTCCCAGTGGTCTTCCGGGTGCGCTTCAAGGTGTTGGTTCTCACCTTTAAAGCGCTCCATGGCATAGGGCCGGGATACCTGCGAGACCGCCTGCTGCTACCGATAACCTCCCACCGGCCAGTACTCTCGCACAGAGAGGGCCTCCTCAGGGTGCCGTCAGCCAAGCAATGTCGGCTGGCGGCCCCCAGGGGGAGAGCCTTCTCTGTGGGGGCACCCAACCTGTGGAATGAGCTACCTCCTGGAATACGACTGATCCCGGACCTCTGCGCTTTCCGAAAGGCCCTGAAGACTTATTTATTCCAACAAGCTGGCCTAGCTTAAATGGTTTTAATGGGGTTTTTAAATTTGCGATTTTATTGATTCTGGGTTTTAAATTGGGAACTTTTCGATTTTGCAGATTTGGGATTTTAAATTGGAAATGCCGATGATTTAGTTTATTTTAGTTTTTTCTTAACTTTTGTACTATATGTGTTTTAAGTTTGGCTGTCCACCGCCCTGAGTCCCCCTGGGGAGAAGGGCGGTATATAAGTTGAATTAAATAAATAAAATAAAATAAATAAATATTTTCCCAGCCCTCTTTTTGATTCGTGCACTAAACAGATCCTCACTGGAAGGCAGGTTGGTAGCAATTGGTTTTTTCTGCAGTTCTAACTATCCGTTGAAGTCTGTGTCTGTCTGGTTGGGTTGCAGAGCCAAACCAGACAGTTATAGAGGTGCAGATGACAGACTCAGTAATTCCTCTGTAGAACTGAGTCAGCAGCTCTTCGGGCAGAAAGTTTGAGCTTCCTGAGTTGGCGCACAAACTCATTCTTTGTTGTGCTTTTTTGATGACGTTTTTGATGTTAGGTGTCCATTTTAAGTCTTGCGATATGATAGAACCTAGAAACTTGAAGGACTCTACTGTTGATACTGTGTTGTCTAGTATTGTAAGAGGTGGTAGTATGGGAGGGTTTCTCCTAAAATCTACCACCATTTCTACAGTTTGAGTGTATTTAGTTCAAGATTGTTCTGGTTGCACCACAAGGCTAGTTGTTCAACTTCCTGTCTGTATGCAGATTCATCGTTGTCTTGAATGAGATCAATCACTGTTGTGTCATCTGCAAACTTCAGTATGATACACATACAGTACAGTATTCAGTACAGATACATGGATGTGACATAGGCATTAAAGGTTGGAAAACTCCCAAGTTTGCACTGGCTGACTCACTCACCAAGGTATAATTAATAAAGAGCACTTCTGCCAAATACTCATGAACTAAATGTTCTTTCAACAAATCAGCTCATTCTGCCATTAAATGAAAGAGCAATTGATTTATTTCAGCCGAGATATATTTCAGCAGATGGCTTCCATTGTGATCTTGGTTGAGTTTAGCTTTTATGCAGTTAACTGTGGTATGATGACCAAACCATAATTGATTCAGTTTTCACATGAAGCCAAAGCTTAACAAAGGATATCAATAAAATTCTGGGAGTCGAAGTACACACGTCATAAAGTTGCCAAGATTGGGAACTCCTGCACTAAGTATTTGCATGGTATGTATGTTATGTATTTGTGATTAAACTATACAGGATCAAACTCAGGGAGCTGGCTGGATCCCTGAGGACAGATCAGCTAAAGGAAGTTCCTGAACAAGAGTAAGACAAAGAACTAAACCAGGGGTCTGCAACCTTAAACGCTCAAAGAGCCATTTGCACCTGTTTCCCACAGAAAAGAAAACACCGGGAGCCACAAAACCCTTCCTGTGACTATTTCTTGAGCGGTCAAAAACTAGCCTATGTAGTTGAATTAAATGTTCGGTTTTCTTCTGAAACTTTTCTTTTCATGGATTTATCCATGGTTGGCCTACTGGCGGTTGAAAAGCTCAATAAATCGTGTGCCACTGGGTGTCGCACATTGGCAGCTGTGATGTATATTTTGAGTGACAAGGAGCCGCAGCAGAAGGGTGAAAGAGCCACATGTGGCTCCAGGTTGCTGACCCCCGAACTAAACTAAAATCATTGCTACGGCCACTAAGGACCAATGACCCATTTTTTGTTGCAGTTCAGCCATTAAGTACCGTATTTTTCAGAGTATAAGACACATTTCCCCCCCCTAAAAGAGGCTGAAAATTTGGGTGCGTCTTATACTCTGAATGTAGCCCTGGCCCACCTGCCGGGCCCCACTCTTTGGCCTCTGCGCATCCTCTTCCTGGCTGCAGAGATTGCCACAGACAATGGTTTGTGTTTTTGGGCACTGCGCCTCGTGTTTTCAGCCTCCAAATGCTCCGCTTGAGAGCCCTTCAAGGCTGCGGGGATCGCCAAAGCACATTGCCGCTGATCGCCGCCTCCATGCATTGCGTTTTCGGCCTCTGTGCATCATGTTTTTGGGCAGTGATCGGTGGTGATGTGCTTTGGCGATCCCCGCAGCCTTCAACGGCTCTCAAACGGAGCATTTGGAGGCCGTAAAATGTGAGGCGCGGAGCCCAAAATGGCAACCCAGAACACCTGCTGCCTTGTTTTACCGCTTCAGCGCTTCACCTGCTTTACTCACTGGAGCTCCTTCCGACAATCAGCTGTGCTTTTGAAGCTACTTATAAGCCCCAATGAGATGCGCACGTGCAAAGCAAATGTATAAAATGTGCTGAAGCTGACCAGGCTAAGGACGCTAGCCAGATAAATACCTGGTAGGCAGGGGCAGAATTTTTTTCCTCGCAGTTTCCTCCCCCAAAACTAGGGTGTGTCTTATACCTTGGTGCTTCTTATACTCTGAAAAATACGGTAACTGCAAATTGTTTGTGTGTATGTGATTAAAATATAGGCAAAAACATAAGGAACTGGCTGGATCATTGGGGACAGATCAGCTAGAGAAAGCTCCAGGCAAGAGGAACTGAAGACAAAGAATTAAAGACAATGGCAAGAGGAAGTCAAATAACTTAAAGAAAGTCACTGTGTACTGAGAAGTCAACAGAAAACATGTCATTGAAGACTGGCAATATGCCACCCCAGCAAGCTGAGCAGGTGCCGCAAGAAAAAGTACAGGTTTTGTTCACACAACACATTAACCCTGGCTATGTCTGCACAGAACGTTTAACCAGCCAACCCTTCTAAGTTCATCAACCCGATTGAATCTACAAGGTAACTAAGTGAGCGTAAAGGTTAGCCTGCAGGACAAAGTCAGATGCTGGAACATGTAACTAATCCAATTAAGTGTGCCTCATGAATGAACAACGTAGGTTGGAAGCCACAATCGGGAAACAGAGAAAACATCTTCATAAACCTCTGCTGCTTTCCATTAAGAAAGAAGCCAAGTTTGTCCAGTTGGGCTCTGCAGGTAGGAGTTGGTGTAAAATTTCCTCAAAATGGGGAAAGGAGGGCTTGGATTATAAAGGCAGGCAATGCTCGATTTACAACCATTCGTTTAGTGACCGTTCAAACTTACAACAGCACTGAAAAAAAAAGAGATTTACGACCTTTTATCACACTAACAACTGTAGCGATATCCCCATGGTCATTGATCATAACTGGCAACTGGCATGTATTTATGGTACCATGTTTCCCCGAAAATAAGACCCTGTCTTATATTTTTTTTTAACCCTGAAATAAGCGCTTGGCCTTATTTTTGAGGTGGTCTTATTATTTGGGGGTGCATGTTGCAAGACAGGACTCTTCTTGCCGTCTTACCTGATTTCTAGCTCTGTCTCCCTAATCTTAACCCGAGGAAAGGCAGGGACCGGCTGCGAATGCGGTTAAATATTTTCGAGGAGGGCTTATTTTCAGGGAGGGCTTATTTTAGCACGTGCTCAAAAGCCCGATTGGGCTTATTATCCGGGGAGGTCCTATTTTCGGGGAAACAGAATAGTTGCACTGTCTCAGAGTCATGCCATCACATTTCTAACCTTCCCAACTGGCTTTCGGCAAGCAAAGTCGAAGGGGAAAGCTAGATTCATTTAATGACCGCTTGATTCACTTAATAACTGCAGAGGTTCATTTAACAACTGCGGCAAGAAAGGCCGTAGAATGGGGCAAAACAAAACTCACTTAACTGTATTAACAATGGAAATTTTGGGCTCAATTCTACAAAATTTTATCCTTAAGCAGGTGTGCTGTGTATTCACAGAGTGCGCCATTAATGCCTTTTTAATGGTCCGGATTACCTGCTCTGTGCCATCCAAAATTCATCGTTTTAGTAGGCTGCCGAGATGCCATCCAGAGAGAGAAAAGGCTGATCATCATGCTAGCAAAATCTGTCAATAGGTGGGCTGCATCGGTCATAATGGCCAGGCTGTGTGCAAAGTACCCTCCTGAAGAGAATAAAAGAGAGTTAGTTATCTATCTATCTATCTATCTATCTATCTATCTATCTATCTATCTATCATATATAAGATAAAAGTATAAACATTAATACATGAAATGAATACGAATAAAAGGGGAAATTAGGGCAGGGACGGTAGGCACACTGGTGCGCTTATGCAAGCCCCTTACAGACCTCTTAGGAATGGGGTGAGGTCAACAGTAGACAGTCTAAGGTGAAAGTTTTGGGGATTTGGGGAAGAAACTACAGAGTCAGGTAGTGCATTCCAGGCATTGACCACTCTGTTGCTGAAGTCATATTTCCTGCAATCAAGTTTGGAGCGGTTTACCTTGAGTTTGTATCTATTGTGTGCTCGTGTATTGTTGTGGTTGAAGCTGAAAAAGTCATTGACAGGTAGGACGTGGTGGCAGATAATTTTATGTACTATGCTTAGGTCAGACCGAAGGTGGCGTAGTTCTAAGCCCAAAATTTCAAGTCTGGTGGCATAAGGTATTTTATTGTAGTTATAGTTATAGTTATAGTATAGTTCAGTGGTGAAATCCAATTTTTTTTACTACCGGTTCTGTGGGCGTGGCTTGGTGGGCATGGCTTGGCTTGGTGGGCGTGGCTTGGTGACATGGTAGGGGAAGGGAATGGGGAAAATCCCCATTTCCTCCACACTCCTGGGGGAAGGATATTGCAAAATCTCCATTAACACCCCACTCTGGGGTGTTACCGGTTCTCCGGACCGGTGACACCTGGTCACCGTGAGGTGAGGTGGCATTACCGGTTCTCCAGACTACTCAAAATTTCCGCTACCGGTTCTCCAGAACCTGTCAGAACCTGCTGGAGTTCACCGCTGGTATAGTTAGTATAACTAGTATACTAACTCTAGTTTGTAGTACTAACTAGTTATGGGCTGTGCCCAGATTCTTCTTTCTGGTTAAGAGTCTCTACCTAGCTTTCTCCCTGCCATTCTAGATTTCAACATGTCTGGAGCATTTCAAGACAGCAGCATGCTTGCTCAATGCGTTCATAGCAGACATGATCTCAGGAATGTCTGTTAGACCCACTAAGTCAGATGTAGGGAATGATGGCCCCTTTATGACTTGTGGACTTCAACTCCCAGAATTCTTGAGCCAGCCATTCTGAGAGTTTAAATCCATAGGTCGTAAAAGGGCCATCATTCCCAGTGGTGAAATCCAAATTTTTTTACTACCGGTTCTGTGGGCGTGGCTTGGTGGGCGTGGTGTGGCTTGGTGGGTGTGGCAGAAGAATACTGCAAAATCCCCATTCTCACCCCACTCCTGGGGGAAGGATATTGCAAAATCTCCATTCCCACCCCCCTCTGGGGCCAGCCAGAGGTGGTATTTGCCGGTTCTCCGAACTACTAAAAATTTCCGCTACCGGTTCTCCAGAACCTGTCAGAACCTGCTGGATTTCACCCCTGATCATTCCCTACCTCTGCAGTAGATGAACCAGGCCAGAAATTCAGTTCCACAGGAAGGCTAAAATGACCTTTTATTGAGATTGGGTGTAATAGCAATAGCAATAGCATTTAGGTTTATATACTGCCCCATAGTGCTTTACAGCACTCTCTGGCCAGTTTACAATGTAGAATCATTATTTGCATATTGCCCCAACCATTTGAGTCCTCATTTTACCGACCTCGGAAGGGTGGAAGGCTGAGTCAACCTTGAGCCGGTCAGGATCGAACTTCAGGCGGCGGGCAGAGTTTACCTGCAATACTTCGCTTAACCCCTGCACCACCAGGGCTAATATCAGAATCTTGCAAATTTAATTGTGCTGCTAAATCCTCCCCTTCTGATTTTCCAGTGAATTAAAGAGGTGTCAATCGATTCAAGAGCATCGTCTGATTTCCCAGGATTGGCAAACATTACAGCCTCTTTTCTTTAGGTTCTTGCAGATCTTCACCAAGGTCATCTCCACCAACAATTTGTACTCCTTTGCCCTAAATACCACTGGATCACTCCAACCACCAGCTCGCCTCCAACAGCAGCCTCCAAGGGCCTCGCAGAGCCTTCAAAATGTTAGCTGCCTACCTGCAATTTCCCCCGTCATGAAGATCAAGCAGATGGCGGAAGCAAGATAAAGCTTCCGACGAGCTCGTTTTTGCTCAGCGTTGTTGCCATTGCTGGCTGCCCAGCTGGAGTGACAGTGCAGGTTTCCTATGAGGTCCAGCTCGAGAGAAGAGAGGCCAGGTACGAAGCCAACCACTGAACCATGGAAGTCCTTTTCTGAGACTCCTAAATAGGACCTGCATTGGAAAGAACACAGTTTTAGAAAGAGAGTCTCTCCACTCCCAAAGCATTAATGTATATGCCCCCGCTGGGCTTGTCAACCAGAAGGTCGACCGTTCGAGACCCAAACGTCGTATGATGGAGTGAGCTCCTGTTACTTGCTCCAGCTGCTGCCTACCTAGCAATTCAAAAGCATGCAAATGCAAGTAGATAAATAGGTACCACTTCGGTGGGAAAGTAACAGAATTCTGTGCACCTCAGCATAAAAATCACACTGTCACATGACCGCAGAAGCGTCTTCAGACAATGCTGGCTCTCTCGCAGGGGTGAAATCCAGCAGGTTCTAACATGTTCTGGAGAACCGGTAGCAGAAATTTTGAGCAGTTCGGAGAACCGGCAAATACCACCTTTGGGTGGTCCCAGAATGGGGTGGGAATGGAGATTTTGCAATATCCTTCCCCTGCCATGCCCACCAAGCCACACCTACAGAACCGGTAGGGAAAAATTTTGGATTTCACCCTGCTCTCTTGGCTAAGAAACAGAGATGAGCAGCAGCCACTAAACTCGGACACAACTGGACAGGGGGAACCTTTACCTTTACATACTTACAGGCAGGGTGGATAAAAATCAATGATTTTTTTTAAAAAAATCAAAAAAATCAGATTTTTTTGATTTAAATCGGATTTTTTTGATTTTTATTGAATTTATTTTAATAAAAAACTTTTGGGGTAAAAATCTATTGTAAGATAGTTTTCTATTTAAGATACATAAATAATTTAGTTTATCAGCATGAAATGGAGCTTAGTTATGTAGCATAAGGCTGTATATTCTGCAACACTGGGACTATCGGTGAGTCAACAGTGGGTCAAAGGAGTAGCAGAGATGACAGTTGCTCTTTAAAAATTATGATTTAAATTGAGTTGATTTAAATCAAGCCTTTTTACTAGTAATTTAAATCATGATTTAAATTGTGATTTAAATCAACTTGATTTAAATCAAATCCACCCTGCTTACAGGTTTCGCCTATTAGTCTCCCTTACTCAATTGTACATGCATTAAGTGTCCTATTGGAAGGCCCAAGCCACGGGACAAGACAGTGAGTTGCAACTGAATCCAATCCTTTATTTGCTGACACCCAATACTGTAAACGGAATCTTGCCAAACTAAAGCTATCACTGTCTAAGTTAAATATACCCTAAGAGATTCAAGGATTTGGTTATTCTGAACCTCTTCCCCCTTCTCCTTTCCAGCTTGCAAATCCACCGTTGCCTGATCTGGGTCTCTATCTTGGAAAGTTCTGAACTGGCACAATCCTCCCCCTTTGATGCTGGTGCACTCTCCATCACACCTACTGAACATCCCTGGTTAGGCATTCTGGAATTAAAGTGCAGCACATCTGCAGAGCTCAAAGTTCAGAAGCCTACTGCTCTGGGTTAACATTGTAAGACGCTGTTTGATGATAGTTTAGGGTTCACACCAGGGGTGAAATGCTCCCGGATTGGACTGGATCGCCTGGTCCAGTAGCGATCTCAGCCGGTGGTTCGGCGATCTGGTAGCAATGGGGGAGCAAAGCTCCGCCCACCCGCCCAGGTGTCATTACTTCCTGGTTTTAACCAGGAAGTAATGTGTTTTTACCTTCTGCGCACATGTAGGTTTTGCACATGCGCAGGTCTGCGTGCGCACATGACATGCATGCGCAGCGCGTGCACTTCCGAACCGGTAAGGAAGGTAAGTAGATTTCACCCCTGGTTCACACCAATGGCATAACAACTTGAAGCGCTGTGTGAACCCAATGGATGTGTTCACCAAACATCAAATCATATTATGATTTTCTGGAAAAAAATTACTTATGATCAATCTATTTATTACAGTCTTAGACCAGAGGCCAGAACAAATAAAAAACGCTCAGTAAATATACGATTAAAAGTTCTAGTATAAAATAATAAATAACAACTAAAATCTATAATAAAATCCAGTCTGTCCATTATACGTGGTCTAACTATACTTGTAGGTTTTTCCCTGATCCCACTCTCAGGGATGGGAGAATAGAATAGATGTGCAGAAATGGACAAACTAACAAAGGAGATACAAGAAAAAGAGGAAACAGAATATTACTTAGTATGGGAGAATAAGATAGAATAGGATGGAAGGGAAGGGAAGGGAAGGGAAGGGAAGAGAAGAGAAGAGAACTTTTTATTGGCCAAGTGTGATTGGACACACAAGGAATTTGTCTTTGGTTCATATGCTCTCAGTGTACATAAGGAGAATAAAATACATTCATCAAGAATAAAAAGATACAACACTTAGTGCTAGTCAAGGTTACTAATAAGCTATCAAATTGTACTAGGAAACAAATAAAAACAATATAAATTGAAAGATAAAAGCAACATGGTTATAGTAATAAGTGGGAAGAAATAGATACTACTAAGAGAGAGAAAAAGAATAGTAATACAGCCTTACTAAATAGTTTGAGTGTTGTGGGAATTAGTTGTTTAGCAGAGTGATGGCATGGGGGAAAAACTGTCCTTGTGTCTAGTTGTTCTGGTGTGCAGTGCTCTATAGCGTCCTTTTGAGGGTAGGAGTTGAAACAGTTTATGTCCAGGATGTGAGGGGTGTGTAAATATTTTCACAGCCCTCTTTTTGACTCCTGCAGGATACAGGTCCTCAATGGAAGGCAGGTGGGTAGCCATGGTTTTTTCTGCATATTACAATTGAGAATCTACCCGTTTGCATTAATCCTTTGAGGAAAACCAGAGATTCGCCCCTCACCCTCCCCCCATATGTAAACTTCTTTCCGAACGAACTTAAAGGACCTCAAAGTTGTTTGCGAGAGATAATGGCTTTCTCACGGCACACCTGAGGGAGGCTCGCAGGAATCTGGCGCCATCTTTCCCCCCCCCTTCTTTTTGGGAATATAGGACTTGCGGTTGCCTTGCTCTTAGCAGATACAAAGCAAGCAGACATTCAACAGGTGAAGAAGCCCTCCCAAATAGCTGCTTCGTACTAAAGAACGCACACCCGTTCCTGAACAACGGGGGTGGCAATAAGAAAAAGCAGCCCTTTTATTTTTTATTTTTTGCCAACATTATTTTTTTTTAAAGTAGCGGACGGGCGAGATATTTGAACGCCTTTATGAGAACATAAAGTTGAAATGGAACAACTCCAAACCCGGGGGGGGGGCTGCTTATTCCAATCTCTGCAACTTTAAAAAAAATCAGTTTTGGCAAAAAATAATAATAATAATAAAATAAAGGGGGTGCTTTCTCTGATTGAGAATCCTTTTGATTCATTGGGTTGGCGGCATGGGGAGGCGGGGGAAGAGGGCCCTTCTGAAGACAGCCAAGATCGCGGATTCCTCCGGGCATTTCCCCATCCACCTGAGGAGCCGAGCCTTCCTTCGGATCAATTTGGGAGATTTACTTCCGAGGAAGCCCGGGCTTTAGGAGGCCGCTTTAACTGTGGCTGGGGTGCCATGCGCGGGAGACTCGGCCACGCGATCAGCCACGGGAGCGGAGGAGGGTGGCTGGACGGAAACCCGGGCAGAGGCGATTGGCATCGTCGTCGGGGGGCGGGGAGAAGTTGGAAAGAAAGAAAGAAAGAAAGAAAGAAAGAAAGAAAGAAAGAAAGAAAGAAAGAAAGAAAGAAAGAAAGAAAGAGGGAGGAGAGGGGAGAGAGAAAGAGAGAAAAGGAAGATGGAAAGGAAAGAAAGAAAGAAGGAAAGATGGGAAGGAAAGGAAAGAAGGGAAGGGAGAGGGCAGGAGAGGAGAGAGAAAGAAAGGAAGGGAAGGGAAGAAAAGATGGAAAGGAAAGGAAAGAAAGAAGGAAAGATGGGAAGGAAAGGAAGGGAAGGGAGAGGGCAGGAGAGGAGAGAGAAAGAAAGGGAAGGGAAGAAAAGATGGAAAGGAAAGGGGAAAGGAAAGGAGGAAAGAAAGAAAGAAGGAAAGGAAAGAAAAGAAGGGAAGGGAGAGGGCAAGTGAGGTGAGAGAAAGAAAGAGAAGGGAAGAAAAGATGGAAAGGAAAGGAAAGAAGGAAGGAAAGATGGGAAGGAAAGAAGGGAAGGGAAGGAAAAAAGGGAAGGGAGAGGGCAGGAGAGGAGAGAGAAAGAAAGGGAAGGGAAGAAAAGATGGAAAGGAAAGGAAAGGAAAGGAGAAAGGAAAGGAAAGGAGGAAAGAAAGAAAGAAGGAAAGAAAAGAAGGAAAGGCAGAGGGCAAGAGAAGAGAGAGAAAGAAAGGGAAGAGAAGAAAAGATGGAAAGGAAAGGAGAAAGGAGAGGAACGAAAAGAAGGGAAGGGAGAAGAGAGGAGAGAGAAAGAAAGGGAAGGAAAGATGGAAAGGAGAAAGAAAAGAAGGGAAGGGAGAAAGGAACCCTTCCCGGGACCCACCTGCTTTCCGCCCCGTTGAGCAGGTGGCTTTTTTCCACCCCGCCGCGCTTGCCATCCATCATCCTTCGCCAACAGGTGCGCCCTTCCCCGAGCCGCGGCTCTTCTGCGCTCTCTTCGCCCGCTCGCCTTCCTTCCTTCTTTCCTTCCTCCCTCCCGAAAGGAGCTGGTCGCCCGCCTGCTCCGCCGCCTCTTATCTCGGCTGGGCGAGCAACCAGCCCGGGTGAAAAACGTCGCGGATTCGTGCGCAAAAGGCCCGCGGGGGCAGAGGAGGGTGGGGTGGGGGGGGAGAGAAGAGAAAAGCGGGCGCTGCGCTCCGCCCGCAAAGTTTGCCGAAGTTTTGGAGGGCGCGCTGCCCCGACCCTCGGCCCCAAGGCCCAGAAGGAGACCCCGCCTCAAATCCCCCCTAGACCAGGGGTCTGCAACCTTGGCAACTTTAAGCCTGGAAGACTTCAACTCCCAGAATTCCCCAGCCAGCAAAGCACACGCGCCTGCTTTACAAAAAAAATAAAAAATAAAAAATAAAAAAGATAAAGTTGCGCAAATACAACCCCTTTGCTTCCCGCCCTTAACCGATTTCCCCCGTCCTGCTAAGTCATCGTGTGATCTGTTGTTTGCTTCACGTCTCGGGTCTTTTGCAATCCGATCATTGGTGGTTTTGTGTGACGCGGTTCGCTGGCCCCATCCTAATACAGGAGTCCAATCCAGCCACATGCCTGGTTGGTTCCTGAAATGATGGCAGGTCAAAAGCCCTAGATTAGTAGAATAGAATGGAATGGAATAGGAATAGGAATAAATAGAATAGAATAGAATAGAATAGGATAGGATAGGATAGAATAGAATAGAATAGAATAGAATAGAATAGAATAGAATAGAATAGGAATAGGAATAAATAGAATGGAATGGAATGGAATGGAAAAGGAATAGGAATAGGAATAAATAGAATAGGAATAGGAATAAATAGAATAGAATAGGAATAGGAATAGGAATAAATGGAATGGAGTGGAGTGGAATGGAATAGGAAAAGGAATAGGAATAGGAATAAAAATAAATAGAATGGAATGGAATAGGAATAGGAATAAATAGAATAGAAAAGAGTAGAATAGAATAGGAATAAATTGAACTGAATTGAATTGAATTGAATTCTTTATTGGCCAAGTGTGATTGGACACACAAGGAATTTGTCTTGGGTGCATATGTTCTCAGTGTACATAAAAACACAAGATACATTCGACAAGAATCATAAGGTACAACACTTAATGATAGTCATAGGGTACAAATAAGGAATCAAATCATTTGTTGTTAGTTGTGAAGTCGTGTCTGACCCATCGCGACCCCATGGACAATGTTCCTCCAGGCCTTCCTGTCCTCTACCATCCCCTGGAGTCCATTGAAGCTCACGCCGACTGCTTCAGTGACTCCATCCAGCCACCTCATTCTCTGCTGTCCCCTTCTTCTTTTGCCCTCAATCGTTTCCCAGCATTGGGCTCTTCTCCAGTGAGTCCTTCCTTCTCATTAGGTGGCCAAAGTATTTCAGTTTCATCTTCAGGATCTGGCCTTCTAAAGAGCAGTCAGGGTTGATCTCCTCTAGGACTGACCGGTTGGATCCCCTTGCAGTCCAAGGGACTCACAGGAGCCTTCTCCAGCACCATAGTTCAAAGGCCTCAATTCTTTGGCGCTCAGCCTTTCTTATGGTCCAACTTTCACAGCCATACATTGCAACTGGGAAAACCATAGCCTTGACTATACGCACTTTTGTTGGCAGGCTGATGTCTCTGCTTTTTAGAATGCTGTCTAGATTTGCCATAGCTTTCTTCCCCAGGAGCAATTGTCTTTTAATTTCTTGGCTGCAGTCCCCATCTGCGGTGATCTTGGAGCCCAGGAAAATAAAATTTGTCCAGTCCAGTCAATGCCTGGTTGGTTCAAGAAATGGTGGTGGATCAAACTCTAGATTAGTAAGATCTGGGTGCACCTAATCAAAAAGCAAGGACATTTTGTGACTGACAATCTACAACTCCTCCTTGTGTAAGGGCAATCTACCCCAAAGGGCAGTCTACTCCCGCCCTAGTCACCTCCCAGTTGGACTACTGCAATGCTCTCTACGTGGGGCTGCCCTTGAAGAGTATCTGGAAATTTCAGCTGAATGCAGTGGCCACAAGCAGTTATATGTGTTACTAACACAACGCACACCATACCTCTGCTTTGCAAGCTGCATTGCATACCAGTCTGTTTCTGGGTCCAATTTAAGGATTTTGACCTTTAAAGCTCTCAGTCTGGGGTCTGCAACCTTAAGCACTCACTCAAAGAGCCATTTGGACCCATTTCCCACAGAAAAGAAAACACCGGGAGCCACAAAACATAGGTGGGCATGGCCAACTCGATGTCACTCACTTCCACCAGACACTCCCCCCCCCAGCCACGCCTACCCAGCTGGTCATTAGGGCAGAGAACCAATTGTTAAAAAACACTGGGAACCACAAAACCCTTTTGACATCTCTCTCTCTCTCTCTCTTTCCCCCTCCCTCCCTCCCTCCCCCTCTCTCTCCCTCCCTCCCTCCCTCTCTCTCTCCCCCTCCCTCTCTCTCTCTCTCTCTCTCTCCCTCTCTCTGTATCTCTGTGCTTCTTCATCCCCCACCATCACCCTTACCTTCTCAGGCTAGGTAAGGACTGACTGGGAGGGGTGGGGCCAGCCAGTGGTGAGATCACCCAACGGAGCCACAGTGGAGGGCCCAAAGAGCCACATGTGGCTCCGGAGCCGCAGGTTGCTGACCCCTGCCCTAGGTTATTTAAGAGATCTGATTTCATCTGCCCATCCCAACTTATCCAGCAGAAAAGATGTGCTACAGGTCCCATCTGCTAGGGTCCTGTTTTGGTGGGTGCTAAGCAGAAGGCCTTTTCTACCATGGCACTCACTTTATGGAATACCTTCCTCTGCCTCCTTCCCAAAAGGAGGCTGGCACAATCCCTGTTGATTTTCTGGGAGCCTTTCAAAACCTCTTATGCCATCAGGCCTGCGAGCTGAGTTGACTAACATCTGTTCTTACCCTAATATATGTTCTCTCTCAGCCTTCGGTTTTCTAAAAAAAAATTAATAATATGGGTAGTCCTTGACTTACAACAGTTCGCTTAGTGACTGTTCAAAGTTACAACGGCCCTAAAATAAGTGACTTACGACCGTTTTTCACAGACGGTCACAGCATCACGTGATTTACCTTCGCATGCTTGACAACTGGCTCATATTTATGATGGTCATAGAGTCCCGGGCTCACCTGATCCCCTTTTACGACCTTCTGACAAGCAAAGTCAACGGGGAAGCCAGATTCACTTAACAACCGGGTTACTAATTTAACAACTGCAGCGATTCACTTAACAAACGTGGCAAGAAAAGTCTTAAAGTGGGGCAAAACTCACTTAACAAATTTCTCACTTAGCAACAACAATTGTGGTCGTAAGTTGAGGCCTACCTGTAATTTTTTTTTAATATACCCGTATTTTCCGGAGTATAAAACGCACCAAAGTATAAGACGCACCTTAGTTTTTGGGGAGGAAAATAGGATGGGGGGGAATTCTGCCTATCAGGTATTCATCTGGCTAGTCCAAGCACATTAGTTTGCTCGCTGGTTTTGAGGTTGGGGCTGATTGGTGCTAAAAAACAGTTTCTAAGACACAGCTGATTGTCGAAGGGAGCAGCAATTAGAAAAGCAGGCAAAGCACGGAAGAGCGCTTCGCTCGGGTTGGGGCTAAAAAACAGCTTCAAAAGCACAGCTGATCCTCAGAGGGAACTCCAGTGACTAAAGCAGGCAAAGCGTGGAAGGGGTAAGAGAAGGCAGCAGCTGTTCTGGGTAGCCATATTGGGCACTGCGCGGGGTTACATTCTGAGTACAAGATGCACCCAAATTTTCAGCCTCTTTTAGGAGGGGAAAAAGTGTGTCTTATAGTCCAAAAAATACGGTATTAATTGTTTTTATCCTTCTTGTACATCACCCTGAGTCACTTGTTTGTGAGATGGGCGGTTATATAAATTTGGGAAATGAAGCATCTAGTACAGCACATACCCTTAATATGTTTAGGCTCAGGAGGTTTTGTAGCACTCTTGGTAGATAGAGCGCTAAGTACAAATGCAAACTACAGGAATTAACTTTGAGCTGATTTAGTGTTTCCTCCTATCCAAGGCCTTATTATATTTATTATCCATGAAACATGCAGAAGCCACCTGTACACTGAACTATAAAATAGCCTATTGCAGTTTGGCAGCTTATGACTTCATTTGCTGTGCAAATGCAGGAAAGGGATTTAACCGTGTCAACCAAGGACAAGTATCTCGTATATAGGTAGTCCTCGAGTTACGACCACAACTGAGCCCCAAATTAATATTGCTAAGTGAGACATTTGTTAAGTGAGCTTTGCCCCGACCTTTTTTGCCGCAGTTGTTAAATGAATCATTGCAGTTGTTAAGTGAGTCACATGGTTGTTAAGTGAATTTGGCTTCTCCGTTGACTTTGCTTATCAGAAGGTCGCAAAAAGGAGATCAGGTGACCCTGGGACACTGCAAATGTCATAAATATGAATCGGTTGCCAAGCATCTGAATTTTGATCCTCTGACCATGGGGATGCTGCAATGGTCGCAAGTGTGAAAAATGGTCATAAGTGTGAACAATGGTCATAAGTCACTATTTCGGTGGCATGGTAACTTTGAATGATCACTAAATGAACTGTTTTAAGTTGAGGACTACCTGTAATTTTTGACTGAACAGTCAGGGAAGTTGAAGGAGCAGATGAACTTCTACAGCGGGTTTACACATCATGTATAAACCATGGTTTGCTTGGCCACGGTTTACTGAATCAATCAGAAATATTGACTGTAGATGCATACCATATACCCATGATGTTGAACCTATGGCATGCGTGCCACAGGTGGCATGCATAGCCATATCAGTGGGCACGCCAGCTCAGCTCTGGCGCGCATGCGTGTGTCAGCCAGCTGATTTTCGGGCCTTCTGGGCCCACCAGAAGTAGGGAAACAGGCTGTTTCTTGCCTCCAGAGGGCCTGGGGGTGGGGAGGCCCATTTTTCTTTCTCACCTGGCTCCAGATCCTCTCTATGCATCTGGGGAGGGTGAAAACAGCCTTCCCCACCCCCTCGGAGGCCCTCTAGAGGCCTGAAACAATGCCCGGCAATTACCTTTGACCCCATATCCAGAGTATCTCACACATTCTACTACAGTGATCAGAGGTATGCTGCACTGAAACATGGAGGGTTTATTTTAGCCACCAATAGAAAAGAAAAAAGCTATTAATGATATTCCCTCCCCCTATTTACAAGTAATCCTTTGAGAGAGCGGCTTAAAATAAGGCCGTCGCCAATTTTTGTGGCAACACGTTTTACAGGTTGTTTGCCTACTGTTACAAAACATTTGGCCTCCAGATAAAATGGAAATTTATTTTATTATGTAACTATATACAACAAAGAAGAAAAACCAACAAACGTCATTTACATTTGCTTCGAGGCGCAGACAGTATTTTTCATAGATTAAAAAGCACAACGAAATCGACTTTTGCTTGACTACCTCCTGTCTGCTCATGGAAACGGTTTTTAACTCATTCCCAGAATCCACTGCCTTCAGTTGGTGGAAGGGTGTGCTCTGATGTGAACCTAATGAACAAAATCTTGTATTTTCTTTAACAGCAGCCCCCCCCCCCAAAAAATCAAGTGTCCTGAACAATTATGTACAAAAAGAAATCACAATATATAACATGTATGAAAGGTTCCATGTTGCACCCGTGTATAAAGTGTCTCTGTGCGTTTCTGCCTTCCTGCATTGCCACGAATTCTACATCCCAAACGATCCTTCATCAGCCGGGCTTTGCCCTGTATACTTGATGGGCATCCAGTTTGGGTTTCCCCCACCCCATCCCTCCTCTTCCTCTATCCAAATCCTACAGAGCCGGTTATTCTGCTTGCTTCCTCCTTGGAATTTCATGTTCTTTCCTGGTTACTGTGTACCTGCAAGAAAACAGGAGGGAAATGCGTGAAACCATTTGAAGACAAAGCATTCAAGATTTGGGCCGCAGCCAAAGTTTCTCAAGGTTAGGAAGAAGCAGAGGCATGAGCCAAAACCCTCTTCTGGGGGAATGTGGGGGGGGGGGGGGAAACGGGACAACTTGCCAAGAAAAGGGACACAATTGAATGGAAGAGAAAAAAATACAAGTAATCCTCAATTTATGACCACAGTAGGGAAGCAGAATTTCCGTTGCTGAGAAAGGCGGCTGTTTAGATGACAGATTAACAAAGTTGGAAGGGATTTGAACTGTAGGACTTCAACTCCCAGAATTACCAAGAGCCTTGGTGGCGCAGCAGACTAAAGCACTGTTAAGTAACACCAGCTGCCTGCAATTACTGCAAGTTCAAATCTCACCAGGCTCAAGGTTGACTCAGCCTTCCATCCTTCCGAGGTAGGTAAAATGAGGACCCGGTTTGTGGGGGCAATAAGCTGACTTTGCATATATAAAAAAAAAGAACACCGCTTGGGGGGGGGGCGAAAGCCATACTAAGCAGGTATGTACAAAAGTATGAAGGCTATTGCTTAACGCATTGTAAGCTGCCCTGAGTCTCCGGAAAAGGGCGGCATATAAATCGAACCAATAAATAAATTTCCCAGCCAGCTGGCTGGGGAATTCTGGGAATTGAAGTCCGTCAGGCTTAAATTTGCCAAGATTGGAGACCCCTGATCTAGTCCAACCCTCCACCCAAGGAGGAGACCCTACACAATTTCTGACAGATGGCAGTCCAGTCTCTTCTTGAAAGCTTCCAGTGATGAGGCTCCCACAACTTCTGAAGGCAACTTCTGTTCCATTGGTTGATTGCTCTCACTGTCACTGTCCTTATTTCTAGGTTGAATCTCTCCTTGTTCAGTTTCTATCCATTATTCCTTGTCTGGTCTTCAGGTGCTTTGGGAAATAGCTAGACCCCCCTCCTCTCTGTGGCAGCCCCTCAAATATTGGAACACTGCTATCATGTTGATAAGATCACTGTTTAGTTAGGCCCAGTTTTATTACCTTTCTTGCCACGGTTGTTAAGTGAATCAGACTGGCATTAAGAAATTAAGAAGCTGGATAGGAAGGTTGCAAATGCGTGGCCCCCAGGGATGCTGCAATCGTTGTAAGTACAACCTGTTGTAAATACATGACCGAAGTTTGATCCCATGGGGATGCCGCAACAGTCATAAGTGCAAAAATAGGTCATGAATCCCTTTTTTCATCATTGTTGTAAACTTCAAAGGGTCATTAAATGAACGGTTTGTAAGCCGAGGACTATGTGCAATGCTGCATTCAGTGCTCATCTCAAAAAAATATATATATTAAGATTGTATATCTCTGGAAGACCTAATATTTCCCGTTTGTTTCTTACCATCTGTTTGCCCAACTGGCTGCTCCTCTTCTGTTTCGTCTTCCTCATTCAGTTCATCATCATCTTCATCTTTGGGAGGGGGGAAAGGGGGGGGGAGGAGATAATTTAGATCCACATTCCAGAACAGAGCTATGGAGCTGTCTCTTTAAGTATCTCAGATGCTTATGAAGTCCTTGGGAATCTTTATTTCTAACTCAACTGCTGTCTATTAACTTTGTACCTCTTGCCACACAAAAGGTGTGTTAAATTTGCTTGTGCATTAGAATGTTAGAAAGTGCCACTTTCATCATGGGAATCAGCAGAGATTAGCTCCAAAACAAGTATGGAAGGAAGTTAAACTGGAGACCAGCAAGGAATCTGCTGTCCAAAATCCCCTACTGATGAAAAACTGATGAATGTTGTCATAGTATTTACTATTTCCTGAAGATTTATCTGGATTTGGCACTCCTTCCCATAATAAACTAATGTCAGTATTTGATGAAATACATTTGGCACCCAGGACGCTAGGTATTATTAGACTGTTGGTATGCAAAAAATAATAACCTGGTGCACAATGCTGTTTGCTGCAATGATTTCCATATTATTATTATTTTTCCTTTTATGACTTTGTAATCCCTTGCTTCGGGGTGGGATTGGGGCAACTGAGTGGAGCTGAGCGTTGACTGGCCGGGTGCCCTTCCTGACACCTATATGGAGTTTGCAGTAGATATTTTCTCTTTGCGCCCTGGTAGAGAAACATCTGTTGGTAGGATTGAACTGTCAACCTTCCGAGTGGGAGGTGAATGTTTTCACCTCTAGGTCACTGCGCTGCAGTTTCCATATTAATTAGGTAAAGGTAAAGGTTCCCCTCGCACATATGTGCTAGTCTTTCCCAACTTTAGGGGGTGGTGCTCATCTCTGTTTCAAAGCCGAAGAGCCAGTGCTGTCCGAAGATGTTTCCATGGTCATGTGGCCAGCATGACTCAACGCCAAAGGCGCATGGAACTCTGTTACCTTCCCACCAAAGGTGGTCCCTATTTTTCTACTTGCATTTTTTACGTGCTTTCTAACTGCTAGATTGGCAGATGCTGGGACAAGTAACGGGAGCTCACCCCGTTACACGGCACTAGGGATTTGAACTGCTGAACTGCCAACCTTTCAACTGACAAACTCATCATCTTAGCCACTGAGCCACTGCGTCCCACCTGATTAATTAGGTCCCGCGTACCACCTAATTTTTTTTTTTAATTTGATTTATATGCCGCCCTTCTCCGAAGACTCAGGGCGGCTTACAATGTTCTCAGCAATAATTAATTAATTAATTAATATGCCATACTACTTTCTCTATCAAGGGGAATGTATTTGATAAATCAGAAGATTTAGAAGAGCCATGTTTCATTCAGGGATATTAGCAATATAGCTAAACTTCAGGTTATACTTCTTCCATCCCGACTGGGCACCTCTGGGTGATCATACCTGCCTCGAAGTCGATGCTTCTCAAGGCTTCTGTGATACTTTCCAAATCTACGGTGAAGTAGTCCATGTTTTCAAAGCCTGTCTCGACCTTCTCCAACTGGCCACCTTTTGATGCATCCACGATTCTGGAACACAGATGAGAAAGGATGCGGTTGCCTTTTATCCTGCTATTAAGCAATCCGCTGTAGGTTTTGGGCTGTCATTCAAGCAAAAGGTGCTGTACTCATTTATAGGTCTTTCTACCATTATGGGACTCAACCCTGAGATTTTTGAAGGATGTCTGGCAATATTTTATTAGATAAATAAAATAAGAAAAAGAACTGGAATGAAAGGAAGGGAAGGGGGGGAGGATGATCGAATACCCTTTCCCCTTTTTATAAATACAGGTATTCCTCAACTTACAGCCACATTTGAGCACAAAATGTATGTCGTTAAGTGAGACATTTGTTAAGTGAGTTTTGCCCCATTTTAGGATCTTTCTAGCCCGAGTCATTAAGTGAATCATTGCAGTTGTGAAGTTAGTAACACAGCTGTTAAGTGAACCTGGCTTCCCCATTAACTTTGCTCACAAAAGCTGTTCACATGACTCCGAGACACTGCAACCGTCAGAACTATGAGTCAGTTGCCAAGCATCTGAATTTTGGTCATGTGACCATGGGGATGTTGCAACAGTCATGTGAAAAATGATCGTGTCGCTTTTTTTTCCAGTGCCGTTATAACTTTGAACGGTAACCAAATGAACTGTTATAAATTGAGGATTATCTGTAACTTCATGTTAAACTTTCTTGGGGTCTGCCCTCCATTTACATTCTCCACAAGGGCCCCACAGGTAAATGTTCTGTCATACATAAAATAGGTTTCAATTAGTTACAAGCTCCGTTTTCGCTGGCAGAGGGTTGCGGGAGGCCGTCCCAGTTGAAAATAGAGATTGGGACTCAGGCTGCCACAAGCGCCCCTGACATGAGTGACATCAAGCTGGCCACGCCCACCCCGGTCCCCCGAGGTCAAACGCAACCCGGATGCAGCCCTCAAAGAAATTGAGTTTTGTCACCCCTGAACTAGACAATTAAGCTAACAAACTAGTCAGCTTTAACGTAATTTAAATGTCACCCAACCACACAGTGTCCTTCCTGCTTGGATCCTCTCTGAACTTATTTACTTAGGATTTACTGTTTTGTTTACAAAAATGGCAGTTTAGAAATATGTTTTCAGGACTTACGTTTTAATAAGTTGCTTGGCGGTCTGGAAGGAGAAAGAGAAAAGGTCAAAACAGGGAATGAAAAACGTTCAGCTTGAAATCGCTAAAATCAGTAAAATCATCTTGAGTCTCCCAGAAATTTGATTGCCCTAATAAAATGTTGAAGGCACACACACACAAAATATTGAAGTGCAATTGTACAGTTGCACGGTGTTGCAATTAGAAACATTTTATTTTCTATTCCAGTTTGGGGTTACTCTAATTACAATGAAAAGCAAAGATCACAATTCACAAATTAAGCCAATAACACCCCACTCCTTTATTTTAAGGCAGGGGTGTCCCAAGTTTGGCAACTTTAAGACCTGTGGACTTCAACTCCCAGAATTCCCTAGCCAGACATGCTGGCTGGGGAATTCTGGGAGTTGAAATCCACAAGTCTTAAATTTGCCAAGGTTGAACACCCCCTGTTTTAGGGGTTCAAAGCAGGGGTGAAATCCAGCAGGTCCTGTCAGGTTCTGGAGAACCGGCAGCAGAAATTTTGAGCAGTTCGGAGAATCTGCAAATATCACCTCTGACTGGCCCCAGAGTCAGGTGGGAATGGAGATTTTGCAATATCCTTCCCTCAGGAGTGGGGAGGGAATGAGATTTTGCAGTATCCTTCCCCTGCCACACCCACCAAGCCACACCAAGCCACACCCACAGAACCGGTAGTAAAAAAAAATTGGATTTCACCACTGGTTCAAAGTAATTTTACATTCAAATCCAATTCTTATTTTAACTGCATGCCAACTCTTCATGAAGATTCAGATGAGCGATAGTAAGTAGCACCACTAAGCAAGTTTCCTGGCTAATCCATGATATGAATCTCCTAATCCAGGGTTTCCAACCTTGGCAACTTTAAGACTTGTGGACTTCCAACTCCCAGAATTCCTCAGCCAACTTAGCTGGCTGAGGGATTCTGGGAGTTGAAGTCCACAAATCTTAAAGTTGCCAAGGTTGGAGAGACCCCTGTCCGAGTCGGATGTCCAATTCTGGCTATATTGGTCTGGGAATTTGGGATTTGAAAAGCTACACAGCTGTAGATGAAGGTATCTCAACGTACAATATTTTCCCCTCACCATGAGAAAAGCAGCTCCTCCTTCTTCTTCCATAGACTGAATGGCACTTTCGATCAGCTTGCTGGACTTCTCCAGTTGATCTTTATACTGTTGGATGAGGTTCTGTAAGAACCCGGCCTTCTCCTCCTGCTCCTTGGAGATGCGCTGGAGGAGGCCCGTCCTCTTCTCCTCAAGGACAGCAATGAGAGCTTCGAACTTCTCACACAAGGACTGCTTAGCCACCTGACTGTTCTCCTGTTCACAGAGAGAGAAGAATAAAAGTTGAGTTGGTTCCTTCTGAACAAATCTCACTCAAGCAACCATCTGGAACTCATTCAGAGAGATCTGGCTTGATTTGATCTGGGACATTGCAAACGTCGTAAATACGAGTCGGTTGTCAAGCATCATGACCATGAGGATGCTACAACAGTCGTAAGTGTGAAAACTGGTCATAAGTCACTTTCTTCAGTGCCGTTGTAACTTTGAATGGTCACTAAATGAACTCTTGTAAATCGAGGACTACCTGTATTCAACCAGGAGGGACAATCTACATGTATCTTCATTACCTTGTTTTTATGCATATTCTTCTGGTTTTGTTTTACTCTGTTTTTATCTTTTCCCCCCCTTCTTTTATTATTATTAGGGTTATAGCCCATATAATAGAGAGTCTCTATTAAGTTCATTGCAGAGGAAAGCCAAAGCAAGGATCTTCTGATTTGCAGTCAGTGCTCTATTCCCAGATTCCTCAACATAAAATGTTTTATATTTGGTGCATCAGGCAAAACTTAATGAGTTAAAGCAGGGGTCCCCAACACACAGTCCATAGCCCGGTACTGGTCTGGTATTGGTCCATGGCCTGTTGAGAACCGGGCCACACAAGCAGCAGGCAAGAGCACAAAATTTTATTTGTGCATGCATGAAACCATCCCCTTCACCCCACCCTCCAAGGCTGCCGGTCCGTGGAGCCAGAAAGGTTGGGGTACCACCGGATTAAAGGACAAGTGCAGGGATGAAATCCAGCAGGTTCTGGCGAACCGGTAGCAGAAATTTTGAGTAGTTCGGAGAACCGGAAAATACCACCTCTGGCTGGCTCCAGAGTGGGAAGGGAATGGGGATTTTGCAGTATCCTTCCCTGGAATGGGATGGGAATGGGGATTTTGTACTGCCACGCCCACCAAGTCACACCATGCCCACCAAACCACACCCACAGAACCGGTAGTAAAAAAAAAATTGGATTTCACCACTGGACAAGTGGATGCATCTGCAACATTTTAAGCTTTGTCCATTTTAACCTTAGTTTAGTTCTTTCCGCCATTTAGTGTGCTGTGCCAATTAGCCTAACTTTCTAATTAGATTTAGAATTCTAAATAGAATGAGAAATTCCCACTAGATTAATTTTCTGATTTCTGACTAGAATTAGAAATCAGAAAATGAGAAATCCGAACATTAATTCAATCATCAGGTGAAGCAAATTATACAAGCTGTGCCTTTTGAGTTTGCATTGGGATTTTAGATTACTAGGCAGACTTATCTGGCTTTTCCGTCTAAATAAACCCCTGCCCAGATTTGGAAGCAGGGGAAAAGAAAGCCACTGGGCACCTTTTCCGTCTCTTCTCGGGCAGCACCTGTCTTAACCCACCATCACTCTGGATTGGGTTTCTCTTCCGCTACTCAGATTTCTAAAGGCTCAGCCATTTGCTGTATTCCTCACCTCTGTCGTTTTGCACAAGTCCTCCAGCTGGCTGATGATCGTCTGCACCCTGTCATTCCCTGCTACCAACATGGAGATGCAGTTGGTTAGCTCAGTCTGTAAGGGAAAATAATAAAAAATAAATAAATGGACTCTCTAAGAAGCCTCTTTTTCTGAATTAATTGGTGTGCTGAAGTTCTTGGTCGATTGTGGGAAAGAAGAATGGAAAAGAAACATCAGTGAGAAGTGCTGTGACTCAAGACTGCAATATAATTATTGTCTTTTCTATATCTTGTTTTTATTTGTAAATAGGGCCACCAATCTATTAATATTCCTTGTTCTTTAAGTTTTTCCTGTGTTTTCAATAATCCCTGTGAATCCAATATATCCCTATATCTTATTATCTTTTGCTTTACTAATGTGTTGGGGTGCATTATCGCCTCTATTGTCGATAACCATCCGGGAACTTTCATATAATGTTTATTTTTAATTTCTTGCCTTGTACTAATTAACAAATTTCTAATAATATGGTTATTAAAATGTTTATATGTTTTGCTCCTGGCATTCCATAAATAGGCGTACCACCCCTTGATTAAATCATGTCCTTCTAATTTTAATAATCTCTGATTTTCCAGGCTCACCCATTCTCTAATCCATGTAAGACTTGTTGCTTTATAATATTTTTCCCATGCCAGAAATCCAAATCCACCTCTAATTCCGTTTTCTTGTAAAATACTTAATTTGATTCTTGGTTTTTTTCCCTCCCATACGAACTTTGTAGTTATTTTATCCAGGTTGTTAAAAAATTTCTTATCCAATTTTATCGGGATTGTTTGGAATAGATAAAGGAGTCTCGGGAGTATATTTGACTTTATCGCTGCAATCCTCCCTAATAGAGATAGTTTCAATTTCCCCCATTTTTCTAAGTCTTCTTTTATTTGTTGGACTAAAGTTCCATAGTTATTATCCTTTATAGTTGCACTTCTGGCTGTCAGATTTATCCCTAGGTACTTCACCTTTTTTACTACTTGTAGTCCCGATTCATTCCCTAATTTCTCTACTATATAATTATTGTCAAGACCAGGGGTCAGCAGCCTGCAGCTCTGGAGCCGCATGTGGCTCTTTCACCCCTCTGCTCTGGCTCCCTGTCACTCAAAATATGCATCACAACTGCCAATGTGCGACACCTGCCGGCACACAATTTATTGAGCTTTTCAAACCCCGGTAGGCCAACCATGGATAAATCCAAGAAAAGAAAAGTTTCAGAAGAAAACGGAACATTTAATTCAACTACAAATGCTAGTTTTGTGGCCGCTCAAGAAATAGTCAGGCACAGGAAGGGTTTTGTGGCTCCCAGTGTTTCCTTTTCTGTGGGAAACGGGTCCAAATGGCTCTTTGACTGTTTAAGGTTGCAGATCTCTGGTCAAGACTGATTGTTTTCCTCT
The DNA here is from genome assembly GCF_059756535.1 of Pantherophis guttatus. Taxonomy (NCBI): domain Eukaryota; kingdom Metazoa; phylum Chordata; class Lepidosauria; order Squamata; family Colubridae; genus Pantherophis; species Pantherophis guttatus. Next base: position 17,606,994 of record NC_142072.1, on the reverse strand, counting down.
TTGCTCTCTTCTTTAATCATATTAGATTACAGGGACTTTCTTTTTCTTTTCATCTTTGATCATTTTGGGGTGGCTTTGAAAAATTGAGGAGAGTTTAATGGAGACCTGAACTCAGTTAACTGATTAAGCCCAGGGAGCGGGGTAGATTATAAACCTTTCTCCTGCAAATATTGGCATCATATTTTTTTAGCCCATGGCAGAAATGTTTTTTTTATGATGCTGACATCCATACACATTTGAATGCCAAAGGCACAACAATCCTTTTGCACCAACTGGCCGAACACTGCATCTGCCAGGGATTCTTAAAATATTGTTCGAACTGGTTGTCGCACTGCCAACCTACTGTGCGTCATCTGATCTGGGTTGGTTTTACAAAGTGGTGCACTGAGATGCTAAATCTGTTTTTTTTCCTTTTGCTCTTTTGGAGTGAGAGGCATGAGCTTTTATCACAAACTCTAAATGACAGCTTGAAAGTTCCATGCATGGACCCCCATTCAAATATTCGCCCAAATCACTGGGACAAGAAGAATGAATAGAATAGAATAACAGAGTTGGAAGGGACCTTGGAGGTCTTCTAGTCCAACCCCCTGCTTAGACAGGAAACCCTACACCACTTCAGACAAATGGTTATCCAACATCTTCTTAAAAACTTCCAATGTTGGAACATTCACAACTTCTGCAGGCAAGTTGTTCCACTGATTAATTGTTCTAACTGTCAGGAAATTTCTCCTTAGTTCTAAGTTACTTCTCTCCTTGATTAATTTCCACCCATTGCTTCTTGTCCTACCCTCAGGTGCTTTGGAGAATAGCTTGACTCTCTCTTCTTAGTGGCAACCCCTGAGATACTGGAACAGTGCTATCATGTCTCCCCTAGTCCTTCTTTTCATAAGACTAGACATATCCAGTTCCTGAAACCATTCTTCATATGTTTTAGCCTCCAGTCCCCTAATCCTCTTTGTTGCTCTTCTCTGCATTCTTTCTAGAGTCTCAACATCTTTTTTACATCATGGCGACCAAAACTGAATGCAGTATTCCAAGTGTCGCCTTACTAAGGCATTATAGAGTGGTATTAACACTTCAGAAAAAAATGTAATTTTTTTTTGTATTAAATTGCAGGATGACAAAGACTCATAACTGCTTTTCTTGTTTTTTTAAACCTCTGCTGTGCCCCTGTGTGAAGGCACCAAGAATTCCAGATGGCTTTGACCATAGCTGCAGAAAATGAGTAGGGATGGGTCTGTTTAATCTCTGAGAAAAATGATGGATTAACTACTGTATGGAGCCCATCAGACGTTCAGAGAAAGACCACAGCTTCTCATGCACAGTCTCCTGATTGCAGCTGCTTTCTGGGGGAATGAAAGTTCTGCCATCTCTCAAAGCCATCTCTTGTAGCTCCAAAAATATCCTGCTGATGATTGCTTGTCAATTGCAGTCATCTATGTATCCATATCAACTGCATTAGGGTCAGGCACTATTCCTGAAAGACACAACGTGACGTGTCCAAAGGTCTCCAATTCACCTCTTAGCCCAAATGAGAGATGGACCTACTGGCCCAAGACTTCCTCTGCATACCACTGGATCTGAACCCCTTTAAGGTGAAGGAATGCAATCCTTTTTTTGTCTCTGGGCATATGGTCAAGTTGCAGGCATGAAGTAGGAGGATATTCACTCCCATAGAGGTTGCTAAGTCTTGAGACTGTTCAGAATTATGCCAGGAAGTTCTTTTTTGTATGTGCCTATCCAAAAAGGGTACACCATGAAAAGGCTTTGCATGCATTAAGTAATACAGGTGCATACTTAAAAACAATTGCTATCATTTAAATATCCCAAAGATGCTTTTTCAAGAGGCAATTGAACTTTCTGGTTTTTCTGTGAAGACGTTTTGCTTCTCATCCAAGAAGCTTTTTCGGCTCTGACTGGATGGTGGGGAATGGGATTGGTGGGGAATGGGATTCCAGGCTGACCAACTTTGCATTCCGAGAGGAAGGGGAATTGCATTCTTGGAAGCCTCGTACATGAAAATAAAATTTGCCCGCCATTCAGTCAGAATCGAAGAAGCTTCTTGGATGAGAAGCGAAACGTCTTCGAAGAAAAACCAGAAAGTCCAGTTCCCTCTTGAAAAAGCACCTTTGGGACAACCATGACCTGGATGACTGAGAATCTCCATAGATATCATTTAAATAGAAACCGGAGAGCCAATTTGGCACAGTGGTTAAGGCACCAGGTAGAAACCAGAAGACTGTTAATTCTAATCCTGAAATTCGGGTGTCCTCAAAATCGGCAGATAAAATGTCATGATAAAACATCATGCGTCTGTTGAACATGCACGTAATGCCAGCATTATGATGCCCGGCCTGCCATCTTGCAATATTTAACCTCTCTACCCCAGAGATAGAGGTCATCTTCATACCCCAGAGGTCATCTTCATGGCAGATGACGATGAATATCGGGTTGAACATTAGAGAGTTAAGCTATATTACACAAGCAGTGAAGCTTGGCTCATACCTTCTGTCCCTGAAAGACGCTTTGAAGAGGCGCCACTTCACAATCTTTGTGTGCTCCAAAGACTTTGCACATAGAGCAGGTAGGAACCTCACAGGTCAAGCAATAGATGTTGATCTTTTCATCTTCGTGTTCTTTGCACATTGGGTGGTTTCCCTTCTTAAGGGGACGGCTGTTGAAGACAGGAAGGAAATGAAGAGTCAAGATAAGAAGGTCTCCATAGTTAATATCATCTTGGATAACAAGATGGGCAGCATATAAATTTAACAAATAAATAAATGTTTGAGTAGAAGTGGGAAAACAGATTGAAATTCACATTTGTGTCCAAAACTCTCTAGGACGGGGTTCTGCAACCTTAAACACTCAAAAGAGCCATTTGGACCCGTTTCCCACAGAAAAGGAAACACTGGGAGCCACAAAACCCTTCCTGTCCCTGACTATTTCTTGAGCGGCCACAAAACTAGCATATGTAGTCGAATTAAACGTTCTGTTTTCTTCTGAAACTTTGCTTTTCTTGGATTTATCCATGGTTGGCCTACCGGGGGTTGAAAAGCTCGATGAATCGCGTGCTGGCAGGTGTCGCACGTTGGCGGTTGCAACGCATATTTTGAGTGACAGGGAGCTGCAGCAGAGGGGTGAAAGAGCCACATGCGGCTCCAGAGCTGCAGGTTGCTGACCCCTGCTCTAGGACTAGGTATTATTGAGACAGTCACTGTATCTTTTTCATTTGACATTTCATGATGATTACATCCCACTATTTGCAGCCACTGATCTGCAGGTTTGAAAATATTTTAAACCTGCTTTAGATGTTTTGTTTTGCGTTGTATAAAAATTTGGTGGCGCAGGAATTGCATGGCCTGTGGTTAATGTAAATATGGCAGAATATGGTAAAAAGTTTACATGAATAATCTGCCTCACATGGGTATGTAAAACATGGATGAAGACAGAGGGTCAGGTTGGTTCTACGGATTATTCAAATGCCTAATTATGATGCCCTTGAAACAGTAGCGGCAATCTGATGAAATGCATGTCAGAAATTATTTTCAATAGAGGATAATATAGGGTTGAATATAATCTTAAGTGATCTCTGGTTGTTTGCTTGCAGAAGTTCCTTGCTTACTGGCTGCGGAATTCTGGGAGTTAAAGTCCATTTAAAGTTGAGAAGCATTGCTATATAGACTCAAAGCATGTTGGCTGGCAAATTCTGGGAGCTGAGGTCCACACAGCTTAAAGTAAACATCAGCATGGATGATGTTACCTAGCTGGGTAATGAAATGTCTCCAGGCAAACAACCAAGTTTAGAGAGCACCAAGGACTCCATAGAAGTGATTTTCCTAATGAATTGGCCCCCTTGTCTATGAAAGAGGGAGGGACTGAAGAGTCATTAGGCTTGGTTGCTTCACGTTCCATCAATCTCTAGGGGTTGGCCCAGTGCTGACATTCAATTTTTTTTACTACTGGTTCGTCGGCATGGCTTGGTGGGCATGGCATGGCTTGGTGGGCATACTGCATGGGAAGGATACTGCAAAATCTCCATTCCCACCCCACTGGGGCTAGTCAGAGGTGGCATTTGCCAGTTCTCCGAACGACTCAAAATTTCCGCTACTGGTTCTCCAGAACCTGTCAGAACCTGCTGGATTTCACCCCTGGATTGGTCCCAGAAATATTCCTCACTAAGGGCAAGTATTTCCTAGCTCTTTCTTCTCATTTAATTTTTCCACTCATACAGTAGAAGTTTATTAGTGGATTTAGTAACTCAAGTTGAAAGAGTGGGTTGGTTGCTCATCTCACAGCAGAGTGTAGATAGCCTTCTGTCTAATATTAACCTCCCTGCGAAGTTATGTTTAGTTCTTACTTCCACTTCTGTCCAAGTGGAGCCATTTATTCTGACAACAGGTTTCCTTCCTTTGGAGGAGGATTTATGATAGCAGGCAGCTCTCCACAACCCCCCAAAGTGTCAGCAGCACCATGGCACTTCTGCTCCTATATTCGGATCCCTTGCTAATCCACCCAAATTTCTTGACCTTTCATGGACAAGGACTACTAGTCAGTCGGTGGGAGTTTTCCTCTATAAGGTTTTTTTAAAACAAACGCTATGATCGTTATGTTTGTTATTGTGACTTAAAGCAGCACGAATTCCTAGTTCTACCAATGGTAGGTATGAGTCTGAATATGTATGAATGAAGGAAAGAATAAATGAATGAATGAAAGCATCCTAGACCAGACCCAAGGTCCATGTAGGTGCTGTTCTGAAAAAGAATCAGAATCTTTGGCCTGGATTTTTCAACTGGATTAAAGCTGCCATGCTAAGAAGGATTTTGTAAATTTCTTGTTAATCCGATTAGTCTACTGCAGATTTTGTCCTGGCTTTGAGTGAGGCAAGCCCCCAGGACGAATCCCAGTTACGATGGCCAGCTTTTCGCTTCTATAGAGCCCCTCCTTCCTTCAGCTATGAAATCTGAGCTGCAAAAATCCAGAGGACCACTATAGGACAAAAATGAGTTGGGAGTTTTTCACATTCCTTTGCTGCCATCTGTTGGTTGTCTGGATTGTTGTGGTCCAGATATAGCAGCTCATACCTTCCTTTAATGCTGGGAAGGATGGAAGAAAGGAAGGAAGGAAGGAAGGAAGGAAGGAAGGAAGGAAGGAAGGAAGGAAGGAAAGAAAGAAAGAAAGAAAGAAAGAAAGAAAGAAAGAAAGAAAGAAAGAAAGAAAGAAAGAAAGAAAGAAAGAAAGAAAGAGGACCACCACCAGCAAGATGTCTGGTGCGAAAGTCCAAGTCCACAAGTGAAGCTAATAGATTGCTATATTCTATGCACAAGAATGTTCTCTACAGCATCCGCTTAGAGTTAGATAAGGGTCACTGGAACTCAAGGAGGGTTGGCCTTAGTTCGCTTGTGACTACATAAAGGCTCTAGGCCAGTGATGGCTAACCTTTTTGCCGTCACGTGCCAAAAGCAGGGGGAGCACAGGGGGGTTACATGCACACGTGCCTACACCCATAATTCAATGCCCCCCTGTGCCCCGCCCCCCCCCCCGTGTGACCCCTGCGCTTCCCCCCGCTTTTGGCACGCGATGGCCAAAAGATTACCGGTGGGCCTGATAGGCCCGTTTCTTGCCCTCCCCAGGCTCCAGAGGCTTTCTTGGAGCCTGGGGAGGGCGAAAACGGCCTCCCCCCACCCCCGGAGCCTCTCCAGAGGCCAGAAATGGCCCATTTCCTGACTTCCAGTTGGCCTGGAAGGCCCATTTTTTGCTCTCCCCAGGCTCCAGAGGCTTTCTTGGAGCCTGGGAAGGGTGAAAACGGCCTTCCCCACGCCACCCCGGAGCCCCTCCAGAGGCTGGAAATGGTCTGTTTCCCAATGTCTGGTGGGCCCGGAAGGCCCAAAAATCAGCTGGCTGATATGCACATGCATGCTGGAGCTCAGCTAGGACAACACTCGTGTGCCCACAGATATGGCTCCACGTGCCACCTGTGGTATGTGTGCCATAGGTTCGCTATCATGGCTCTAGGCTAATCCCTCTTTTAATCCTGCCCCCAAGTTCTGCCATTCCTTCTCCCATTCAGAGTGGATGGCCTCAATTACAGGCAGCTCTTGACTTATGACCACAATTGGGACCAGAATTGCTATTGTTAAGAAAGTCAAATCCAATTTTACAACTTTTTTTTTTGCCATGGTTGTTAAGCAAACCATTGTAATTGTTAAATGAATCACATGGTCATTAAGCGAATCCAGCTTTCCCCTCCCTTGATTTTGCTTGTCAGATTTTGCTTGTTGGGAAGATTACAAACTGTGATCACATGACCCGAGGATGCTGCAACCATCCTAAATTTATGCCAGTTACCAAACACCTGAATTTTGATCACATGATTGTGAGGATGTGTGCCAATCATTAGCATGTAAGTAATTTTTTTCAGTGCCATTGAATGATTGGAAGTCAAGGACCACTGTACATAGCTGAAGAAAATCTGTGCGGTTGGTAAAAATCATAATAACTTGATGGTGCTTTGTCATTCTTCCACCTTTCCTTAGCAGTCTGGAAATGATTGTTAAGAAATTATTGGAAGATACTATGACATTATTGCTTTTAAGGGAGAATTCCTTTTCCAAGGTGTAATACAGCAGAATTCATACCAACCTTGAATATTCCTGTTTATAGATATCGATGATATTCTCTACCAGCAGATTCCTCTGGAGACCGTAGACTCCATGGCGGTCCAGGATGACTTCATGTCGGCAAGAGGGACACCGGAAACGTCCTCCAGATATGGTGGTTCCTCGGCTTGTTTGCCAGTATGGATTTGCAGCCTAGAAATGCCATCAACCATGTTAATCCAAAAGTCAGGGATTCCCCACAAAATTAAACAAACTACACATTTTTTCCCCAAATTTTGTACCCTCCAGAAATAATGTACTTCAGCTCCTATCAATCCTATTCATTTCAAACTCAGCATATCAGGAAGGACCCAGGTGGGGAAAAATTCAAACATTCAAAATAATCTGATTTTTTTCCTTCCTCCCTCCCCCTTAAAAACATTCCTTTTGATAAAACGGAACATCTCCCTTCATGGTTTGCTTATAAAACGGACAGTGTCACTGGAACACTGGCCACTGCCAATAAATGAGGTAACTGCTTCAACTGGAATCTATTTTGGGCACAAAGTGCAGTGATCCTATTTGTCAGAGTTGGGCATTGGCTGGGAGAACTCAATTTCAATTTGCTAAATGATTTAATCTAATCTGGTTTCATTACTTTATGCGCCAATTTTTATGTGAAATAGTATGCACCTGAATCTTAGAAAATGCATAAGATAAAGCCCCAAATAAGTATTCAAAAAACTTACTAGCATTTGTAGCTAGATAGATTTTTATTCCTTATTTATTTAACTAGAAATAAGAATAAGATTTGCTGGTTCATATGGGTTCTTGAAGGACTCAAATTCATCAATAGTTGAATGAATGCTCATCAAGTCACCCAAGAAAATTTGGTTTATCCTGAATTACTGATTTTCTTGTACATCTTTCCTAGAACTTTAGATGTTAGACGTGGAATAATCGCATCCATTGTCTTTATGGATTACATGAAGAATAATATGAATTACTAAAATAAGTTCATAACATAAGCAATGGTCCATCTAGTCCAGCAGTCTTTCTCCAAGGAGAACCAACTGCACAAGGAAATCTCCCAACTGACGGCCTTCAGAAGCAGTCACACTTCTACCATACCAAGACTAATAACTGTTGAGCCCCATGATTTTCATCAACTGGTCCAACCGTTTCTTGAAGCCAGCCAAAATTCATGTATTAATATATTCTTATAGAAGCAAATATGATCTATCCCAAAACAATACTTCATAGGCATGTTTGGTGAGCATGGGACATTGACTAGTTTATTGGGAAACAGGATATTATTAACCCAGAAAAATGGAAAATGGAATAGATGAAGGGATGTATGATTGTCTAGGCTCTAGAATATATCCTTCCTCATTGCAGAACCCATTAGTCCTAGATATACTAATTATAGGATCAATCCATTTCTCCCTTTATTTGTGTAATCCTAGATGCTTTCACTATATTCTATGGCAATGGGTTTCTTATGTTATATGAAGAAATAATTGGGGGGGGGAACAGGACAATGGAACCAGTGGAAATCAACTGGTTGAAAGAAGATGTTTCACCTGGTCCATTGTCCACCTAATCTTGTGCACATTCAGTAATGCTAGGCAATCTTCTGTAGCAATGGATTGCTTATTGTTGTATACAATTGAACACAGAATTCACAATTGAATGACAGTAACTTTCAGCTTCCACGTTGCTAATGTTGGTATTGTCAAGGCTTTGGTCATGGTTTTGAGGGGAATGTAATTATAATACAGAGAAATATTGTTTTAGTTTCTAAAACCTTTATATCAGTTAAAGTTTTTTTCAGATCAACCAAGGCTCTATCCATTGATTGGGACAGGAATTGACCAACCCACTTGTCATCTGAGCCTTACAACATAGATTGAGAGAGAGTGACTGGCCCAAGATAACCCAGGTGGCTTTCACGCCTAAGGAGAAACTAGAACTCATTGACACCTAGTTTCTAATCTGGTATCTTAACCACTAGGCCAAATTTGATTCTCCAAGAGGGAACTATATGACCTTGTCCATTTTTCTGTTGGGATTGGCAGTTATCAGATTCTTTTGAACCCATGCTATGAATCAACCTCATTGGCACCAACATAACTCCTTAATATGTAATGGGATATTGTTTCCAAGAATTTCTAATCAACAGGCCTCATGATGACTTCTGGGATTGAAATCTCAACACATCTGGAGGGCCTTAACTTGTAAAAACTGGCAAAAATGTATTCAGTAAACCATCATTAAATAAAAAAATCTCCTTCCCCTTAAGGATATTAATTTTACATTCTTTAAAAAAATAAATAAAACAAAGCCACACATGCATTTATCCCATGTCTTGATACACCCATTTTTTTTTTTACACAATGGAAATGATACATATGTAATTGAGTGAGAAGGAAATAAAGCCACTTTCCCCAGTCAAGTGCCCTACAGATGTGTTGTGACTACAGCACCTGTTGACCATACCAACACCTCTGAGAATCTCCAGGATGAGAGTACACTTAAAAACAACCCATTGTTTCACCAGGCGGGTATCTCTCTCCTCTCCCTCTTTGCCTGCAAGCCAATGAAATCTTTGGGAAACTATATTCAGATTCTCCTCAGCTTCTTGGCTTTGTCTCTTGCCCTTCCATTTTGTGTTGCCTTGGAGCTCTGACAATAACAATCAACAAGTCAGGAAGGCAATGTCAGAAGTAGAACAGGCCCCTAGAGAACCAGAGCTGAGCTCTTATCAGCTACTACTTAGCCAAAGCCTTTTGAAGAAGTGAACATTATCTGAGGAATGAGTCCAAGATGGTCTCCAAGACTTGAAAGTGGAGATAGAAATGGATTTTAGTGGATGATGCAGGCAGCCTCTTAGGCACCAGAGCCTTAAAAAAGCACCAGGGAGAAAACATTTCACAGCTAGGACAATGTCACTGCATTTAACATAACCACAAATGCAAATTCGCTATATTGATATCCTTGCTATTTTCTTATTAAATGTTGCACAGCGATGGCTAATGAATCTTTCAAACGTGGCAGAGACTATTACACATTCACCGTCTGCCATTTTATCTTTTTTCAGATGACTGAAATGCATTTCCCTAGATTCTCTATTTTAAAATCTGGTCCATGTCCAATTTAAAATGAAAGACTCCTAAGGAGGGAGAGTTTTTTCTAACCTTGAAGCTGCCCTAGATGACTGAGAGCTAAGCAATAGTCTACTTGTTATATTTGTATTTCAATTGCAAGACTTGTTGTATGAATTCTATTCTATTCTTTCTGTTCTGTTCTGTTCTGTTCTGTTCTGTTCTGTTCTGTTCTGTTCTGTTCTAGTCTAGTCTAGTCTAGTCTAGTCCAGTCCAGTCCAGTTCATCCCTAAAGGGGAAGGCTAAAACATATGAAGAACAGTTGCAGGAACTGGGTTTGTCTAGTTTAATGAAAAGAAGGACTAGGGGAGACATGATAGCAGCCTTCCAATATCTCAGGGGCTGCCACAAAGAAGAGGGAGTCAAGTTATTCTCCAAAGCACCTGAGGGCAGGACAAGAAGCAATGGGTGGAAACTAATCAAGGAGAGAAGCAACCTAGAACTCAGGAGAAATTTCCTGACAGTGAGGACAATTAATCAGTGGAACAACTTGCTCCAACACTGGAAGTTTTAAAGAAGATGTTGGCTAACCATTTGTCTAAAGGGGTGTAGGGTTTCCTGTCTAAGCAGGGGGTTGGACTAGAAGACCTCCAAGGTCCCTTCCAACTTTGTTGTTCTGTTCTATTCTGTTCTGTTCTGTTCTGTTCTGTTCCCATAGATAATCAGCTGAATCTCAAAATTTTCCTATATACCTACTGAGTAAACACGTACAGAATTGGCTGAATGGACCCGTACTGACCTGAAAGACGTCATTAGCACATTTCCTACAGAGGTTATGCTGGCAAGGTAGGATCACCACGGGCTTGGAGAACATCTCTAGGCAGATAGGGCAGATCAGCTGTTTTTCCAGATTCTCCATAGGATTATTGTCCTGGAAGATGCTCGACTGATAATCCATGGTTCAGTTCAGCACTTATATCCTTCGATTCTGGAATCGCTCAACTTAGGGTTCTCTTCTTGAGAGACAAGCTCAAGTTTTAGAACTGAGCCTTGCTGGGTTGACTTTCCAACTAAGACACTGGGTTTTCTGCCGTTTGCCTGGCCTCTTGTCTATTTATAATTTATCTGAGAGTCACATGTGTTTGGCTGGCAGAGTAATTTGAGAAGAGGGTCGTGTTTCCGAAAGACTGACACAGTGTCACATGGAAGGGGGGATGTGCAGTTGTCCCTCTGGTTGGACTTCTGTAAACAAGGCTAAGGGACGATATGTTCGAAAGCAGGGAAGCAAACTTCCAGGGATGTTGCTTGTATTATTTATCTCTTTTGCCTCCCCTGTGTGTTTTCCAACAAAGAAATGAGAGCTGTGTTTGTGTAAACTGGTCACCCTTTCCAGGGAACAAAACAAACAACACACGCCTGCCCACTCTTTAAACTAAGGGTTAAACTCAAACCATTCAACAATTTTATTATTGGCTATTGCCAGGCCTAGTTAACCTAGCCATGTTGCTCAACAACTCTAGTTGCACTCATCTAATTCTCCTTTTTGCAAGGTAGAGTAGACAGGAAACATGACCAGACTAGCTAATTCTATTTTATTTATTTTATTGTAAGGCTACGCTACACTAACAGAATTTTGCAAATCTATACAGGTAGTTAAGAGATGCAGTGGCTCAGTGGCTAAGACGCTGAGCTTGTCGATCAGAAGGTCGGTAGTTTATTTATTTATTTATTTATTTATTTATTGGTTCAATTTATTTATTTATTGGTTCAATTTATTTATTTATTGGTTCAATTTATATGCCGCCCTTCTCCGGAGACTCAGGACGGCTTACAATGCGTTAAGCAATAGCCTTCATATTTTTGTATATACCTGCTTAGTAGGGTTTTCGGGCCCCCCTAAGCGGTGTTCTTTTTTTATACAAAGTCAGCTTATTGCCCCCACAATCCGGGTCCTCATTTTACCTTCCTCGAAAGGATGGAAGGCTGAATCAACCTTGAGTCTGGTGAGATTTGAACTCGCAGTAATTGCAGGCATCTAAGTGCTACCTAACAGCACTTTAGTCCGCTGCTCCACCAAGGCTCCTTTCCTCCCTCCTTGTTAATCAATCAACCAGCTATAAAAAGTTTTACTATGTTTCTTTTCTCAAAGAGTTAAATATTCATCAGTCTCATTCAGTGGTGAAATCTGAACCGGTTTACTACCGGTTCGCTGGCTGCGCATATGCAGTGCGCACCACGCACCAAATGCGAGGTGCTCGTGGAGTGCACGCCAAAAGGAGGCATGCGGTAAGTAGAACAGCGCGCAAGGGGGGGGGATGATCAGTTGTGGCGCACAATCTTTTTTTTTATTTTTAAAAGCATTGCTTTTAAAAGTTAAAAAAAAAAAGCCTCTGACGATTGCGTGGCTCAGCTGTGAGCCTTTTAAAAGTACCTTTTAAAAGCATTTTTTTAACAACCTCTTCAGCCGAAGAGGTTGTAGAAAAAACGCTTTTAAAAGTAAAAAAAAAAAAAAAAGCCTGATGATTGCGCGGCTCAGCTGGGCATTGGGGGGTGGCAGGGATTTTTGCTACTGGTTCTCCGAACCACCCGCCGCCATTGCTACCCGATTGGGGGATCCGGTCCAAACCGGGAGCATTTCACCCCTGGTCTCATTAACCCAACCTGTGCTCCACAAGGGACTCAAACAGAAGCATTAAACTTCTTGACACAGATGATGGGCTTCGGTTGCCCTCTGAATTACATCATGCCCCACCGAGATCAAGTTCTGTATCTCAAACGCTTCCCAGAACTAATTTGTTGTGAAGCTTAATTGGGAGTCCTCCAGAACCCTCATTCAATGAAGATACAGAAAAACACTTCCCATTCAGTTCCAAGGGAATTCCTGAAAACACACGTGGGAGGGTTTGGGATATGTGCGGCCATTCGGGTGACCGACCCGAGGAACCCAAACAGCTTTAGGTGAGATTTGATATACATGTGACTGGCTCAACAGCACAACAAAACAAGAGGGAGGTAGCATACGCTTCAGATGGAGTTTGCTTAGCACAGACAAGTTCTCTATATTGATCACGGATGCCCAGTAGATAGAAATATCCCGCTAAACAGTGGTATGACTTGAAGCAGCTGTGAGTATTTAGAACAGGGGTGTCAAGCTCGATTTCATTTGAGGGCTGCATCAGGGTTGGGTTCGACCTCAGGAGGCCGGGGTAGGTGTGGCCAGGGTGGGCGTGGCCAACTTGACATCACTAGTGTCAGGGGCGCCTGTGGCGGCCCAAGAGCTCTACCAGTGAAAACAGGCTCCCAATCTCCGTTTTCACCTGGGACGGCCTCCTGCAACCCTCTGCCAGCGAAAATGGAGCTCGGGAGGGCCCTCCTGAGTTCCATTTTCACTGGCAGAGGGTTGCAGGAGGCTGTCCCAGCTGAAAATGGAGATTGGGCGCCTGTTTTCGCTGGCAGAGCGTGGTGCCAGCGTCTTTAGAAGAGCATATGACGGCTGTGGCCAGGGGGGCTTTCTATCAGGTTCGCCTGATACGCCAGTTGCGTCCCTTTCTGGATCGGGACTCCTGGATGCACGGATGCACGGTCCTTCACTTTCCAGGGTGGCCCCACGGGCCAGATCTAAGCACCTTGAGTATGACACCCCTGGTTTAGAAAAACAGCCAATTTCTCTGAAAAATAAAGGAAAGGGTGAACTAGATATCTAAGTATCAGTAAATATTTTGTGACAATCATTAAGCAAATTACTGCAATTGTTAAGCGAATCTGCAGTTGTTAAGCAAACACCACAGTCATAAGCGTGATCCATTCTTCCAAATTGGTGTTTTGTTGTTGTTTTTTGTGCCAGAAACAGACAAAGAAGACAAAGAAGGTAGCGAATCATGATTATGTGACCTCAGGACTCTATTATCAGTTGTAAATATGAGCCAGTTGCCCAGCACCTGAGTTGCAATCACATGAACATAGGGGTGTTGTGACAGTTATATGTGTAAATATTAGACATTTTTCAGCAGTGTTGTAACTTTGAATGGTTGCTATGTGAATGATCATAAGTCAAGGACTACCTGTTGTCCGCCAGTTGTGTCCTAACTATATATTTTATGGCATAGTAAGCTGCCCAGAGTCACTTGTTACTGAGATGGACAACTTATAAATTTAATAAATATATAAATAAACGATTTCCTGTCAACATAGACATTTCTGGAAGAGTCAGCAAAGCTGCTAACCACGCTAACTGGGGATAATGAAAACTAATACAAATCATCAGGAAGGTTGCTTGATTGGGGAAAAACTGCATTAAAAAGGTAAAGATTCCCCTCGCACATCGTTCCTGACTCTATGGGGCAGTGCTTGTCTCCATTTCAAAGCCGAAGAGCCAGCGCTGTCCGAAGACGTCTCTGTGGTCACGTGGCTGGCATGACTAAACGCCAAAGGTGCACGGAATGCTGTTACCTTCCCACCAAAGGTGGTCCCTATTTTTCTACTTGCATTTTTTACATGCTTTCGAACTGCTAGGTTGGCAGAAGCTGGGACAAGTAACGGGAGCTCACCCCATTACGTGGCACTAAGGGTTCGAACCGCTGAACTGCCGACCTTTCGATCGACAAGCTCAGCATCTTAGCCACTGAGCCACCATGTACCCATAAAACTGCGTTAGAAAGTTATCAACAACAATAAATACAAAGGGATTTCAGGTACAGGCTGCCTCACACCTAGCAAATCCCAGTTTGCACATCCAGAGATGTTGGCTTGCTTGGCACATAGTCAAGAAGAATTTAGGATTGCTCAAAGGCACCCTTGCATTTCATTGCAAAATGACTCAATGGACACCCCCCACCCACCCAATCCCTGAACAAGAAGCCAAGGATCTCAGCTGACAAATCAGTTGATGCATGTCGAAGGGGAGTGAAGGTGGGATTACAAAAATATCCAGCCAAAACAACAGCTGTGAATGGTTTCCCCTCCCTCCTACTGTAGTTTTTGGACCACTCTGTTAGGACACCAATGACCCCTAAAAGTTTAGCCACCAGCAGCAAAAAAGCAACGTTTTCATTACTTGGACAAAATCATCTGGAGAGATCCACAGATTTGCAAAAAAAATGAGCTTGGAAACAATAACGGTAACAAAGAAGATACAGACCAGGCAGGCAACGGGAAGGAATCATATTTCAAATGCTTATTGGTCAGCTGAAGAGATGTGGGAAACCTGGTGTCATCCAGATGTATCAGAGTACAACTCCCAAAATTCACATCTAGTATGATTAAGAGTCACACTGGTCAAGTATTACGAAAGCAATTGTTGATAGCCAGAAGACGTGAACTTAGGGGGAAGCAGGTGTCAAACAATTCAATTTCAGAGATTCTTTTTTCTTTCGCTCCAGAAAGCAGGATTAAATCTAATGGACAATTTTCCAGAATGGTAGATTTTAACTGAGCATTAAGAGCAAACTCTTAAGGCCTTTAGCCTTGTTGCAATATTTTCAGGATCAGACTCAATAAGATTAGTAAGAGTTAAAGGTTTAAATATATTTTCTTTTATTTACAATAGGCATTCTATATTCACTGAATATTCACAGATAGAAGCGAGGAAAAGGGTGCATGTAGCTCCTTATATATACAATGGGTGGAGCTATATGTGGGAGTGGTGAATTATGAATACATTAAGAAGTGAAGAATAAGTTAACCCCTGATACCCCGTTCATATACTATTTACACATTAAAGAATAAGGCATTTACATCTGACAAATCCCCCTCTAAATGCCGATTCGTTATGCAACACCAATTACATTCAGATTCAGTACAATACAAAACATACAACTTAGAAGTTAAATATTTATGTTGCTTAGAAGGTAAAGGCTTTGTCAATATGTCAGCTAATTGTTCTGAAGTATCACAATGCACTGCTTTAATAAATCCATCTTGAGATAATTGTCTCACATGTTTAAATTTTATATCTATGTGTCTGGACCTTTGTCCAATAGCATCAGATCTAGATATTTCAATGGCTGCTTTATTGTCTTCATGCATAACAAAAGGCAAAGCAGGTTTTTTCCAAACATCTGAAATTAAATCATTAAACCATACAAGGTTATTTGCAGCTTTGGATAAACAAACATATTCCGCTTCTGTCGTTGAAGTGGCCACTAGTTCCTGTTTACCAGTGTACCAGTAAACTGGACAGTCATTTAAGAGGAATATATAACCAGATGTACTTTTTCTACATGAGGTGTCTCCAGCCCAGTCCGCATCTGCGTAACATGTAAGCTTTGGTTCTTTATTGTCATTAGGTTCTAACATTAAACAAAAGTCTAGTGTACTTTTCAGATATCTTAAAATTCTTTTAACAGCTTCCCAGTGATACATTGTTGGTTTGCTGACATGTCTGGATAATAAATTGAGTGGTAAGGCGATATCTGGTCTTGTCCAATTAGATATATAAAGAAGTGAACCTATGATTGATCTATAAAATGTGTTATCCTTGAATTCGGGGGAAGATTCATCAGTATTTCTTAGAAAATCAGTTTGCATAGGAGTATCACAAGGTTTGGCATTGTTTAAATTGCATTTATTTAAAAGTTCTATGATCTTATCTCTCTGAGTAAGTTTGAATCCCCTTCTAATCTTATTAATTTGAACACCAAGATATTTGTTTACTTTGCCTAGGGATTTTAACGAGAAATGTTCATTTAGCTTAGTTACAAAAGTTTCTCTTCTCTCTTTATGTTTTCCTATGTATAAAATGTCATCCACATAAATCAATACAAATTCAATGTAATCATCACCCTTTTTGACAAAGAAACAGTTATCAGCAGTGGTAGCGTTGAAGTCCATGGTTTTAAGTACTTTTACTAAACAATCATACCATCGTTTACCAGATTGTTTTAACCCGTATAAACTCTTGTTTAACAACCAAATCTCATTTTTGTTTGTGTATTGACTGTGAGGTGCTCTTACGTATATTTCCTTATCTAGTTTTGCGTGTAGATACGCAGTCTGTATGTCATATTGAAATACATCAAGATTGAGTGCTGATGCTACCACTAGAGCTGTTTTGACACTCTCTGTTCTTACTGTGGGGGAATACGTGTCAGTATAGTCCTCCGGATATTTCTGTGCATAACCTTGTGCAACTAGTCTAGCTTTGTATAGAGTATTGCCTCCCTCTAAGTTCTTAATTTTATATATCCACCTGGTACCAATAATTGTTTTATCTTTAGGTGCAATTGCAGGTGTAAATACATTTAATCCTTGTAAACTTTCCATCTCCTTTTTCATCGCTAATTCCCATTTTTCTTTTTCTTCACGAGGGAGTTTTAACACTTCCTCATATGTATTAGGTGTTGTTGGCTCACCATCCATGTGCATTATATAATCCTTGTATTTATTTGGCATTTGATTTCTGGTGTTTCTAATAGTTTTTTCAGGTTTACTATCGTTATCATGCAAGTATCTTGCTTCCTTTTTTGTTAGTGTGTCTGTCTTTATTTTGTGTTGGCTATTTGTCCAAGTTTTGTTTTTGTTTTTATATTTGTTGATATTTTGCTTTTCTATGGTCCCTTTCTCATGGGATTTTGTATCTTTGTATTTATTTGGAAATATTTCATTAAGATGTAATTTAGACCAGTTGGCCTGTTCATGGAACACAGCTGTTCTGGAGACTATAAATTTGTTATTATTATCAATGAATCTGTACCCTTTAGTGCCAGTCTCATATCCCATAAATCTGAGTCTTCTGGATACGTTTTCTCCCTTTCTTCTTAATTGCTTAGGTATGTGTACGTCTGCAGTGACTCCGAATATGTGCATGTGTGCTAATTTTGGTTTCCTATTATACATCACTTCATATGGTGTCTTATTTACAATGCTGGACCAGGTTCTATTTTGTGTGTAATTTGAATAATGTAAGGCTTCTGACCAGAATTGTTTGCTTAAGCCAGCATCTTCCAATGTGCATCTAATCATGGTTTGTAATGTTGAATTCTTCCTCTCTGCAATCCCGTTCTGGAACGCAGAAAATGGACTAGATGTGTAATGTAACATTCCTTTGTCTTTTAACCATTGGGAGAATTCTTTAGACATGAATTCACATCCCCTATCTGTCATGATTTGTTTTATTTTGATATTGTGTTGTGTTTCTATGCGTTTGTAAAATTCTTTAAATTTTTGAAAGGTTTCATCTTTGTGTTTTAATGTATAAACAAATCCATAGCGGCTATAATCGTCTACTATTGTCAAGAAGTAATGTTTTCTATAAGTGATTGATGGAGTTAATGGACCAACTAAGTCCATGTGTACTAAATCAAAAATTTTGTTAGTTGATCTAGTAGATTTTCTTGGCCTGGGACTAGTTTTTAGTTTTGTAGATTTACATACTGAGCATTCCAAATAGTTTTCACAATTTTTTATTTTAACACCTTCTGCGTGTTCAGTCATTTTTTGTACTACAGGAAAACTGGCATGTCCTAACTTCCTATGTAAGATGTGAGCACACTCATCATGAATTGGCTTACCTATTTTTGGTTTTTTTTCATTGTGTGCATCTATGTGATCATGAGATATTTTACATTCATCATTATCACTGTTGCTAATATTTTCATCATCTACTTCAATACAATCTCCCATATTTGAATCAATGTTATGCAGCCATTTTTCCTTTGTTATCAGATAAGGTAGGCCTCCTTTAATCATCACAGTGCCTATATTTATTTTATTCTTCTCTAAAGTCGCTTTTCCTTTTGAAAAAACAATGTTAATGTCAGAATCTCTACTTAGTTTTATGGCACTTAGTATGTTATGAGGTATTTCAGGTATTAGCAATACCCCCTCTATTTTTCCTAGACCAGGCAGGGTTACATTCCCTCTACCTAATACTTGAACCTTTTCTTGGTTAGCTACCTTTATTACAAATTTATCTTCTGTAAATGAAGACAATATATTTTTGTTATTAGTGGTGTGATTGGTTGCTCCAGAATCAATAAGCCAATTATTGTTCTCATTTTGCTGTATGTTAGTGTTGTCTTGTTTATTTAACCCATTCAGTGAACCAGATTTCCTATCCTTTGAATTATCTCTGCCCCCTCTATTCTCTTTGTAATTTGGTGGGCTTCTATATCTATGTCTATCTATGGAAGACTGTCTATAATTGTATTTGTCTCTATATTCTGACCTATGTTTTTCCTTTGAAATTTTGGGGCAATCTCTTCTATTGTGTTCCCTGGATCCACAATTGTGACATTTAAATGTTTCATTATATTTTTCTTGGAAAGCTACTTTCCTATATGGTTTGTGTTCTGTGTGATTGTTAGAACGATTTCTTCTTGAATTGTCTTCTGCTATCAATTTATTGGATAGACTTTCTATGGATAAGTATCCTAGATTGATTGTGTCTAAATGTGACATAAAATTGTCCCATGATGGATCAAGTGAGTTGATAATAACACTTTTCATTGTTTGGTCTGAAATCACCTCCCCCCTCAAATGCAGCTCAGCTCTTATTTTGTTTAAAGATATTAAATGCTCACTTATGGAAACCCCTGGTTTTATCCTAGATGAAAAGAAATCTTTAGACATCCTTGTGGTGGTAGCTACACTATCACTGTGAAACAAATTAAACATGCATTGAATAATTTCTGAAACAGTCAGATTTGGCTTAATGCTGTGATACATTGCAGGAGACACACTAGATATTATTAAGAAAAATGCTCTATGGTGTAAACAATCTATTTTTATAGTCCAAGGTCTTTTTGGGGGACTAGTGATAAAAAATAGTAAGCTTTCCTTCATAAAGACAACCTGGAGCTGTTGATACCATTCTTGCAAGTTAATGCCATCAACCCTTAGCTTCGGGAAGTCACTGGGTAAATTTCCGACATTATTGGGTCCATTACTTACAACCTGAGGTAGTCCGTGGTCTCGTAAATGCAGAAAATTGCAAAACGGCGTGGGGATGCTCGCAACGAGTCTGCGCGGTCTTCTCGTCAGTTCATGTCTTCCCGGGCCGTCTGCGTAGTCTTGCGCATGCGCGTTGTCCATTTCTTCTTTGGAGTCGTCGTGGAAGGTTCTCCCCATTGCGGCTCACTCGTTCTGCTCCTCCTCGGACGAATCGGTCTCTGGTTCGATTTTGGGAGTCCTGACGACGGCGGCTGTTCTTCCTCTTCTTTTGAGGGCGTTGGTGCTTGCTTCGGTCTGTGGCGTAGGGCGGTATCGGCAGGGCTCTCTGGGTTCGGGCGTCAGCGCTCTCGTAGTCAGGATGGGAGCGGGCAGGTCTTGAGGCATTGGCTTGCTCGCTCGCTTCTTCGTTAGCTTTTTAGTAATTTTTAGTTTTGGCCCAAATGCGGCAAAAAGCGTTTTCATTGCTGATTTTATTTGGTAGTTTGTTGAATCACCTTCACTTTCTGATTCTGATTCTTCTGAGGTGTTTGAATCTTCTTTTTCATTTTCGTTGTCTGGTAATGTTTTTCGCGCCAGAAATTTTGAATTGAGCTTTTTGATTGGCTTTGCTTCGCTCATCTTGGAGGCCTGTTGAAACCAAGATGGCTGCCATTCAAAATTTCGCGCGGGATCACCGTTTTTCTTCTTCGCAATGATTTTCTCTGCAGTCATATCACTCACTATTTTTGGGTCTTTAGACTTTTCATTAGTAATGTTTTTCTCTCTCGCTGCTCCGCTGTTCTTCAGCATATCTTGGAGGTTCGTGATGAGGCTTTCATCATTCTTCTGGCTCTTTAATAATTTTAATATCTCTGACCTGAGTTCGTTATTCTCTATCTCGATTTCCTCCTGGTCATCATTTTCATCTATTATTTCTTCGTCTTCAGTGGTGTATTCTTCGGATTCTCTCGAAATTGCGTTTGTGGGTTCGTTGATTATTTCTTGTTCTGTTTCCATTTCTTTGCTGTAGGCCCTGGTGTTGGGCCTATCTTTCTTAGACATTTTTAAGTTTTTATTGAGTCAATTAACCATCCTCTGCTACCAGCTTGTTGCAATATTTTCAGGATCAGACTCAATAAGATTAGTAAGAGTTAAAGGTTTAAATATATTTTCTTTTATTTACAATAGGCATTCTATATTCACTGAATATTCACAGATAGAAGCGAGGAAAAGGGTGCATGTAGCTCCTTATATATACAATGGGTGGAGCTATATGTGGGAGTGGTGAATTATGAATACATTAAGAAGTGAAGAATAAGTTAACCCCTGATACCCCGTTCATATACTATTTACACATTAAAGAATAAGGCATTTACATCTGACAAGCCTAGTGGTGGTATTCAGCCGGTTCGAGCCAGTTCCGGCAAATCAGTTGTTAAATTGCTGGCTCTCCCCACTCGTTCCAGGAGTCCCCACGCACCCCATTTTTGCTCCCAGGAGGCTGCAAGGAGGCCTACTAGGCCCAAAATGAGGTAGAGGGTGTGTGTGCCCCCCCCCCCGGTCCATTTTTGCTCTCAGGAAACTACAGGCAAGCTGAGTGATGCCTGTCACACCCCCTGGCCACGCCCACCATGGCCACGCCCACCCAGCTGGTCGTTAGGGCAGAGAACCAGTTGTTAAATTATTTCAATCCCACCACTGCTTTAGCCCCTACTGAGCTATCAGATGGGGAAAGGGAACCCACTTGTTCAATCTGCTTATTCAAAAGCATTTTCAGTTGTTAATTCTTAGGTAAAGGGTTTTTGGTGAGAAAATTTTGTGGTCCGCAGAAAAATTATTTGCATTTTTTATATTGCACTAAATCAGGGATCCTCAAACTACAGAGCCTGGGCCGGATACGTGCAATGAATATTTGTGTTGTTGCAGAGAGCCTCCTTCCTTGGGGTCTTTTTGTGAAGGTCGGAGGGGGGCAGAAATTCCAACTTGGGGTCTGCTTCAGCCTCCTGGTGTGGGGCTTTGGGCAAAGGCTGAAGGGAAGTGCCGCTGGTGGCAAAGAGCCGGAGGGCCTTCTTCCAGTGCGAATGCCTCATGGTCTGGAACTGGCTGACCATCTCAGCCCGCTGAGCCTCCAGGCACCGGAATCTGGCCTTGCACTCCCGCAGGTCTTCCCTCTGCTTGGAAAGCCTATGCTCGTAGTCCTCAGTGAGGTGCTTCTGCTGAGCCTCCTTCTCAGTCAGATCCAATTTGAACTGAGCCAGCTGTTTTGCCAACTCTTTCTTGTGGTGGCTGCTTAGCTCCAACAACTGCTCCCTGTTGGGGCCCTAAGGATCTCAGGTAGGCAGGTGATGAATGGCGGGGAGGGGAGGGGCGAGTAGAGCCGGTGAGGCACCCCTCGAAGTGAGTGAGATCGAGTTGGCCACGCCCATCCAGTCACATGACTACCTAGCCATGCCTACCCAGCCGGTCATTAGGCAGATCATATTAGTGGTCCGTGAGATTTAAAATTATGAATTTAGTGGTCCCTGAGGTCCAAAAGGTTGGTGACCCCTGTCCTAGGTAGTCCAGTTAGCTCAAAACACCACCATAGCTAGCAAGTGAAAGTCAGGAATTTCAAATGTTTAAAGCTTTTGCTGAAAACATTCAAATTCTGGAACAACAACTGCTATATAATATGATCTTATGTTTTGATGCCATACATACAATATACAGGTAGTCCTTGACTTACAAACATTCATTTAGCAACCGTTTGAAGTTCCAAAGCACTGGAAAAAGTCACTTGCAACTGGCCCTCACCCTTGTAATCATTGCAGCATCCCCACAGTCACGCGATCAAGTTTTGGATATTTGGCAACCGATGTGTATTTATGACATCCTGGGATCACATGAAGCTGAGTTTGCGTGACCACCACGTGTTTCACTTAACATCTGCAGTGCTTTGCTTAAGGACCTGGGCAAAAAAAAAAAAAAAAAGCTTATAAAATGGGGTGCAACTCATTTGACATCCATCTTGCATAGCAACAGAAACTCTGGTGCCGGTTGTGACTGCAAGTCGAGGACAACCTGTACAAAGTGGAATGGCGATATTGGAAAAGAAATTGAAGAGACTAGGAGAGAAAAGGAGAAATTTCCTGACCGTTAGAACAATGAATCAGTGGAACAACTTGCCTCCAGAAGTGGTGAATGCTCCAACACTGGAAGTTTTTAAGAAGAGGTTGGATAACCATTTGTCTGTAGTGGTGTAGGATTTCCTGCCTAAGCAGGGGGTTGGACTAGAAGACCTCCAAGGTCCCTTCCAACTCTGTTATTCTATTGTTCTAAAAATGACAGCTTTCCCCCCCCTTCTACAGGCTTGGCCAGCTGTCGCTGAGGCAGAAGTGTTAATAAAAGAAACGTTGCCAAGCATCGGTTTCCCAGTCTCGGGCAACAAGTGCAGTCAATGTAAACGGGTCTAATTTTGTCCCACTGCAGCTCTGCTGTCTGTAAAACTCATCAGGGCATGGCCAGAAGGCCTTTCAGCAGTTCAAGAAGAGGCGATAAAAATAGAGTGCAGAGGAGAGCAAGATCTTTAAAATTCAGTTGACTTGAAAGCATTTTGCCCCCTCACGCACAGAGCAGAGACTTTGGACTCCACTCGTGCAGGTCCTGCCATCTTTTTTCCTGCCGCATCCCCACAATATTGTTTTCGCCCTTCTCACCCGCCCAGAGAGAAACCACCTTAAGTCTGAGGTGTCCGCAGAATCTGATGCTTTGGTCAAAATGATCAAAATTAATTAATTAATTAATTAATTAATTAATTAATTCATAATTAGACTTCTATACCGCCCTTCTCCCGAAGGACTCAGGGCGGTGTACAGCCATATTAAAACACATAGATTTACAAAATTTAAAACCAATTAAAATCAAATATATAGAATTTGGCTCAAAAATTAAAACACACATACACCCCTTATAAAATTCATATTAGGCCAGTCCGGCTTGCAGGAACAGAAGGGTCTTCAGGGCGCGGCGAAAGGTACGCAGGTCGGGGCTAAGATGAAGCTCTAGGGGGAGCTCATTCCGGAGAGCTGAAATGAAAGAATTATAATTTTAGATAATAATTTTAGAAAATGAGATTTACTGATCTCCCTGCAAACTTTTTTTTTTTTTTTGGAGTCTAGCGGCCATAAAGTGGTTGTCAACACTTGAATGAAAAGTTAATTTTCTGCTAGAGGGAAAATTAAGTTGTAATTTTTCCCCACCCAAGTTCCTAGATCCCTTGACATAGAATAGAATAGAATAGAATAGAATAGAATAGAATAGAATAGAATAGAATAGAATAGAATAGAGTAGAGTAGAGTAGAGTAGAGTAGAGTAGAGTAGAGTAGAGTAGAGTAGGGCAGGGCAGGGCAGGGCAGGGCAGGGCAGGGCAGGGCAGGGCAGGGCAGGGCAGGGCAGGGTAGAATAGAATAGAATAGAATAGAATAGAATAGAATAGAATAGAATAGAATAGGGTAGGGCAGGGCAGGGCAGGGCAGGGTAGAAGAGAAGAGAAGAGAATAGAAGAATAGAATAGAATAGAATAGAATAGAATAGAATAGAATAGAATAGAATAGAATAGAATAGAATAGAATAGAATAGAATAGAATAGAATAGAATAGAATAGAATAGGAATAGGAATAGGAATAGGAATAGAATTCTTTATTGGCCAAATGTGATTAGACACACAAGGATTTGTCTTTGGTGCATAAACTGTCAGTGTACATAAAAGATGTAAGTGATAAATCATGATCATAGTCATCATAAATACATTCATCGTGAGTCATAAGATACAACACTTAGTTATAGACTCATAGGATACTAAATAAGCAATCAAAATCGACCCACTCACTCCAGATTAAGAATTCCTGCTCTAAAACAAGAAGAGAGAAAACCAGCTTCTTTGACCAGGGTTTCATGTTCTAATTTATCTGAGAACTCAAGCGATAAACAGGTTATATTATTCCAGACTGACATAGAGACCTGTAAATATTGGTGGTCAGAAAGCGCCTGGGGGGAACCACTTAATTTTAGCACTGTGACTCAGAAGGTTTTGATGCCAGCAAGACTAGTGTTAAACAGATTGGCATCCCCACGGATCATTCCAGTGTCATGTAAGAAAGCAACTTGAGAAGCAAGTTTGGAGGACAGCTGGCTCTGCTCATTTGTCCTCACTCTTCTAGGGATCCAACAACACCTTTCATCTCCCATGAAAGCTACAATTGCTGCTGGCCTCAGGACGGGGATTCCCCGGTGACTCTACCCAAGTCATGAAAAGATGATCCCAATAGGGTAGAAGATGAGAAGGTGACCTTACCCACCGCCAGAGCTCCGTCTAGGCCAAAGGTAAAAGAACCTGGATTTCTTCAAACCCTTGAAACTATACCTGGATTATTTTGCCATTGGCCACTCACATTATTAAAGTAGAAGAAAGATAATGTGCAAACCATCTTTTCAACTCTGGGGTCCTATCCAGTGTTCACTATGCTTGTCCATTTTAATCCGGCCACTCTTATCCATTTTCTGGGCTTCCCCAGTATATTGAATTGCTATCTAATTGCATTAAACCAACCGGATTCAGCATTTTCTGTGTGAAGGCAGGTGCTATTTTGGTGAGTGGCTTGATTCAATATGGTATTGAACCCAATCAGTGTAACTTATAAATTCATGGAACGTTTGGTGGCAATATTGTCTAATCTTGCATGTAAAATACACTGTACTGTACTTCCCTTTTCTGCAGTTTTCAGCTACAAAATGTCTCAGCAGATCAAACAATCCTAATATCAACCTGAGATTTTTTATTTATTTATTTATTTATTTTTGTTAACAACGCCTTGCAAAAATTTAGGGGTGACCTCTAACGTATTTCTATTGCAAGGAAAACAGAATTTCCAATGCTGCATGAGTTGTTGGAGATATAATTCCATGACAAAGACTGCCATTCTTTGTAGATAACTACCGGTATTTGGAAGTAAAGTGTGTTGGACACAAACTGACGTAACGAGGAACTTGCTTAATAAAGAATACAGGAATAGAAACTCACGATGGTGCAGGTCACATTGCTCTTCTGCTGATAATTATTTCAAAGACCAGTAACTGTTTGTTTCAACTTTCCAGGAACCAAGCAGCAATCATTCAGTTCATCATATCATTTCTCAAGCAATTCAGCTTTTGTGATTTTTGTGGGAAATCTGCAAGAGGAGAGAGAGAACGGATGTTCCATTTTTTTTAGAGTATGCTGAGAATTTCTTCTACACCAGGGGTGTCAAACTAGATTTCACTGAGGGCCGCATCAGGGCTGTGTCAGGCCTGGAAGCCATCTTTTTCATTGGATCTTCAGGCCTGCCATGTTTACTACTGTGGGAAACTGGGAGGGTGGCGGTGGTATGGAGCATGGGTGAGATATAGTCATAATAACATTCCTTTCTCAGAAAGTCAAGGACATCTTGCCCTGCACCTGGACGGCTGGAACTGGGAAGCATCTCCAGTTGGGATGGTGCTTTGATTGGACCATGTGATGGACATGTGAGTGTTGGGCAGGGACTTGAATTTTCCTTTGGGTGGGGAAAACCTGGAAGTTTTCAGATTCGGGTTTTCCCAGATATGCCAATATGATATCTCTAATAAAATGGAACTTTGAGGAAACTCAAGCCTCGGAGTTTTCTTTAGTTGGGGATGTTACTTGGAACCCTGACATTGTGTTTGACCTCAGGGGAGCTGAGGTGGGCGTAACCAGGGTGGGCATGGCCTGCTCAACATCACTCGTGTCAAGGGTTGCCTGAGTGCTCTGCCAGCAAAAACAGGCTCCCGAGCTCTGTTTTCACCTGTGACTGCCTCTTGCAGCCCTCTGCCAGCGAAAACACAGTTCAGGAGGGCAACCCACAACCCTCATGAGCTCCGTTTTCGCTGACAGAGGCACCGCAGGCTGGTCCCTCGCTGTTTCCAGGGCAGCCCCACGGGCCAGATCTAAGCACTCCATGGGCCAGATCCGGCTCCCAGGCCTTGAGTTGGACACCCCTGTTCTACACAATTTGGGCAATTCTCATTTAATTGGTTCAAAGAGAATTTCCTCTAGAAATTTCTTTCAAAGGAGAAGACTACTTCTGAGAAATAATAATGAGTGAAATTCAATTGAATATTCTATATCAGTGTTTCCTCAACCTTGGCAACTTGGCAAGATGTGTGGGGATTTACCAATCCCAGAATTCCCCAGCCAACACAAAAACCAAAACCCAGTTTTAAAATGAGTGTGGTGTCATGCTATTATACTATCACTGGAGGTTTACTACAGAAAACTCCAAATGTAGAATATATCTGACTGGAAGCTGGCCAAATATCTATCTGAAGATATCTAGCAAGGGAGAGTTTTATCTAATTCCAAGGTAATTAATTCAGTCTTCAAATTAAGGTTGCCACTAAAAAGCAGCTGAAAACTACTTAGGGGAATTTATTGACGGGATGCTCACAATCATGAGCTTGACTTTTTCTGAGTCCTCTGCAGATGCCTGTGTAATACTTTTGGAAGACACAATCAAACACAGGTGGACGGTTGGGGATGACTGCCCAAGGTAATTTTTCTCTGAAAAGGAAGGAAGGAAGGAAGGAAGGAAGGAAGGAAGGAAGGAAGGAAGGAAGGAAGGAAGGAAGGAAGGACCTCACAATTACTAGAGATATTGGTATACAGTAAGGACAATTTTCAAAACAGCTGAGCAACCCTTGATCAAAGAGGCCTGAGAGAGTCTCAGCTGTTGCTTGGAGTGGTGTTGATCTAACTCTCACATATCTGGCCAGGAAAAGGGAGATCTGTACCTTTTGCTTACCTTTCTTCTGGGTAATGCTGCACACCATCCTTTGCCTGCTATGACACAGGTCAAGGTTCTGGTTATAGATTGATCCCAAACACTGAAATAATCACCTGTCCATGATTTATGCTATCTGCCCTTATCGATTGAACATGGTTATTGCACACTCATTTTGCAGAAGAAAATATTAGGAAAAGCTTGTGGTATTCTCTGGGAATACATGGTGATTTTCCTAATGTTGCAATAGGCAGATTGGAAGGAGCTTGTGATGGCCCCCTAAAGCTAGCTTCTACATCTGGATCTATTAAATAACAATCCAAAGAAACATTTTTTTTCAGAACACATGCATGTGCTGAGCTACTGTGCATAGCTCCAAGTCAATGATTACCCATTACCCTAAACCATAATATGATTATATGGTTATTTTAATTTGGGCTTCGTGTTTTGTGCAAATGCAATTACTATGATTTGTGAGCCAGAGTTTATAGCTTAGATTTTGTGTGAAGCCAATGATAATCAGCCACGATTAAATGAACCACAAATTCACATGATGTGCAAATCTGCTTTGTACAACCCACAGCTTTCACTGTTGCACGTTGCAGCCTTACCTAACAATCTATTGCAATGTTTCCCAAACTTGGCAACTTTAAGATGTATGGACTTCAACTCCTAAGAATCCCTTAGCCAGTCGTTCTGAGAGTTTAATTCTGAGAGAATTCTGAGGAATCTGGGACTTGAAGGTTGAGAAATACTAATCTAATGCATATATACTGTGAATTGTCTCCATTGAACTCATTCCCTGGTGTGTTAATAACTGGATACATTTGATTAATGATATGAATGTTTAGGATTTTTTAAAAGAACATAATGTTTTCTAATCCACAGACCACAAACAGCTGGCAAAAGAACACAATTACCCTATAAACAGGGCTCTGACGTTTATAATATTGATACAGTACATATTCAAACAAGATATAGTGGAATAATGGAAGAAACAGAGACACTTTAATACCTTCAATCTTTTTGGAATAACTACCCATTGTACCAGAAAATTTGGCTAGCCTTGGAATGTGGGCAGTTTCTGTTTCCTAATTACATACAGTAGAAATCCTCCCTGTGAGAAAATGTACTAATGTATTAAAACTACAAGGCTGGGTATAAGATTTCCAAAACATGAGTTTTGCATAAGCTACAACACATTAGATACTCTTAGCCTTCCACGATTGCTGATGACAGCAATGTGCTTGCCCCAGCTAGAGCAAAATGCTTCTCCACACTTAAATACATTTAAAATTGCAGGCTGATAATATTTAATCAACCCTGCAGACCAAAATCAGTCAAGATACAATGGTGTGAACCAATGCCATTTACCAAAGTAAACAAATGGCACTAGAAATGAACTAAAATGCCTCGTTCGACATAGCGACAGCTGCTGTTTTTCCTGTCTGAGTAGGAAGATTGCTGTACTGTAAGAAATAACCAACTGAACTGAGTTTATCATTAATAAATTTAGGCTGAGAGCAAAGCATATTTATGGATAGAGCGAAGACCGGAGTTAAATAAACCAGATCAAATGAAACTAGTATGGAAAGCTCCTATCAACTAGCCAGGGATTTGCAATAATTTTCAAAAAACAAATTGCAATTTGCAATTATTTTCAAAGCAATTTTTAAAAATTGATTGGCTGGTTGAAACTGCCTATATTTGTAAATAGAGTACTCAATAGAGTACTACTGAGTTCCATAAGGGAACTCAATAGTACTCTAGGACAGGGGTCTCCAACCTTGGCAACTTGAAGACTTGTGGACTTCAACTGGGAGTTGAAGTCCACAAGTCTTCAAGTTGCCAAGGTTGGAAACCCCTGCTCTAGGAAGCGGGAGGACAATATTCTTTTATTTTTAGTCAGAGATAGCAATGCGGTAGCCTTATGGTCACAAACAGGTTTTCCACTTCTGAAAAGTGCTACCCTGGACCACACTTCATTTTGGAGAAACATCCTGGCAGCCATACTCCCAAAATTGGTCAATTTGATTCCATCTTGTTTACATTTACTTGCCATGCATCTCCAGCTGTATCTTTAATATTCACTTTTGCTGACATCAGATTACATTTTAGAAACCACTTCCAGGTATCGGGGAAGGGTATCTGTGGCCTTGGGAGCTGAGATTGCACATTTCTGTTCTACTTAAAGCTAAAAAAACCTCCCATGAAAGTAGAACTGAAGTCAGTGCTGAATCAGCATTTAGCATGAAATAGGTTTTCTCCTGCGAGTCCATTGGACGGCAAGGCGATCAAACCGATCAGTCCTAGAGGAGATCAACCCTGACTGCTCTTTAGAAGGCCAGATCCTGAAGATGAAACTCAAATACTTTTACTCATTTTACAGACCTCGGAAGGATGGAAGGATGAGTCAACCTTGAGCCTGTCAGGATTGAACTGCTGGCAGTCGGCAGAATTAGCCTGCAATACTGCATTCTAACCACTGTGCCACCACGGCTCCTAAGCAAACATGATTTGCTGGAAAACTTTATGTTGTGATAGTTTGTTGCAGGTCCTCATGTTAAGTCTAATATGGGGGCATTAACCTTGTAACTGATACCCCACATTGATACCCAGGATTGCAGACGGACAGAAAGAAGTCTGTAATGAGAAAACAGAAAATGCTCGATCCTATTGATGAGCCTTTGGCACAGGAAATGCAATCCAATAACACCCAGATGTTAGATCTCTCTCAGTTGGCACTTTCCCAAATAGATTGTACCAGTTACTTCACATGGACTTGGCTCGTGCTTCCTGTTTACTAACAAGTTTTGTCTTCTAGAAACATCATATCGGAGTCTGGAATTGCTCTTCCTTGGCCAGCCGTCGTTGTCTGTCATCTGTGACCTCCCTAAGAGAATGCTTAAAAGCCCAGCAGTCAGGACTGGCTTCTTGGCCCATCCAGAGGTCCATATCTTCCTATGCCCTTTTGTATGAAGAATTCCATAACTGCTGAGTTTCCACCAGCTTTTCCAACTAGCTGTCTCCTCTTGAAACAGATGTTTGCTGTTTATCTATTTCTTCATTCTTTTTGTATCTACAGATTATCTTCCAGCAGCCCTCTTCAAGACTACCCACACCTTTTTGAGGAAATGACAGCCGAGAAGATGTTTCTGGAAGCTGTGACGTATTTATGGGACTTTTTTCAGATAAAATTGCTCACATTCATGCCGATTTTAGATATCATTTGGGCAGAGTCTTGCTTAGAGTTGATCTTCTGAGGAGATCTGGGATTCTATTTTGCTTGTAGAGATAAGGGATGAGATGTCTCTGTGGTGTGATATCTGCCATCTGTGATGTCTAGGGGTGGGCTTCAGATCCTTTAGCAATGGGTTCACTGCCCCATTGTTAGGTGGCCGTGGCCATGGTGGGCGTGGCCTAGTCGGCCGCCTGCACCACAGGGGTTGGCATTTTTCGCCCTCCCCAGACTCTGAAGGCTTTCCTTGAGCCTCCGGGAGGGCGAAAACTGCTTCCCTCGGGGTCCAGAGGCCCTCCGGAGGCTGGAAACAGGCCCATTTCCGGACTTCTGGAACCTCCTAGGCCTGTTTTTTGCCCTCCCAGACCCTCTGTGCGGCCCTTGCACTTACCTGGAATGATGGACTGGCCGCGTGGAGACTCCTAGGAAAGGTGGGGTGGGGCGGGCAGGGCCAGCCACGGGTGGCATTTGGGGGCTCACCAAACCACAGCGATCTTTGGCTAGAGGATCACCCAAATCCTGATGAACCCCCAGGAGCCCACCCCTGGTGATGTTACTCACAGTGGACACAGTAGTCCCACTGGCTAGGTGGAGTGTAGGTACTAGGATTTGGAGATGCTTCATGCCTCCTTCAGAGAAGGAAAGGAACCATCTGCTTTCCAGGGTGCAGTGATATCTCTGCTTCAGAAGAGACTGTCCCCCAGTCTAAACATTTTGGGATGGCTTCTGCCTACTTTCTACTCTTTTGTTCTGGAAGTAAGATTTTGGAGAAGGTAATTGTACAGAGAATTCTGAGGAAACGGGTTTTCCAAATCCCTTCCTATCCAAATTCAAAACTGCATGTGAGATAGAAACAGTCAGTATGGTGGCCGCCCTACTTTATTTATTTATTTATTTATTTATTTATTTATTTATTTATTTATTTATTTATTTATTTATTGGTTTGATTTATATGCAGCCCTTCTCCGGAGACTCAGGGCAGCTTACAATGCATTAAGCAATAACCTTCATACTTTTGTATATACCTGCTTAGTAGGGCTTTCGTCCCCTCCCCAAGCGGTGTTCTTTTTTATACAAAGTCAGCTTATTGCCCCCACAATCCAGGTCCTCATTTTACCTACCTCGAAAGGATGGAAGGCTGAGTCAACCTTGAGCCTGGTGAGATTTGAACTTGCAGTAATTGCAGGCAGCTGGTGCTATTTAACAGCACTTTAGTCTGCTGCACCACCAAGGCTCTTAATAGCCTCCAAGGAAGGTCCACAATGATCCTAACAGCTTTCTTGGTGGCTTTCCATACCATCAGTCATGGTATCTTTCTTCTGAGTAGGTTGAAAATCAGAAGTATCACATTATAATGGTTCCACACCCCTTTACTGAGTAGTTAGTTCCAGTCAGAGACATTGTTATCCGATGTGGGGTGCTACAGGGCTTGGGTCTCCCCCTTGCTAGTCAATATCTGTGTGATACTACCAGGAGGGGTTAAATGTTGGTTTGGATGAGATATAATCAGAATGGTGACGATACTCAGTTGTACATCACCACCACAGGCCAGCTTGGAGAGATGCTATGGAGGTTATGACCTGGTCTCTGGAGGCCATGAGGTACTGGATGGATCAAAACAGGCTTAAATTATATCCCAGCAAGATTCAGCTGTTGTTCGTTTGATGATAGATCTGGCTTAGTTCCCGTTCTAAGCTTAGCTCAGGACTGAGTTGTATTTCTCTGAAGGAGCAGATCTGTGAGTGGGTCAGGGATCCTCCTGGATTCACAGCTCCTTCTCAAGATGGCGGTGGAGGCTGTGGCTGGTTGGGAATATGCTCTGGCTGATGCACCAGATTGCAGAACTCCTCATTTTATTTTATTTTATTTTTACAACACACAGCGATCATGGCATGTATAGCCTACTGTTCACATGCAGCTGCCTTTGAAAATGACTGGGAACTACAGCTGGATCAAAATGCAGTCACCAGCCTTCCAATGGACAAGAGGAGATTTAGCAGCATTGTGTTTGCTGCGATCAATGCTCCCATAAGCCATACTGTTGATATTGACTTACAAAGCTCCACATAGCTCGGTCCTCATGTAACTGCAGGAGGTAAAGTCATTTTGTAGATAGTTGCTCAGGGTTCCCAGCCTATGTGAGATGAAGCAAGATCGGAGAGTAGTAGCCACACACATGCCACATTCTTTGGAACATCCTGATCTTGAGTTTCAGGAAATCCACATCCTGATCACCGTTTTATAAGGCTATTCATGTCACGTTGTTCCCATTAGCAGCTTCCGATGTAGATGGTACAGCTGAGTTATCTTTATAGGTTTTTGCTTTGCCATGATGGGTTGCAAACATTTTCATGGGGGTTTGATATTGTATTGGGGTTAGTTTTATTTTGTTCTATTATTGTAATGTCCCAGTGTGGGAGTGGTGCGGTGGTCTAGAGGTGGAGCTCTCGCTTCACAATCAATGTGAGTTCAATCCTAGATAGAGGCGGATATTGCTCTCTCTGGGCACACTGAGAATATATCTGCTGAACAAACTCCGCATTGGTGACAGGAAAGGCATCCGGCCAGTAAACACTCAGCTCCACTCAGTTGCCCAGACTCCACCCCGCAAGGGATTATGGGATCATTAGAAGATTATTGTAATCTCCCAGAGTGGACAGCGTACAGACAGTCCTCAATTTATGACCAATCACTTAGTGACCGTTTGGCACGTTCTGACCAACCTCCCCAGAGTACTTAGGACCCGCTTCTGAAATTCCAATGGTGTCAAGCCCTATCAACAACTACTTCCAGCATCCTACGGTCATGTGACGATGTTTTATGACATTTTTGCTGAAAACCACCATTCATTCTGGTTTTCACCAAAACTAATCCATAGCTAATAAATGGTTCGCTTAACAATTGTGGCATTCACTTAATGATGGCTGCAAAGAAGGTCATAAAACTGGACCAAACACGTAGATGACCCACTTTACAACTATCATTTATTTATTTATTTATTATTATATTTCTATACCGCCTTTCTCCCATAGGACTCAAGGCGGTGTACAGTCAAGAAAAACATAGACACACAAACACCACAAAATTGCTAATTAAAATTGCCACTTAGTTTAGTCAATTAAATAAAACCCAGAATTAGATAACATTTAAATATATATATAATATTTTATGACCCATGACTATAATGGTCAGGCAGGGAATACATGTTGGTGTTAATTAATTTCTATCCTGAATTTCCTCTTCGACCAAAGGCAGCGTTCAGTGGATGATGGGAACTGCCTCATATTTTGTTCTGTCAGCAACAATCTGATGAAGGAAATTGGATGAAGAGATACTTGACTAGCTGGGTCTGGGAGGAGAAGCATTATTTTTGTCTCATTTTCTTCTTACTTCATCCTTCTGTAATTTGTTTTTATCAATAGAAATCAATAAGCAGAACAATGAAAGTGTGATTTAAAATATTGAAACAGCTCTTAGTGTTATCAGGTTAGTTTCATTGCCTTGAAGAGTACTTATCAATGTACTGATCGTTTCAAATCCTGTATTTTTCTTAGATTTGCTCTGTGTAGGGCCAGGATTATCAAAGGCCTTATGACTTATAAAGTCACTTAGGCAGCTCTAAAATTGAGATAGAAGCTGATTCTTTATGATCCACTTTAACACCTCAATCACAAGCACGCTCTTGTCCTCATACACAAACACAAGTGTTGCTTTTATTCCAGGTAATTGTGTTGTAATTTCTTGGAGCCTTTTGAGGTTCATTTTCCATGAAGAGTTGAGCAACTTATATCAGAGCAGTGCCAACTTAACCAGACATTCAGTCCAGTGATACACTTTTTAAAAAACCTGATTTAATGTTCTCAAGAAGGGAGTGTCTTAAATAGCCAAGCATATTATTTGGGAATATGTACCATTTCGTTCTAAGAGGTGATGTTTAAGATTATGTAGTACAAGCTGCTGCACACAATTATGACATTTAAATAATACAAGGAATAGGAATTCTGGTCTTCAGACCAGTGGTGGGTTGCTCCTGGTTCGGACCGGTTCTATAAAACCGGTAGTAAAACCGGTGGGAGGCTCCACCCACTGACCCCGACATCATCAAAGTTGATCTGCGCATGTGCAGAAGAGCGCACGCGCGGGCATGATGTGAACCGGTAGTAAAGATAAGTAGAACCCATCCCTGCTTCACACACCAGACTTAACTCTGAGTAAATACCTTGAGCTTCCTTGAACACCTATATTTTATTAAGCAAGTTAAATCTCCTGTCATAGCAACTGTTTGGTTGGCTATTTTAAGTCTTCCCGGAGTTATCTCCCTCTTGAGATCTCTCTTGGATGCTCCATTAAGTTAGATCTCCCTCCAGATCATTCTTAAGTGATCCATCTGCATATCCCTTACTCTATGAAGTATTTACAATACACGCGCTGCTATTATTCAGAGTTTTAGCAAATGAGCTATGAGGTCTTGCAAAAATAGCGGCCTACGATTTATGCTGTCTGAATTCTGAAATCGGCGCATGATATGCAGGGGCGGGTTCTACTTACCTTTACTACCGGTTCGCAACGGGATCGCACAGATCGCTGATGATGACATCCGGGGCGGTGGGTGGGGCCTCCCAACGGTTTTACTATCAGTTCTTGCGAACCGGTCTGAACCGGAGCCAACCCACCACTCATGATATGCAAGATAAAAGCAAGGAGCAACACATTGCTATATCTTTCAAACATGGCAGGAAGTTCACTAGGGCAGGATTTATATTAGATTACTGCTCCCATCTCTATGGTTTGATTTGATAGATGCTTTAGGCTAGAGTTTCTTTCTCAGAGCCTGGCCCTTTAAAAGCTGCACAATGAAGGCCAGAAATCAACAAGCTTTGCTACTTGGAAAAGCTTAACCAGTGGACTACCACCTGTTATGCAAGCTGGTAAGAGAGCACTCAAGCTATAAAAAGACCCTTGGCCAGGGGTGTCAAATGACTACCCAGAAGGATTTGAATATTCTTAATGAACGGGATTGAAAAAGGGCTATGAATGTGGGTTCATTTAGAGCCGATGTTTTCTTTTAAAAGGTTGAAGGGCCTCCCAAGAAAGGAAATCTGCCTTAATTTTATTTTCACCATTAAGTTGTGGAGACTGGTTGGGGGTCTTATTCAAAGTCACCCAACCAATTCTGTAGACTCCCTGCATTTCTCAACTTTGACAACTTTTAAGAGGTGTAGAGTTAGGCTCCCAGAATTCCTCGGCTAGCTTCCTGGCTGAGGAATTCTGGGAGTTGAACTCCACACCAGTGGTAGGTTGCTCCCGGTTCAGTCCGGTTCTATAGAACCGGTAGTAAAACCGGCGGGAGGCTCCACCCACCCGCCACGACATCATCATGGGTGATCTGCGCATGCGCAGAAGCGCACGCACACAAGCGAAGCGAGCATGCTCCTGCTGCAAACCGGTAGTAAAGGTAAGTGGAACCCACCCCCTGGTCCACACCTCTTAAAGTTGCTAAGGTTGCAAAAACCCTGCATTATCCTGTAATTCCCTTGATTTCCAGAGACATCCCCACAAAACAGGCCCATTTAAAAAGGGGCACTTTGCAAAACCTCTTTCTCTCTGCTTCAGCAAATCTGCCCCATTAGAGAATCCTGCTCCCTTAAAAGAATTTTATTTTGATTCTTGGACAATCAGCATTTCTGTCTCTTTCCTGCCTCCTGTAAAATTCACCTAAGATTGAACTGGGCTGACTGTGGCTACTGAATGCATTTCCACAGAGATTCAAAAAAAAAAAAAAAAAAAAACACACACACCCTCTCAAATTATGGTCAATCTCTACAATAGATTTCTCAAGAGTTTAAAAAATGAAGAATTCCTCCAACTTTTCCAAACTCTAGCAAATTAAATTCCACCCACTTTGCATGTTTTCTTACCTATTGCGACTCTTGCAGCCTCCTGCCAAATATAACATGATATATATAAACATGTTATATAGGGACTCATGCTTCAGCAGGGGGTTGGACTAGAAGACCTCCAAGGTCCCTTCCAACTCGGTTATTGTGTTATTCTCTTAAATGTGACGTGGCCCCAGGCTATAAAGATTGTCAAATTGATATAATGAACGGCTGAGCTTTAATAACGTAAAAAGCATAGGAGCCTTGGTGGTGCAGCGGACTAAGTGCTGTTATGTAGCCCTTAGCTGCCAGCTGCCTGCAATTAGTGCAAGTTCAAATCTCACCAGGCTCAAGGTTGACTCAGCCTTTCATCCTTCTGAGGTAGGTACATTGAGGACCCGGATTGTGGGTGCAATAAGTTGACTTTGTAGAAACACCGCTTATGGGTGGGGCCAAAAGCCCTAATAAGCAGGTATATACAAAAGAATGAAGGCTATTGCTATAAGTGCATTGTAAGCCACCCTGAGTTTTTGGAGAAGGGTGGTATATAAATTGAACTAATAAATAAATAAATAAATAATAAATATATATTTGTTACCTGCATTATTGTCTAGTTCAACTGTAACTTCTCTTACCCACCTTCAGTCTAAAGGTGGGTAAGGAGCCTGGATAGCTCTGCAGACAAGGCACTGTAATTTAACACCAGCTGTCTGCAATTAAAAAGTAAGATCGAATCTCGCCAGGCTCAAGGTTGACTCAGCCTTCCGTCCTTTCTAAGGTAGGTAAATTGAGGACCCAGTTTGTGGGGGCAATAAAATGACTTTGTATAAAATATACAAAAGTATGAAGGCTATTGCTTAACGCACTGTAAGCCGTCCTGAGACTCCGGAGAAGGGCGGCATATAAATCAAATTTAAAAATAAAAATTAGAAAGCCCAATATTGCAGTTTTTCTTTATGGGGGAGTTCCTTTATTTCATTTTATCGCCCCCTTTTTGCATCTTTTCCTGCAGAGTGGCAAACGCTTTTCCTCTGTGCCTTTTTCTCATTTTGTAAAACTCATACTGGACCTCACAACCAAACAGAGGTCTCCCTTCATGTTATGTCCTTCCCATCAAATAAAGATGTTGGTAGCATATTCATTACAGTGCCTCTGAAACTGAGCATTACCATGTAGAAATGGATCCAGCAGGGATGTCATAGGACTGGAAGTGTTGGTACCAATCTTAAACCAAAGGATTCCTCTGTCTTTTCTCTATTGTGGTAGATATGAACTTAAGCTCTTTTTGAAGCTCTAAGGCGCCCTCTTCCGACAGATATTCTGAAACAGCCTAATCTTAACAGAAATAACAGAATAACAGCATTGGAAGGGACCTTGGAGGTCTTCTAGTCCAACCCCTTGCTCAAGCAGGAGACCCTATGCCATTCGACAAGTGGATGTCCATAAAAGCCTCCAGTGATGGAGCAACCACAACTTCTGAAGCAATGGTGAAATCCAAATTTTTTTTACTATTGGTTCTGTGGACGTGGCTTGGTGGGCATGGCTTGGTGGGTGTGGCAGGGGAAGGATACTGCAAAATCCCCACTCCCTCCTCACTCCTGGGGGAAGGATATTGCAAAATCTCCATTCCCACCCCACTCTGGGGCCAGACAGAGGTGGTATTTGCCAGTTCTCCGAACTACTCAAAATTTCTGCTACCAGTTCTCCAGAACCTGTCAGAACCTGCTGGATTTCACCCCTGTTCTGAAGGCAAACCGTTCCACGGGTTAATTGTTCTCACTGTTAGGAAATTTCTCCTTAGTTCTAGGTTGCTTCTCTCCTTGATTGGTTTCCATCCATTCTTTTGTTCTGCTTTCAGGTGCTTTGGAAAATAGGTTGACCCCCTCTTCTTTGTGGCAGCCCCTCAAATATTGAAAGGCCGCTATCATCCATAATGCTTTTTTTCACCAGACTAGACATACACATATGTTTACTTAATTTCCCGTTTGCACCATGACAACTCTATTACAGATAGCTGCGGAGACTGTTTTGAGCCCCCTGACTCTCTCCTGAGTGCGTGAAGTTTGGCTGGGCAGTATTTTGTTGACAACACACCAGAGTAAAACTGATGAACTGTACTTCTAGCATTTTGGTAAGTGCTGCATCTTTGGACAAGCGAATGTAAACCAAAAGAAGCTGACAGGTGTATTACATGTATTCACCTAAGTCTTCAGGGGTTCAAATAATTCAGTATAAAACTGAATTCTGAAAACTGAATAGGGCACGGTGGCTCAGTGGCTAGGACGCTGAGCTTGTCGATCGAAAGGTCAGCAGTTCAGCGGTTCATATCCCTAGTGCCGCATAACGGGGTGAGATCCCGTTATTTGTCCCAACTTCTGCCAACCTAGCAGTTCGAAAGCACGTAAAAAATGCAAGTAGAAAAATAGGGACCACCTTTGGTGGGAAGGGAACAGCGTTCCGTGCACCTTTGGTATTGAGTCATGCCGGCCACATGACCACGGAGACGTCTTCGGACAGAGCTGGCTCTTCGGCTTTGAAACGGAGATGAGCATCACCTCCTAAAGTCGGGAACGACTAGCACGTATGTGTGAGGGGAACCTTTACCTTTAAGTCTTCAGGGGTTCAAATAATTCAGTATAAAACTGAATTCAGCTACAAGAGGGTTTTTGATTTGAAAAGGGGGGCAAAGCAAAAGAGTAAGGGAGTGTAATAAATGCAACACCGAATCCCAATAGAGTACAATCTAATTAAATACAGGTAGTCCTCGACTTAACAACAGTTCATTTCGTGACCATTCAAAGTTACAAGAGCGCTGAAAAAAGTGACTTATGACCATTTTTCACACTTCACGACTGTCACGGCATCCCCTTGCTCACAAGATCAAAATTCAGATGCTTGGCAACTGGCATGCATTTATGATGGTTGCAGTCATGCAATCACCTTTTCTGACCTTCTGACAAGTCAATAGGGAATCCAGATTCATTTAACAATCATGTTACTAACTTAACAAATGCAATGACTCACTTAACAGCTGTGTGGCAAGAAAAGTTGTAAAAAGGGGCAAAATTCAGTTAATGTTTCATTTCGCAACATAAATTTGGGGCTGAATTGTGGTCATAACTTGAGGACTATCTGTAGCTGGAGAGAACGTGGATTAAAAAAACTATATAGTTATATATTTACAAATATACTTAAATGTAATTTATGGCAGAGATGATAAATCCAAATTCCTGCTCTTTCTTCTGTTCTCTCCCAATAGCAATCATCTCCCAGTTTTTAATGGTCTGGCCTAACCTCCCTTTTTAATTGTTTTTAAATTGGTTTTATAACTGGGGTGTTTTAAATCTGGCCAAAGTATTTAATATATTTTAAATGGTTTTTAACGTTTGTATTATGTATATTTTACTTTCTGACTGTTCACCGCCCTGAGTCCTTCGGGAGTAGGGCGGTATATAAATTTAATTATAAATAAATAAAAATAAATAAATAATGAAATTGGAGAAATAACTCTTTATCAAAAAGGCTGAACACTACTTTTCTGGACAAAACAGTAACCACAAGATTAACATCAACATCTCTTTATTCAGCATTTATTCAGTTTTATGAAACACATTTTGAAAATGTGTTTGAAGCAACAGTGAACCCATCATTTCTGCAATTCTATTTTGGGATTCCAGGATTCCTTTTCCGAGGCAGATTTGAAAATACAGGTGATCAAACTTGAACTCAGTTCCCTCAGGGCCACTTTTCCTGCCCCCTTATTTTACTTCTGAAGTTGCATCATAAAAATAAATTTTGCCTGAAATTTATCTCTTTAGGTATTTACCGTAGTAGTTCTATTGCAATTTGAGTATTCCATGCCCTGAGCCTATGGTAAATGTTCCTGGTCGAAATGCTAGAATTCCCCAGACAGCCATGCAAATCTTGAAAAGTGGTAAAAATTGCAGGAAAAAAGGTATAAGAATTGCATCCTCCAGTTCTATGGCAGGAGACCACTTTCTCAACCTAGTACAATCCATGTGTGACTACAATGCTCACAATGTATTTGCTCCTGAGAAATTCTATAATGCATATTTCAGTATGTTTGCAGAGCTCTGAATTTAAGAGTGGGCATCTGACATTTCACCCTCTAACTTCCAAGGCAATCTCCCTAAACCCATAGTGTCCGACATCAAAAACTCTAACATGGGCAGATCCAGATTCATCTAAATATCTAAATATAATTATTATCAATATTTACCAATACCATGTTTTCCTCAAAATAAGACCCTCTCTTATATTTTTTTGAACCCCGAAATAAGTGTTTGGCCTTATTTTCAGGGAGGTCTTATTTTGGGGTGCGTGGAACAAGATGAGGCTCCTCTTGCAGCTCTGTGTTTAAATATTTTTGGGGAGGGCTTATTTTCGGGGGGGAGGCTTATTTGAGTGCATGCTGGTGGTGCAACAGACTAAAGCACTGTTAACATCAGCTGCCTGCAATTACTGCAAGTTCAAATCTCACCAGGCTCAAGGTTGACTCAGCTTTCCATCCTTTCTAAGGTAGGTAAGTAAAATGAGGACCCAGATTGTGGGGGCTTATTGACTTTGTATAAAATATACAAAAGTATGAAGGCTATTGCTTAACGCATTGTAAGCTGCCCTGAGTCTCCGGAGAAGAGTGGCATATAAATCAAATCAAAAAAAAAAAAAAAAAGCCCAATTGGGCTTATTATCAGGGGATGTCTTATTTTTGGGGAAACAGGGTATTAATAAATATATCTGTTTTATAATATATATTGTTAATGTTATTTTTATATTTTTACATCTGTTTTTATATATGTTTTTTACCCATTTGTTATGTTGTCACCCAGAGTTGCCTCCAGTAGATAGGCAACTATATAAATTTGATAAATAAATCCATACATTTTATTATTAAATAAATAAGAAAGAGGAAGGGGCTTCGGATTTCTCTGCCCTCTACAGGCTTGTAAAAACATTACAAGGCAGGACTGTGGGGAAAATATAGCTGAGAAAATTCTGCAAGCCTTTCCGAAGGAAGGCACAAAAGGAGGGGGGGGGGGAAATCAGATACTCTGAGGAAAATGTACAAAAAGTCCTGTGTTTGTGTAGCTACTCCCTATAGCTCACATCATAGATGTGGTGCATTAACTCTTCAAAGCATTACACCTGTCCAGATTCATCACTGATAAAAGGTCTCTTCTCAAGCAATTATGGAAAAATGAGAAGCAGTGTCCCTTTCAGGTAAAATACAAACAGCTGCATTTTCCAGCTGCAGAAGAGAAGTGTGGATAAAAATCTCACCCATCAGATTTCAACCTTCATGTCCCTGCAGCATACAAAGAAAGCATCTCCACGGACTGGCGTGGCGAAAAATGCCACCTACAAGAAAATAATAATAGACTATTTATGACGAAAACCGGATTTTTCTCCCTCGCCTTCTTTAAGTTAAATCAGCTAAACTGTTTTAAGCACTAAACGCGCAGCAAATGAAGAGGAAGGAAAACAAAGGTGAGAGATGCACAAACAGATCCAGCAGGAAGATCTCCAGGTGATCACTACGGTAGGCGCCCCAAAGGCAGGGGGAAAATGACTCAAAGAGGGGGCAGCAAGGGCTGGGGAGAGGGCTAGGGGGAAAAAAGGAGGTGGAAAGCCTAGCAGGAGCCACCCAAGACGGTCCTCAGCTCCCGGGAGAGAGGGAGGCTGCGTGAGCGATGGACAGCCGCTGGAATAAGCCGCCATCGACTCAAACCTCCCCGGAAAAATCCGTCGTGCATCGTCCGGGGGAAATCGCCCTCGAGATGCCGAGGCGCAGCCGACTCTTGCTCCATTCCCAACAATGCGCCTTCTTCAGCCAATGCGGATTTTTTGTTTTTTGATTTATTTATTTTTGGTCCC
Organism: Pantherophis guttatus; assembly: GCF_059756535.1. Taxonomy (NCBI): domain Eukaryota; kingdom Metazoa; phylum Chordata; class Lepidosauria; order Squamata; family Colubridae; genus Pantherophis; species Pantherophis guttatus. The sequence goes on along the minus strand of NC_142072.1, from coordinate 17,564,601 downwards.
GATCCAGGGAGCCTCTGCAATCGCAGCACAGGATTGCACCGCCGCATTTGAGTGCCCGCAACGCAATATTCCGTGCATGCAAAAACGACCGAATGCGACAAAAAAAAAAAAAAAAGAAAAAGAAGGCATGCAACAAAAAAATCATTCTGCATCTGCAAGGGTCCCGGGCGAGCGCGCGAGCCTAATATATAAGCGCTCGCGCCGAGAGAGAGAGAGAGAGAGAGAGAGCGAGCATTGGGCAGCCAATGAGAAAGGGCGCGCGCTCCCGCCCGCCAGCACGCTCCGCTCCCCCTCCCCTCCCCAACTCGCGAAATGGACGCCGAAGGCCCGCCTCTCCCTAGGAACCAATCAGAGAAGCGGAGCGAGCGAGCGAGCCGGCCGACTTCCCGGCGCGCGGGACCGCCCCTCGGGGTGCGCGCGACGGGCCCAGAAGGGGGTGTGTCAGGGAACCCGGGAGAAGTAAAGAGAGAGAGAGTGGAGGAGGGGGAGGGGGTGGGGAAGGGAGCCCGATAATGGCGGCCGGGAGGAGGGAGCTCCGCGGCAGCTCTGAGGTAAAAATAATAATAATAAACATTGAAAGCCACGTTAGGCCTTGTTGGGGAAGCCGGGGCGGCGAGGAACGCCTCTTGACAGGCCCCGGGGAGCATGTCGGGCAGCCGGTGCGCGTCCCTATCCTGGGCCTGTGGAGAGGCGAGACTGAGGCGAGCGAGCGGCCTGGCTGGCCGGCTTGGGCGACCGTGTCGTCGGGCCTGGCGCTGCGGGCGAGAGGCTACCGCTGTCATCACGGCCGCCTGCTTTCTTTCCTCCTCCACGCCCGGCGAGCGGGCCGCTGTCCGTGGACCGTGTCGCGGTACCAAAGCGGCGGCTGTCAAACCCGCGGCCCGTCCGCGCATAGCGTGACGCGGGGCTGCCGAGTCCGGTGCAGCGGGTGGAGAATGAGGCCGGCCGGGGACGCTCTTCGAGGCTGCAGCCGGTCGAGCGCTTGGCGGCCGAGGGTCGGTCAAGCTCGGGGACCCGTGGTCGACGGTGGGGAGACTGGACGGGCTCGGGTCTTTAAAGGCGGCGTTGGCTCGTCCTGAGGAGGAAGGATTGATTTCCTCAGCTGAGAGGTCGTCGACACCCACCATCACCCCCAAGTAGGGTGTTTTTCGGCTTCTTTCCAGTGGGCCACACCGGCCCGCTCATCCCCGCTTGGCGGTGCAGGAGCGTTTGTTGGGCCTTTGGAGTCCGCCTTTTGAGGAGGTGTAGATTAGAGCTGAGCCACGGTGCGGCCTGTTCCTGAATGAGTTTCAAAGCCTTTTATTGTCATTGTACATCGTGTTATATGCAACGAAATCGGTTTAGCCCAAGGATGTCCAAACTTGGCTCCTTGAAGAGTGGTGGACTTACTTCAACTCCCAGAATTCCCCAGCCAGCAACTTGCTTATATTGATAGCGCATGCTGGCTGGGGAATTCTGGGAATTGAAGGCCACCACTCTTCAAGGACACCCCTGGTTTAGCCTCTACTGGTGCAGTCCATACAAGAATACAAGACAAGATGAATAATATAAAGAATAACCCTTATAGAGTAGTTAGGGGGAAAAAATAGTCATACGTTTCCGTATGTATGTATGTATGTATGTATGTATGTATGTATGTATGTATGTATGTATTTATTGATTGGTTGGTTCGATTTATATGCTGTCCTTCTCCGGAGACTCATTAATGCATTAAGCAATAGCCTTCATACTTTTGTATATACCTGCTTAGTAGGGCTTTCGGCCCCCTCCAAGCGGTGTTCTTTTTTATACAAAGTCAGCTTATTGCCCCCACAAACCGGGTCCTCATTTTACCTACCTCGAAAGGATGGAAGGCTGAGTCAACCTTGAGCCTGGTGAGATTCGAACTCGCAGTACTTACAGGCAGCTGCTGGTGCTATTTAACAGCACTTTAGTCTGCTGCGCCACCAAGGCTCTGGTATGTCATATTCTGTGCAACTTGTATATTGCTCTGATGTATGATCTTATATCATGGTATATACATATTACACTGGCACCAGTGAATAAACACGCCTGGGGCTCAGTCGGGATACAAAGGGGTGCAATGACATCTCCTTCCAGTTTGTGAAAGAGGAAATTGGCTTCCTCTGTCTGGGGTTAATTAATTTCATATCAAAATGTTTGACAATTCTCCTCTTGAACTGAGTACAGGTAGTCCTCGACTTACAACAGTTCATGTAGTGACCATTCAAAGTTACAACGGCACTGAAAAAAGTGACTTGTTATGACAATTTTTCACAGTTACAGCCTTTGAAGCATCCCCATGGTCATGTGATCAAAATTCCGCTGCTTGGCAACTGGTTTGCACTTATGAGGGTTGCTGGGTCCCTGGGTCACGTGATCCCCTTTTGTGACCTCCTGACAAGCAAAGTCCATGGGGAAGCCAGATTCACTTTACAACCAGGTTACTAACTTACCAAGTGCGGTGATTCACTTAATAGGCAAAGTCGTAAAATGGGGCAAAACCCACTTAGCAAACGTTTCACTTAACAGAAAATTTTGGGCTCAATTGTGGTCATAAGTCGAGGATTACCTGTAGAGGAATTTGGGTCTCTTCTACCCAGGTGCTTCTTTTGCTTCATAGGATTATAATATGCTTGACTTGGCATAGGCCAAGTCTTGGCATATGCCTGTCAGAGAGTTCAAATGACAATGGAATCAAGCCATTTCCTGGGTTGAATAATTTTGCCTCTAAGAAGGTATTTCCATAACAACTATAAGCCTGCATTGTTATCTTTAGAATGTGGTGGGTAAAATTCTAGCCAACCCACTAGAGTGTTCAGAACTGAGCAAAGGTATGAGCAAGAATGTTGATATTTAGTCCATTAAATAGATATACACAGAAAATATGCTTTGCTGTTGTACAGATTGACCCAGTTTATTTACATTTTTATTTTAAAAATGGGTTTATGAAAGGCTATGAATTGCCCAACAGAGCTCTCTGCTCAAATATGCTATGTGTATAATACAGTCTCCTGCAAGGCTTTTTTTCTACATTGGAGGATGTTTAGCAGCGTTCCTGGTTTCATTTGATTATTGTAGTCTCAGCATTGTTTTCCTACTGCTATAAGAAAAAGATAGTTAAAACATATCTTCCCCTATGCTAATTTATTCAATCTTATCCATTTCATAGAAAAAAGCAAGGTGCCCTTTTCTGGATTGTTAAAGTGTATGTGTATGTATCAGGGGTGGGTTCTACTTACCTTTACTACTGGTTCGCAACGGGATCATGTGTGCTTGCTTCGCTTGCGCGCACACCGAGGTTCTGCGCATGCACAGATCGCCTATGATGACTTCCGGGGTGGTGGGCAGAGCCTCCCACCGGTTTTACTATCGGTTTTTGCAAACCAGTCTGAACTGGAGGCAACCCACCATTGGTATGTATGTGTGTGTCAGGGGTGAAATTCAGTAGGTTCTGGAGAACTGGTAGTGGAAATTTTGAGTAGTTCGGAGAACTGGCAAATACTACCTCTGTCTGGCCCCAGAGTGGGGTGGGAATGGAGATTTTGCAGTATCCTTCCCCTGCCACGCCCACCAAGCCACACCATGCCCACCAAGCCACGCCCACAGAACCATTATTAAAAAAAATTGAATTCCACCACTGATGTGTGTGTGTCTGTATACATCTTTGTTTTATACTTTTATGCATCTTTATATGACACTCATAATGTTGCTAAGTATTTTGTTTGCAATGTTTATACATACTACTAAATGTTCAAGAGTAACAGAAGTATCTTCATATGGACAGCCATAATCACTGCCAGCATTATTTACTGTACTGTTGGGGGGTACCAGTAACAAAATGGGGTACCAGTAATGAGGTTTTGTTTGTTATACATACTGCATTTTAGGATATAAAGGTTATTCAAGGTGGCTTGCAAAATATGAAAATGATGCGAACATTCAAAGTTAGCCATAAATAGCAGCATTTATGATAGTTTTTAACTACAGTATTTGGATCAGTAAAACCCCTATTTATAATCATCCAGATATGCTTTCTAAGGAAGGGAATTATACAATGACCTTAGCACTGGAATTGTTTCCCCCTGTTCTCTGAAATGATAGCTTACACTTGCAGCCAGGTGAGCTATGGTAGGCCTTGACAGGTTCATATAACTGAAAAAAGGTTTCCAAGTAACTTTATACCAAACTGCTTAAGACTTTCATTCTAACAGCTAGCAGTTAAATAGATACATTATATTATATGACTGAATTGATATATCATGTTAATAGTTTCTTGACTAAACTAATTGCTTGAAATGTGCAAGATGTTAAGCAATCAATTGTGCTGTATTTTGTCAGTTACAGTAGCTGGATTAACAAAAATTCAAATTTTATTTTAAGGTGTGTGAAAACAAAAATCGGCTACAATTTTTTTATTTTTATTTCCATAGACACCTTGACCTTGAAGATGGTGAGTAGCCAGCCAAAATACGATCTAATAAGAGAGGTTGGTCGTGGCAGCTATGGTGTGGTATATGAAGCAGTAGTAAGGAAAACTTCTGCACGTGTTGCGGTGAAGAAAATTCGGTGTCATGCTCCAGAGAATGTAGAACTAGCCTTGCGTGAGTTCTGGGCACTTAGTAGTATTAAAAGCCAACACCCAAATGTAATCCACTTGGAAGAATGCATATTGCAAAAAGACGGCATGGTTCAGAAGATGTCCCATGGTTCCAGCTCTTCGCTTTATTTACAGGTAAATGAAGTTGCAGATAATGAAAGAGACATGACATTAAAAGTAAAAAAAAGAAAAAAGGATCAGCTATTTGGTTATCGAACAGTGAAATAGAGATTGCCATTCTGTATAAATACAGAAAAGCAAATACATTTGCTTTTCTGTATTTGATACAGATCTAGATATTTCAAAAATCTTGTCACTAAGCAACATTAAGCTTCAGAGAAACAATAGAGTACACCTCCACTGAAGAACATTGGGTCTTCCCAGGACAATCAATTAATTGTCTCTGAGTGCTTGTTTAAGCAGAAATGTGGGTTATACATTGGGTAAATAATTTTTGTAACATTGTAAGGAAAAATTGCTCCCTCTTGTAAAAGATGCATTAATAATCTTTTTAATAGTTTTATGTGAGACCGCTTCAAAAAAAAAATCAACATTGAGGTAAGAAATAGCTTGATCAACTCTAATGAAATTTGTTTTGTTCTTTGAACTCAATTATATATTGATATTAATAAGATCAAGAATAAAATGCCATTAAAATAATATATTAGAAGTACTCTTCTTAAAATGCCATTAAAAAAACTATAGGTCAAGTTCTTCTCAGATTAATTGTCCTCCCTATCCAGTATGCTACAGAATTATGACAGTCTATGAAAACAGATTAGTTTTATATTTATGCCAAGCAGATTGCCAAAAGAGCTGCTCAGCAATATATATTTCATTAATAGAAATAGAAACACACTTGGGACATTTAAAATTAACTTTTAAAATTAAAAGCTAAAGCCTCTTGTTTCGTAGCTGTGCTATTTTATTGTTTTTTCAGGTTACTCTGGTCACAATTATACAAATAAAAAAGAGTTGTGCTCAGTGGTCCATTAAATAAGTTTTATTACCAAGAGTTAAATTAACATTTGGCGTTTATGCTCATAATGGTAATCTGTGATTTCTACCTCAAATCTATAGTTTGTAGTGTTTGTCATTTAACATATTATGCTAATTCATGGTTTCTTGAACAAGCTACCAGCCCATTATGTGATGTGTCAAATGCAAAAGACCAGGTCCACACATGATGGTCCAATTAAATTGATTTATTGATAAACAGCCTATGCATAGGAATCTTCTCAACTAAATCATTGGTACCTTCTTCAAATTAGATAAGTGTCCACAAATTAAATAAGTGCCCACAGACCTGGGTTTGGACTTGGTTCACTTGTGGCTTTGTAGAGATTCTAGGGCTGATCCTTCTTTTAACTCTGCCCCCAGATTCTGCCACTCCTTCTCCTACATCTTGTTTGTTTTAGCTTAGCATAAATTGAACATGGACAATTATGGTTTATTAAGTTATAAAGGTTTGGCTTACACAACAGCCATAAACCATCAATCATAGTAAGCCAAACCAAACTAACAATATTTTGGATTAGCATAATATGTAAACACAGACTCATTTTCTGTTTTAGCTGGCAAATCAGAAATGAAAACGTAGCTTGGATTAGCTTTATAAACCACATAAGGGCATTTGCAGGAGAGAATGAAATGATGAAATTCATTTAATTTTTGTAGTGCATCATGACATAAGTGATGTAAGAGAATCCCTTATACTAAAGAACAGAAAATGTTGAGCAAATGGAAAATGATATTAAACAAACACAGTTCCAAACTAAGTTTTACTTTTTTGTTTAGAAGCCAGTATTTTCCTAGATTTAGGGGGCCCTTGGACAGTCACTCATGGTTTGACTAATGTGCTGTACATTGGGATTTCAATCATGTTTGTTCAATATATGCATGAAATATCTTTGTATTTTAGCTTGTAGAGACCTCCTTGAAAGGTGAAATTGCCTTTGATCCCAGAAGTGCCTACTATCTTTGGTTTGTGATGGATTTTTGTGATGGAGGTGATATGAATGAATACCTCCTATCCCGAAAGCCCAGCCGTAAGACCAACACTAGTTTTATGCTTCAGCTCAGCAGCGCCCTGGCTTTTCTGCACAAGAATCAGATCATTCACCGTGACCTCAAGCCTGACAACATCTTGATCTCTCAAAGCAGGATGGATGCTAGTGACTTGGAACCTACTTTGAAAGTAGCTGACTTCGGCCTAAGCAAGGTTTGTTCAGCATCAGGACAAAATCCCGAAGAGCCTGTGAATGTAAATAAATGTTTTCTGTCTACAGCTTGTGGCACAGACTTCTACATGGCTCCTGAAGTTTGGGAAGGTCACTACACTGCCAAAGCAGACATTTTTGCATTGGGGATTATAATTTGGGCAATGTTAGAAAGAATCACTTTCGTAGACACAGAGACAAAAAAAGAACTCTTGGGCAGTTACGTGAAACAAGGGACCGAGATTGTACCTGTTGGAGAGGCATTGCTGGAAAATCCAAAAATGGAACTACTCATACCTGTTAAGAAAAAGAAAATGAATGCTCGCATGAAACAGCTGATTAAGGAAATGCTTGCTGCTAACCCACAAGACCGGCCAGATGCTTTTGAACTAGAACTCCGGTTAGTCAAAATTGCTTTTAAAGACAGCAGTTGGGACACGTGACTTGTGAAGTACTTTGCCTTTTTGGCAGAAATGTGTGTAACAATGGTGCAGCATTTTAAAGAAGCAAAAACCAGACTAACCCACATTTTAAGCGTCAGGGTTCCATATGTTTTCCCCATTGCATTTCTCTCTTATTTTTGTACGCTAAGCAAAAGTTGCTCTTCTTGTTTCAATATCCAAATATGTATATTTCCAAATTACATCTGTAAAAATCTTTCCAGCTTGTCAGGAAAATTAACAAGTTAGGCAATGGTTTTCTAGGAATACTTTATGGAATATTTCAAACATTCCAATTTCTTACTGTAGAACAGAGGTCTTCAAACTTGGCAGCTTTAAGACTTGTGGACTTCAACTCCCAGAATTTTCCAGCCAGCATAGCTGGGAATTGAAGTCCACAAGTCTCAAAGCTGCCGAGTTTGAAGACCTCTGCTGTAGAATCTTGAATACCCTTGAAGGAGAAGACTTGCATGCTGGTAATGCAAATCATCAGTCAACTTTGTAGAGTAAATGTGTATATATTTATGTCACAATGAGTGATGTAACCCCTTCCAATATGGAAAAGATATGTCCCAAATTTATAGAATTCATAGAATTGAATGATTGTGACACATTCTTTGATGCCCCAGCTTCTGTGTCCGTTTCCTTTTCTTCCCCGTAAAACAATGTGATGACACAAAATGAGGTCTACCGAATGATGCACAAGGAACCTCTGATTCAAGCACTGTAGGAAAAATCTTAGTTTGGAAGGTTGTATTAAATAAACGGATGGCTCATTCCAGTTGAGGTGCCAACACTTCGTTGTGATACCGTACATTGAGCTACTTTTTTCAAGGATAACCAAATGATTATTTGGTAGACCCAGAGTTACTGGTCACAGCTATATTTTGTATTTGACATTATGGTAAATCTTTTTTGAATTCGGTATTTTTAAAAAAATCTTTAAATCTTCAACTATGGTTCCCTCATGTTTTAGTTTGTCGTTTGGCAGAGATTCATTACCTTTGTTCCCCATACAGTTTGGGTGAAAATTAGAGAAAATTGGGCACTGTTTTCTTAACACATGTACAGAGAGTGGCGTGTATAATTAGTTCAACCAGAAGCCTAAATGTTCATTCCACTACCATTGTGCCACACTGATGTGACATTACTACTATTGCCCACTGTACTGGATCATAACTCGAGTCTGTACTGCTAAAGTGAATCTCTCCCTCTTTCTGTTTTCATCTGAAGCACTCGGCAACCTGCTTCTCTCCCAGGCTACTGGTTTGCAGGTTGCAGCATCTTGTTCATACATACAGTTAAAAAGAATTGCAAGCCTGGTACAATAAGCAAATGAAAACTCAATTTATGAATAAATACCGGAAGATAAATTTCATGAGAGGAAATAGTGTAGTATATGCCTTCATGTCAAAAAAATGTCAAAAACATTTTATTGTACAGGTTGAAACTGTCCTGATGCCATCAGTTACAGCACAGAAACCAGAAAGTGAACTGCCCTATGTTTCCTTAAAAGAAGCACTGTAGAAATTATGTATTAAAATCCTTGTTCGTTATACCTAGAACCTGAAAAGTAGATAAGAAAAGGTATTTGTTTACTCCTTAGCTGCTATGTCCACATTAAACAAAGGGACATTCAAGGGGATATATTTCTAAAACTTGAAAAATATATGGTGTTCTTTTTTTGTTCAGTATAGTTATCAGTCATGTAATATAATCCTTTGGTTGCTAATAGTAAGCAAGTCTCACAGAGTTCAGTGAGGTAAGTATGCAGAGGATTGTTACTTTAATAGTTGATACAATTTTGGAAAAAATCAAATTAAAAATTTTCATTAAAATAACAAACAAATGTCGTATTAACAGAGAGAGATATTTTAAGAGAATTTCAACTAGGGTAGCATATGTCTGGCTTGCAGTGCTAAATTGTTTTAGCTGAGGATCCAGGTAATGTTTGTTCTTTAACTGAGAGGATAAACAAGGGCTTGACTTATATACATTTAGAATATCAAATTTTCAAAGTAATCAAACGTCTTCATTCTTTAAAGCACCATTTGTGCCTTTAGAGACAAGATTGCATTGCATACAGGATGACCGTTCTATGGTTATCCTGTGCTTAATGACATTGTATCTCCTGTCAGCTGAACAGTTACATAATATTTGTGTCAAACAAAAGAATATGAGTGCAGGATCTTGATAGTCCTTATGTATTAGAAAAACCAGCAACTCTCAACCACATATGTCCTAACTAGTCTGATTACTACATACAGTTTCTTGGCAAACAAGTCTTTCAGATTTTTGGATATATTATTTGGTGTACTTTTTAGTGCAGTGCAGAAGCTACAAATAGAGCAAATTATATATTGCCCAGTAACACAGTTAATGTTAAAAGTGCACTTGTTTCTTATTTTAAAAATTGGGGAAACTTCCCTGGTCACTTCTCTTCATGGTGCTTAGTATGTTGGCATTGAATGCCAACTTGATTGTTCCATTTATTACCTACTGAATAATTGTCCCTTAAAATCTGTGTGTGTGATTTTTGTTGTTGCTTGTGTTTGGTTTGATTTCCTGTAAAATCTTTGAAACCAATTGTAGCAGTCACAGAACAATCCACCAGCGTAACATAAAACAAAAAATAACTCATCAGCACTTCAAAAGAGAAAGGAGTTTCAAAGCTTTCTCTTATAAATTGTAAATTTTATTTTGTGAAAATTTTATTAAGGGGGGAAATTATTGTGTAATTTATTGAGTTCATGACTTTTTTTAAAAAAAATAAAAGTCTGAATTGACCCATGAGTTGTAATATTATTTTTTTATTCTTATTAGCTAAATGAATTATATTTTGTTGATTTTTTGAGGACAGAATTTTACTGTGTAGATAGACAGACAGACAGACAGATGTTTTTTGAGCAAGGAGTTGAGTTTGAGCAAATCTTGACATCTCATTACTTTGTCAAGCAGTTACGAAAAATAGCAACTGGTTTACATGGCCTATTTTAGGTGTCAATAAAAACAGCATAATAGATGGACAGTTTTGTCAATTGATCTACAAGCTTGGCTTCACTCTTAATTCTCAAACATTATGTCATTGTTAGGATTACTGTTCTGCTTCTTAAATACCTGTTCTTCAAGTAATGTCCTTATTCAAGCATCAACAGGCACAAAGCTTAATCTGATTGCCTGTTCAGGTTCCGCTAGAGCTACATAGACTCTCTATTGGACATGCTTGGCTATAAAACATTGATGAGTAATTTTGTTCACTGTTCATTTCTGTGAAAGACGTACAGAGTCTAATGTACAGATCCTGATTTGCAACACAGTTCCCAAAAATCAAGTTATATCTATGGTTTAAGAATATATTTTGACTGATAAAATTAGCACTCCCTACTTCTGAGATCTGAATGGAGTTGGTACATCCCACTTTAGAAATTTGGGAATATTTATAAATAAGTAAATTTCGTCTGTGGAACTGAAAACTAGCTTCTTGCAGATCAGGCTTCAAAAACTCTTGCATATACCGCCTCAATATACTTGCCCCTGCACTAAGTTTTGTGAGCTTATCTATACCTGTGGGAGATGCAGCTTTGTGTAGCAGCCTACAGAATTTCAGTGTCATGTTTCTTACTTTCGATTTGTTTGTTTTCTGAGAACATTTCAAACAGTGCTCTTCCCCATTCATCAGCCAATGAGGGCTTCTGGTTGAAACTGCAGCATAATGATAGACAGTTGCCTGGTGCGGTTAGCTAGATAAACTTTTCATAGAGGAAGCTAAACAACATCTGAAGTTTCTGTCCTTTGAACACTTTCCATATGAAAAGTCACGCTGTTCGGTTGACTGCAAAAAACCAAGCAAGATCAGACTTGGTTAGTATTGGGGATAAACCAGAACATTTCTGTTTAGTATTTAAGTCTACCAAAAGATACTAGGGTTAAAGGCTAGACTAGATAGTACTGTAAGAAAAATATTCTGGAAGAAGACAAAGACCAAACATTTCCATATTGCTACTACGAAAACTACAAGGAGTTTTCTGAATGAGTTTAATCTATTTTAAACAGTTTCTCCAACCTGGATGGTTCATTTTAATCATAGTTTGTTAATTCACAAAGACCTAAGCCATAAACCATGTTTATAATCGCAGTGACTGAGTTCACTTCAAATCCAAACAAATAATGTTATAGTTTAAGATGATATGTAGACAGCTTTGTGCAGCCTTATGTTGAAATCTATTTCATCTATAATGAAATCTATGCTCTATTTCCTGGAAATCTTTATACATAGTTTGCTTTCCCACGCCTACTTTATTATGCTACTTTGAGTATTTTGACAGGTCATCTTGTCATTCCTTTAAAAAAAAAAAAACAACCATTTTCTCCACCAAGATAAACTGCAACATCACAAAGCATTGATGTTCCTCTGAATCCTTCAGGCTGGACAACCTATAAAATAAATAGACCAGTAACAAGACCAAATCAAATATTTTCTAGGCATGATAAAAAGAAATGTGAGATCTTTGTTTTTCAAGGTGGCATGTTAAGCAGGCTGGATTCATGCAAAAACTGGAGGAGGAGGAGGAGGAGGAGGAGGAGGAGGAGGAGGAGGAGGAGGAGGAGGAGGAGGAGGAGGAGGAGGAGGAGGAGGAGTCAATAGTGATGTTTTCTTAATTTATGGGTTGAGCAATTCTGGCCAGAAATGCATAAGACACAGGATAATACTGTAGCAACTGGGAATTGTTGCAGTACCTTTCATACCCTCCAGGTGATACATTTCTCCAGAATTTGTTTCAAATTTTATTTTTCTCTGCTTGGTGATCTCCACCGCATTCAATTCTATATTCTCATCCGAAGGACAAATGCAATAACAATAAGTGAATAATCAAAACAAGCTCCATATCCCAGAATACTCAGAGTCACCTATTCTTAAATCTGACATTCATGTCATTTCCGTACAACTCTTGTTGGGGAATCTTAACTTTCAGGGGGAAAAAAACAATGTACTAACATATTTGGCAAGCAGGATATCTATTTCCTAATCCTGCTCAGGATCACTTCCTGAGAAAGGTTGAGTAAATGACTGGAGGGAAGCTACTTCCATAGAAGTGATGAATTCCCTTTTCCAGAGTCATCCACCCCTGGTGTCAAAATAATAGTAATAATAATAATGGGGAAAGGGTTTTTTATATCGTTTCAATGGTGGCTAGCTGGATTTATGGCACCTATGTCAATATACCTATCTCCTTGACTTACAGCCACAATGAGGACCAGAATTTTCTATTGCTAAACAAGGAAGTTGTTAAGTGAGTCATGCCTGATTTTATTACTTTTTTGCCACAGTTGTTAAATGAATCATGGAATCTGGCTTCCCTCATTGACTTTTTTTGCGGGAACATGGCTGGGAAGGTCGCAAATAGCAATCATGTGACCTTGGAATGCTGCAATCTATCATAAATACATGCTGGATGCCCAATGCCTGAATTTTGACCATGTCATCATGGGCATGCTACAGTGGTTGTAAGTACAAGGACCAGTTGTAAGTCCCTTTACTATTGGAATTTTGAACAATCACTAAATGAATGGTTGTAAGTCAATGAGATTGTAAAGGATATGATGATAGCTGAATCTCTTTCCAACTTCCTTGCCTTTAACTCAAAGTTATACTCAAGACACAAACCACATAAATTGCTGCTATCAGATACAATGAGATGACCTATCAGTTTAAATGATTTTTTTAAAAAAAGTATTAAACCCACTGATAGAAGACTGTGTCATTAATGGCTATATTATTACTCCTAAATCAAAGGAAACATGCCTTAAATGACAGCTGCTCCAGATCATGGATGGAACAGGATTATTGCATTGCCCTGTTGACGTTCTCCCTCATAACTGATTAGTCATTGCATGCCAGAGAATGATTTAGAATAAGACTTAAAATAAGTTTGTCACTTTAAATGTATAATAATTGACATACATTAAAATGAATGTTTGTTACATACTGCTCTCAAAGGATTACACCTCCAATATACACTACATCAACATGATAAATAAATAAACAAATAAATATGCATATATCCACATACCCACATATATTATATGACACAGAGAAACAACACAGTCTAGTTCGGATGTATACGTGTACATGGCGAGAAAAACAAATCTTGCAAGTTTACCAGACGGATGACATAGGGAACAAAGCTGTTACAGAACCTGGTAGTCCTGCTAGAAATACTTCAAATGTTGGGATAGGTCAATTGTGTTTTTATTTTATTCAAAGTTTGTTCTTTATAAGTAGCATCTCTGACTAGACTTTATTTCTGAAAATTTTCCTACCTTCATACTGGAGATATGCGGATTTCTCTCTGGGTCATTATATAATAATACATGAGGGGCATAGACAGAGGTGGGTTTCAACAGGTTCTGACCAGTTCTGGAGAACCGATAGCAGAAATTTTGAGTAGTTCGAAGAACCAGTAGTAAAAATTCTGACTGGCCATGCCCCCATCTATTCTCTGCCTCCCAAGTCCCAGTTGATCTGGAGGAAATGGGGATTTTGCAGTAACCTTCCCCTGCCACGCCCACCAAGCCACACCCACAGAACCGGTAGTAAAAAAATTTGAAACCCACCACTGGGCATAGATCATACCCTGGCTTAGCTTTACTATCCAAATTGGAAAGCAGATCAAATGGAAAAAAACAACAATAAATTCAACAGTGTTAGTTCACAACATCACTTGCTATGGGTCTGGTGCTTGGCAAGAATTCTAAAAGAAATACTACTTATCTTAGATACGACTTATCTCCCAAACTGCTTTGAAACATTGGCTGGGGTAAATTTTCCTTTGTTGTTATCATAAAATAAATTTGGCACCCATTCCACATTGGATTTTCCAGACTGAGGTTGTCTCTGTGCTATGACCCCTTGAATGAACCATACCATTGGGGGGCCGGGGGGGGAGTAGTATGATGACTAAACACACTGTCCCAAATTACTAAACCTCTTTTTAAAAAAAGGAAACACAAGTTTCCAGCATTAAAAATTCCAGAGGTCATCATGCAAGTTATTCTTTGATTTCAGGAATTGACAACTCAGAACCATCACAAAAGAAGAATATTTAAAATAAATAATAATATGTGGCAGATATACAAGCACGTAACACAGTTAGTCTTTGACTTACGACCGCAACTGAGTCTAAAATTTCCATTTCTAAGGAAGACAGTTGTTAAGTGAATTGCATGCCATTTTACACCTTTTTTTGCCATAGTTATTAAGTGAATCATGGCATCGTTAAGCAAGCCTGGCTTCCCTCATTGACTTTGCTTGATAGACGCCAGCTGGGAAGTTTACAAAGGGTGATCACATGACCCCAGGACAGTGCAACTGTCATAAATACATGCCAGTTGCCCAGCTTTCAAATTTTAATCATGTGACCATGGGGATGCTGTAACAGTCGCGGGTGGAATGTTAAAGCTGATAGGCTAGTAAAACAATTCCATGATAAGTTTTCCGATAAGTCAAAGAGTCCCCCTGAGGGAGGGAGAGGTGGTTAGTATGCTGACTTAACCACTATGCTACTCTCATTTCAGGACACACTTTTCTGATGGGGGGGGCAGCCTGTCAGGCCTGGAAGCCATCTTTTGCATTGGGCCTTCAGGCCTGCCACATTTACTACTGTGGGAAATTGGGAGGGGGGATTGTATGGAGCCAGGGTGATATATAGTCAAAATAACATTCCTTTCTCAGAGAGTCAAGGACAGCTTGCCCTGCACCTGGACAGATGAAAGTGGGAGGCATCTCCAGTTGGGACGCTGCTTTGATTGGACCGTGTGATGGACATGTGGGTGTTGGGCAGGGACTTGAACTTTCTTTTGGGTGGGGAAAACCTGGAAGCTTTCAGATTTGGGTTTTCCCAGATATGCCAATAGGACATCTCTAATAAAATGGAACTTTGAGGAAACTCAAGCCTCGGAGTTCTCTTTCGTTGGGGGTGTTCCTTGGGACCCTGACATTGGGTATGAAAATCAGTCATAAGACACTTTTTTCAGTGCCATTATAACTTCGAACTAAACGAATGATTGTAAGTCAAGGACTGCTTGCAGATACCTAAGTAGGTAAGACAACTGTTTTTAATTCTAAATTCTTCATATAGGTAGAAAAGACAGGACAATATGAAGACAATTTACAGAATCCGAAGACTTGCTTAAACTGTTCTCTGAAAGGATTTAGAAGGGACCAAGTCTAAAAGTTGCCAAGTTTGGAGACCCCCTGCTCTAGAACATAGTGGCCAACCTTGGCCACTTTAAGACGTGTGAACTTCAACTCCCAGAACTCCTCACTCAGTATGACTGGCTGAGGAATTCTGGGAGTTGAAGTCCACACTAAGATGTGTGGACTTCAACTCCCAGAATTCCTCAGCCAGTCATACTGAGTGAGGTTGCCAAGGTTGAGAAACTTTGCTCTAGAGCAGGGCTGTCAAACTCCCGGCCCACGGGCCGGATGCGTCACACTCTGGCTACAGCCACGCCCAGTTTAGCAAAGGGGGGGAAAGTCCTGATATGTCATGCGCCATCGCCGTGACGACGTGAGTTTGACACCTCTATAGAGACTTGGACTTCTACTTCAACCCATTCCTTAACTCCCTTTCTATGGCATGCACAGTATTGCAAATTGTTACTCTGTTCTGCCTTGGTTAGTCTTTGCTCTTCCCAAAATAACATGAAAAGTGACTGGGAATTGAGATGATTCACATTCAAGAGTTCTCAGAAACAAGCTATTTAAAATTCTTGTTTACACTTCTCTGTCTGGCCACTTCAGCGCTGCGTCCTCACTTCCAGACTTATTTTTGTTTGCTTGCTGTGGAAAAGCTCATTTCCTTTTCCCTTTCAGTGAATTATTATTTTCATCTTGAATTATAGTTTTACAGCTTTTGCCCTGGAGAGCAGCCACCATGAAGGAAAATGGAAGTGAAGATCTCAGAGGTACCTAGATGGAGATCCATTTTTATCCCTGCAACATTAGGCACCTGGCGAGATAGGCTGAATGAAAGAGTGATGGACCCAAATGAGCTTCTGCACCCAGGTTTCTCCTGTCCTCATCTTCATTGCTGTACTATTCTCTGAGGGACGAATAGGGACGTGGTGGCTCAGTGGTTAAGACATTGAGCTTGTCAATTGAAAGGTCGGCAGTTCAGCGGTTCGAATCCCTAGTGCCGTGTAACGGGGTGAGCTCCCGTTATTTGTCCCAACTTCTGCCAACCTAGCAGTTCGAAAGCACGTAAAAAAGGCAAGTAGAAAAATAGGGACCACCTTTGGTGGGAAGGTAACAGCGTTCCGTGCGCCTTTGGCATTGAGTCATGCCAGCCACATGACCCCGGAGACGTCTTCGGACAGCGCTGGCTCTTCAGCTTTGAAACGGAGATGAGCACCGCCCCCTAGAGTCGGGAACGACTAGCACGTATGTGTGAGGGGAACCTTTACCTTTACATGTTTTATTCTCTGAGGGAGATGCAGGTCTCCAAATTTGATAAATAAATTCCATATTTATCAAGCCTGCATGACAATCCCATAAATCAAAGCAGAGGGGGAGTCTGTTTTGTGACTGTGTGTTGTTGTCTAAATATTTCTCACTGTTCTCTTCCCCCCACCCCCTGTGGGATCCATGTTGTTGCATATGGGTGGGAAAGCAAGGAAAAACGTCCTTTCCATTTCTCTAAAAAAAGAAACAACATTCTGTGCCCTAGAAGATTAGCCACAAAAATAACCCCTGGCTTTTCTCTAGGTTTCTCTTGTGGCTTCCTGCAATTTAAATCTCCTCAGGAAAGAGTGTGACCCAAACTTCCTCTTGGCTGGGTTGGCAGCAAGAATAAGGATGTTCCAGCTTTTAACTCTGTTAGTGCCAAACCAAAGATTACCACTAAATCAGAGGTGGGTTTCAGCAGGTTCTGACCAGTTCTGGAGAACCGGTAGTGGCAATTTTGAGTAGTTCGGAGAACCGGTAGTAAAAATTCTGACTGGCTCCGCCCCCATCTATTCTCTGCCTCCCAAGTCCCAGCTGATCGGGAAGAAATGGGGATTTTGCAGTAACCTTCCCCTGGAGTGGGGAGGGAATGGGGATTTTGCAATATCCTTCCCCTGGAGTGGGGTAGGAATGGAGATTTTACAGTATCCTTCTGCTGCCACACCCACCAAGCCATGCCCACCAAGCCACACCCACAGAACCGGTAGTAAAAAAAATTGAAACCCACCACTGCACTAGTGGTCTTTATGGACCATGATCAACTGGATCATGGTCCATAAAGATTTTCTCTAACATGGATAGATGTAACTACAGACTTCTCTAGAAATGGCCAGTTTGGAGAAGGTTGTGTGTTGTGCCATCCCATTATATAGGATTGCTTTTAAGATGTCACAAGAATTTATTGGTTTTTGTTGCAATCAAGGGCACTTCCTCATGAAATCTTTGTGTCAGTTCTGAATCAGCTCAAGCATGTCTAATCTTACCTAATTACTGTCTGGTAGCAAAGTCAGTTTAAGGATCTTGCTTAGCTGCAGCGTATTTAAAGTAGCAGCCAATTTGGTGTTTCAGCTTGAAGCATTGCAGTTCTGCAGAGGTTGTGAACTCTCTGTTCTCCTGCTTCTTTCATCCCCTCCCTGATAGAAATTCAGTGGTCTTTTTTGAATGCAAGGAAAGAATGGTGGCTTGGCAGCTTTGCATCATCCCCTCTTCACAGTTGCTTGTTATTTTGTAGTGGGGGGAAAAGGAGGAATCATCAGGCAGCACACACAATATGAATTAAAACTATATCGAGGGCATGATATTGTCTGGATGTTATTCACTGAGCTTTCATATTGCCCAGCTGGACAGAATTAACCAATATTATTCCACACCTTTTAAGATAAGTAGGCCTTGATATCCAAAACTGCTTTGGAAAGGTATGGAAGTGCCTTGATATGGTTGAGCTGATCTCCTTAGAAGTCGAAGACATCAAGTTAATTCATGGCTTTCGTGGACATGATAGCCTTCTGTTGATGTAACCCCAGTTTTGCATTTTCTAAACCGAGCAGAGGTCAGACTAGATAGTCTGCAGTGATCCATTCATTCCAGGACCCTGTTATTGCAGGAAAGCTTCACAAGTAGAATTTTTAAAATGTGGAGTAGTTCACTGTACTTAAATTTGGTGTAGTGGTTAAGGCATCAGGTTAGAAGCCATGAATTCTGGCTGCCTTAGGCCAGTGGTGGGTTTCAAATTTTTTTACTACCGGTTCTGTGGGTGTGGCTTGGTGGGCATGGCATGGTTTGTTGGATGTGGCAGAGGAATGATACTGTAAAATCTCCATTCCCTCCCCAATCCAGGGGAAGGATACTGCAAAATCCCCATTTCCTCCCGATCAGTTGGGACTTGGGAGGCAGAGAATAGATGGGGGCGGGGCCAGTCAGAATTTTTACTACCGGTTTTCCGAACTACTCAAAATTTCCACTACCGGTTCTCCAGAACTGGTCAAAACCTGCTGAAACCCACCTCTGCCTTAGGCACAAAGCTAGCTGGGTATCCTTGGGCCAGTCACTCTCTCAGCCCTTGGAAGAACGCAATGGCAAACCACTTCATGCAGTTATCTTGCCAAAAAAACCCACAAGGACTAGTCCATGCAGTGGTCAGGAGTCAACAATGAGTAGTGATACCCATTGTTAGCTTGTAAGCCTTTTTTTTTGGTTGTTCTTTGTATTGTTCTTTTCTTTGTGTTTTGGGTTTCCCCCCAATATGTTTGTGTTTTTTAAAACATGTTAAAATAGAACCAATGGTCTATTTTTTTTCCTTGTCCAAATTCCCAGTGGTTGGATCCCTTAGCATTAAGCCTATTTTGTTTTTGAAACTTTGCCCAAAGATTTTTTTCCCACCCAGGACCAGTTTTGAATATAAATTCTGTACCCCCATCCACATCTAAGATACATCATGCCCATGTTTAACCATATTATTTTGGCCTTTTGAGACAGAAAAGAAAAAAAAACAAACCTAAATCATAAGCCAGTGCTGGCGAACCTTTTCGGCACCAAGTGCCAAAATGGGAGCGCTTGCACGGGGGAGTGCTGGAAACCGGAAGAGCATTTCCCCAGCACACATGTGCACGCTGGGAAGATGAGCTTCCGGTTTCCGGCATCCCTGTGCCCACAAAGATCAGCTGGCCGGTGCACATGTGCATGCCAGAACCCAGAGGAGCAATGGGCAATGGCTGGTGTGCCCGGAGAGATGACTCCATGTGCCACTTCTGGCATGTGTGCCATAGATTCGCCATCACGGTCCTAGGCAGTGCATTTCTCCCTTCCTGGCAGTAAAACTAGTTAATAATTAACAAAACTGCTGCTCTCCTCCATGACTCTTAAAATCAGTTGCCTGAAATGGAGATATTGGCTTTCTTGTTAAAGACAGTGACCCGTAACGCCAAGTCCACAGTGGTCAAGATTGGACTATAACCTGATTCTAGTTCAATTCTGGACAAAGTACAAAAGGAAAACTTCCAAAAAATGCCAGTTTTCAGCATGAGAGGCTGAAACATCCTGGGGCTTGAGTTGTTTTCTCATTGATGGGAGCTTCCCCCATTCAACCTCCATAATCTCCATCAACAAATTGGACTACTTGGGGCAGTGGTGAAATCCAAATTTTTTTACTACCTGTTCTTTGGGCATAGCTTGGTGGGCGTGGCAGGGGAAGGATACTGCAAAATCTCCATTCCCTCCCCACTCCTGGGGGAAGGATATTGCAAAATCTCCATTCCCACCCCACTCTGGGGCCAGCCAGAGGTGGCATTTGCTGGTTCTCCGAACTACTCAAAATTTCCGTTACCGGTTCTCCAGATCTCCTTTCAGAACCTGCTGGATTTCACCCCTGATTTGGGGGTAGTTCTTGACTTACAACCATTTGTTTTGCAAGGCACTGAAAAAAGTGACTTACATTGTTAAGAAGTTCCTTCACTTAGAAACACAGCAGCAGCCTCATAGTATTGTGATCAAAATGTGGGCAATTGGAAACCATGTATATACCGTGTTTCCCCGAAAATAAGATCCTGTCTTATATTTTTTTTAACCCCGAAATAAGTGCTTGGCCTTATTTTCGGGGATGTCTTATTACTTTGGGGCGTGTGGAGTAAGATGGGGCTCCTCTTGCCATCTTACCTGATTTCCAGTTCTGTCTCCCTAACCCTAACCAGAAGAAATGGCGGGGACCGTTTAAATATTTTTGGGGAGGGCTTATTTTTGGAGTAGGCTTATTTTCAGGGGGGGGTGTATTTTTAGTGCATGCGCTCAAAAGCCCAATTGGGCTTATTATCAGGGGATGACTTATTTTCGGGGAAACAGGGTATGTCAACTGCAGAATCTTGGGATCATGGGATCACCGTTTGCAACTTTCCCAGCTGACTTCTGACAAGCAAAGTCAATGGAGGAAGCTGGATTTGCTTAATGACCATATGATTCACTTAATAACTGCAGCAATATCAGTTAACAGCTATGGCCAAAAAAGGTGGCAACAACAGGTGTGACTTGCTTAAAAACCACTTTGCTTAGCAATGGAAATTCTGGACCCAATTGTGGTTGTAAGCCGAGGACTGCTTGCATTGTCTTCTGAATATGGACACCTTTGTAGGGAGTGGGAGGATGGTGGTACCACGTGTTACTCTTTTGAAGAGGAGCTAGTTAGGAAACAAACTCCAGGAGAATGACTGGAAGTCTTTCTTCCTTATTGAGATGTTGAAATCCTGACTGTGTTTTTCCCCTCCCTGCTTCTTGCATCCCAGGGAATTAAGATGGAATCAGATTCATCCGGGCCTGGTGCCTTTCTATTCTTTTGTTTTTTAAGTGCTTCAGTTAATTCCATCATCATTATATTTCCTTCTAACATCATTTCAGTGTCTTTAGAAATCTGGGGTAGATTCACTTTCTGCAGGTATTGTTTAACACTTTCCTCCTCAATATCCTCTTGCTCATACAGTTTTCTATAATAATCTTGTATAATTTTTTTCTTCTCTTTATTCCCATACCTAATTTGCCCTTGATCATCTACTAGTTGTGTTATTTTCCTTGATTCTCTCTCTTTTTCCAGTTTGTATGCTAACCATCTACCTGGTTTATTTGCGTCTTCAAAATAGTTCTGTTTAGCACTTCTAATTTTTTGTGCTAAATCCTCTTTTTCTATTAATCCCATTTTATGTTTAATTGTGTCCATTTTTATTTTAGAGATATAGAAGCAGAGCCAGCCGCACAAACAGGCTGAAGAACAGTTTTTATCCGTGGGCTGTCAGACTCCTGAATGCGAAATAACATCACATCTATGTAGTACCAGAGGTGGGTTTCAGCAGGTTCTGACCAGTTCTGGAGAACCGGTAGCGGAAACTTTGAGTAGTTCGGAGAACCGGTAGTAACAATTCTGACTGGCCCCGCCCCCATCTATTCTCTGCCTCCCAAGTCCCAGCTGATTGGGAGAAAATGGGGATTTTGCAGTAACCTTCTCCTGGTTTGGGGTGGGAATGGAGATTTTACAGTATCCTTCCCCTGCCACGCCCACAAAACCATGTCCACAAAGCCGTGCCATGCCCACAAAGCCACACCCACAGAATCGGTAGTTTGAATTTGAAATCCATCACTGTGTAGTAGGATGGACTTGAAAGGCCAGCGCAATGTGTAACCTGTTCACACTGGTGCAATAGGACTGTGTGGTTGTTAATATGATTTATTGGGTTAGGGATTTTCTGTCTTCACCGTTAGTTCAGGGGTGAAATCCAGCAGGTTCTAACAGGTTCTGGAGAACTGGTAGCGGAAATTTTGAGTAGTTCGGAAAACCGGCACATACAACCTCTGGCTGGCCCCAGAGTGGGGTGGGAATGGAGATTTTGCAATAGCCTTCCCCCAGGAGTGGGGAGGGAATGGGGATTTTGCAGTATCCTTCTCTTGCCATGCCCACCAAGCCATGCCCACAGAACCGGTAGTAAAAAAAATTTAGATTTCACCACTGCGTGAGTTGTATTTTGTTGGTGGGGGGGTGCACTGTGGGAGCTCAACCAATCTCATGGTACATATGTTGTGCACTGACAATAAAGATTTGAAATTTATGCATACAGCTTTTCTTTTTTTTTTTAATTAAAGAGCCAAGGCAGGCTGCTCTTGTTATTCCCATATTGCAGATCGGAAGATTGAGACCATGAAATAAATTCTTGCCTGTCCTGAGCTGATGACCACTTCGCTCCACCAGTATTTAACCAAGTTCTCAAAACTTGCATCTACATCATAGGTGCAGGAAATACAAAATCAACAGACACACATACACAAACATGCTTTCCTTATAAAGAAACTCATTTTGAGGGTCTTTATTCCTCCGTTCCCGAGAGCACAAGGTGAATTCTTTGGCAAAAAAATCTGAAAAGCATTGGGCAAAGGGAGTGAAAAGCAGCCTGAAGGACCAACGTGGCTCAGAAGGGGTTAAGACCGAGGAGGGTGTGGATTAGCATTTTCCTGTCTTGACAGCCTGTATATACAGCAGGCAGACCAGCTGCCGGCTGGCCGCACGGCGTTCACTTCCCTTACTTGCTCCACAAATCTTCTGGTGCTCGGATGTTATTGAAGATGCTGCCATGCTTTTAAAAGGGAGCAGAAGGTGAGTCCATAAACAGACCTGGTTACCAGCATGTCGGGTGACTGCCAGATTAGAGAGCAGCTGTTCAGGAATTGGCTTTCCTTGGCTTTGCTAATGATCTTACTGCCTACGAATTCTCTTCCACTTCATTTGAATTACGGTAGACCAGCCAAGTTTGCCAGTTTTAAGATGTGTGGCTTTCAAACTCCCAGAATTCCTAGCCAGCTGTGCAGGATGGGGAATTCTGGGAATTGAGGTCCACATGTCTCAAAAGTTGCCGAAGATGAGAAACACTGGGATAAACAGTCCATTCAGGTTCAAAGAGAAAATCAAAGTACTTCTTAGGCATGTGTGCATTTTAGAGCTTCATTGTCATTTATTGGTTATGTATCCATCTAGGTTTACATGGCATGATAGGTGAAAATGTGGCTGGCAGCTTTATATCTTGGTGGGTTTTGTGAACCTAATCCGTCTGTTTCAGAATCTGGTGTAAACCCCAGGAGTTGTTTTAATTCCAGAAACGAAAAGTGGTGGGTAGAGTCGGACATGACTGGCAGGGGAAATATTTACCTTTTAAAAAAACCATTTTATGTACTATTTTCGTACAATGTTATGTATTCATTCACCCACCCAGGTAACGTTTTGGCTGACAGAAATTTAGGCAGACTGGATCCTAATCCTGTCGACTTTTTTTTTTTAATTTGATTTATATGCCGCCCTTCTCCGGAGACTCAGGGCGGCTTACAGTGCGTTAAGCAATAACCTTCATACTTTTGTATATTTATACAAAGTCAGCTTATTGCCCTCACAAACTGGGTCCTCAATTTACCTACCTTAGAAAGGATGGAAGGCTGAGTCAACCTTGAGCCTGGCGAGATTCGAACCTGCAGTAATTGCAGGCAGCTGGTCTTAATAACAGGGTGCTTTAGACCACTGTACTACCAAGGCTCTTTTAAGCTAAGACTTTTAAGCTAAGCTTTTTCAAAGTGGATTTTAGTAGACTTCTATCCTAACACATCCATCAAATCCGTAGCATAATTGTCCACAACCTTGCATTTTACAGCTGCCTTGGATTATAATATCCATCATCCTTGAACTGCCTTGGATTATAATATCCATCATCCTTAGAGAGATTGTTTGTTTGTTTTTTTAATTAAATTTATATATAGTGAAGATGTGATGGATGCTGTAGCCCACCGAAGGGGAGGCACGCCTGAGGATGATGCCAAGGGGGCAGACGCCAATCCACACATCCAAAAGGCATCGGTTTGGGGTAGATAATCCCCCAAACGGCACAAGATTCTTGTCTTGGAGCCAACTCTTGTGACTGTGCTGGTGGGTTTCCTCTAGCGAGCAAGTGGCAACTCAAAATAAACCTTTGGAGGAGTCTTCTTGCGGCTGGTGTGGTGTTTGGCTTCTGGGCATATGTATCCCATTTGGTGAGGTCTGTACTTAAACCTCCAAATTTGGAGGGTGTGGCCCAGGGTGGAAGGAGACTGCTAGCACCAGACAGGCTTATTTATAGCTGTGAATTCAAGAGGCAAAAGTTCAGTAGAAATTCGTTCTGTAACCTGTTTTTGTAAACGCTCTTCCTCAGATGCACAGGTCTTAGGGAAAGCTGGCTTCTTGGGGAGGAGAGTCATGACATGATGGGTCTCTTTTGAAGCCCTTCCATACATTATGTGATAGCAAGATGACCAGGTCTTATGAGAAATTGTGGTCACCATGGCTTTTTGATATACTACTAAAGAACATAAGAACTCAGCGATGGTTTTAATTTGGGAGGAGAGGGGTATTTTTATGGGGTTCCTCCTCTTAGCTGTCAGTGAGCCAAGCTCCAAGAAAGATTGAGCAAGTGAGCCAAGCTGCCTTTTTGATTAGGATCACCAGAGAAACTCTCTTTGGACAGGAGTACCTCACCAGGGCATAGCTAGTTCCCCAAGGAGAGTCTCTGGTTTGTCCCCACAACTGGCAGCAAACAATGTTTGATTAGGTCCATATTAACGCTAGAGATATGATGTTATTCCAGAACTTTGCAGAGTAAATGGCTTCAGATGTTTTTGGTGCACCAGAAACAAACTCCTTGATATTTGTGCAGGTCAATCATTAGTTGTGGACCAGGCCAAGTTGGGAGCTCAGCTGTGTTCCCAGAAGACCGTACAACCATGTCAGAACTCTTTTTGAGGGTGGGGGCCTTCTGAGACTCCCACGTGAGTTTATTTTCCAAGTAGAAATAGAAAATGTTGAACCTAAGACATCCTGCCTTCAGACAAGGTTGAATGCTTTGAGGACTTAAGAAAAATATTGCAAAAGTCCTTGAAGCCCAAACAGAAGTGAAACAATTGATGCAATCAATCAACAATAGATTAATGTTTTTTTTTAAAAAAAACAAATAAAAAAATACAACAAAATATAAAGTACACTGTCCTTACAGTAAACAGTTACAATTCTTTTTATAATTATCTAATGCAAACATTTTGCAATTCGATGTCTACGTATGGGTGTGTGTTTTTTTTTATATGGGTGTATACATAATAGTAAATACATGCATTATTACAGGGGCACAGATAGTCCTCGACTTACAACCTTTCGTTTAGTGGCCGTTCAAAGTTACGACGGCACTGAAAAAAAGTGACTCATGATGAAGTTTCACAGATACGACCATTGCAACATCTCCATGGTCACTTGATCAAAATTTAATTAAATAAAATTTAATTTAATAAAATTAAAACACTTGCCAACTGGTTCATATTTATGACAGGTGCAGTGTCCTGGGGTCCCTTTTTGTGACCTTCTGACAAGCAAAGGGAAGTCAGATTCACTTAACAACCGTGCTACCATCTTAAGAACTGCAGTGATTCACTTAACAACTGTTGGCTGTAAAATGAGGCAAAATTCACTTAACTGCTTAGCAACAGAAATTTTGGGTTCCATTGTGGTTGTAACTCAAGGAACACCTGTATAATACGGTAGATGTTGCTGCGTCATTGTACTGAACCTGGCTTCCCATTGGCCATGTTGTCATTCAGAAATACTCAAAGGTTTACAGGTGAGACAAAATATTACTCTCTCTGGTGAGAATAATAAATATGAGAAGACTATTATGTTTCTTATGAGAAAAGATGAAGCGATGGTTCATAGGAGTTATGTTTTTAGTCGTCCTTCATCTTTAGGGAACATGGGAAGATATTAAAAGATTTACAGCTTTGGGACTGTCAGCGTATTTCTAGCCTAGAATTTGCTCTTTGGCTGAGGGAACCATTTCCCCTAAATAAGATTGGGTCTTATATTAATTTTTGCTCCAAAAGACGCATTATGGCTTATTTTCCAGTTAGGTCTTATTTTGGGGGAAATACAGCACTAAACGCCTCTGTCTGCTGACCATCTTTTTTTAAAATATTTTTTATTGATTTTACAATAACACCACAACACAACACAACATACAAAACATCAACACACCCTATGTGCGTCTTTTTACATATCAGTTTCGTTCCTCTTACTTTCTACTTTCTAGATTCCCCATTTTTCTCATTCTTTATTGTCTTTATCTTTATCGTGCCTTTATTTCTAGTTTTATTCATTTACAATATTTTACACATTTATCACATCATTTATTCCCTTTTACCTTCCCTAGTCTTTAGCCGATCATACCCCTTATTCCATACTTGATAATATTCTGTATCTTCTTTTTCTTTTATTTCTTTCGTTAATTCATCCATCTCCGTACAGTCCAGAATTTTCCTAATTGTTTCTTCCTCTGTTGACAATCTTAACTGGGACTTATTTTTGGGGTAGGGCTTCTATTACGAGCATCCTGAAAAACCATGCTAGGGCTTATTTACCGGTTGGGTCTTATTTTCAGGGAAACTGTGTGAGTGTGTGTGTGTGTGTGTGTGTGTGTGTGTGTGTAAACATTTGGAAGATCAAAAGGGACATGGCCATCAACAACTGCCCAGGCTGAAGGGGAAGGGAGAGACAGAGCTTAAGAAAGTCGGCATAGAACAGACAACACAGGAAATGGCTCCCTTGTTTTTCAGACCAGACGGAGGGGGCAGTGGGTTCAGCACGTGGCTTCTGCTTGACTGGTTAGGAACAAGTGAAGAAACACAGTTGTGCAATGACTGAAATTTCACTTGGGCATCTCAAGCAGCTGGCTAGGTGCTCCATCCTGCTGCAGTTGCATCTGTGATCTGTATCAAGACTGAATGGAACAGTTATTAGTGCTATTATATAGGGAGGATTTTATTAGAGCTTTGTCCTGCTTTTATTACTTTGGAAGTAATTCGAGGTGGGGAACATGCATAATACTTCTTCGTCCCCCTATATTCCCCATAACAACAACAATATGAGGTGGGTTGGGTTGAGAGAGAGTGCTCAACCCAAAGTCACCCAGCCAGCTTTCATGCCTAAGGCAGGATTAGAACTCACAGTCTCCTGGTTTCTAGGCCGGCATCTTCACCACCACCATTTATCTGAATTTCTTCTGCCCCAGCTACGGACCCCAAGAACGCAGCACACACAAAGTCTGTACAAACCTTAGTTTACTAAATTAAATCAGTCTTTCTCAAACAAAGGCTGTTAATTAACTTTATTAACAGTCTACAAGAATCCAAAGAATAAATAATTGTAATCTTACTGTGGTTGGCAGAATGCCCAGAAGCAATTTGCAGAGAACTAAGATCAAGACGTGAAGGAGAGTGAACGAAGTTGTTCCCTGCAAATTGCCTCAGTCGTCGTCCTTCCTTAAATAGGCTAAGGGAATGGCCAATTAGCCCCAAGCCTTACTCTCGAGGAGACCTCCTCCTGAGGAGCCACTCCTGCCTTTTGGCAGCTCTGCGCACCCGTGCATCGAGAAGAGGCTCTTCCTCTTCGTCCTCTTCACTTAAAGGAGCTTCTGGAGGTTCTGAAGGCCCTGGCTGAATCCCCGCCTCTGGCACCACATCTTCTCCAGCCTCTTCATTGTCTGACTCGAGTGCTAGCTACACAGGCTGCTGGCACAGCACCACACCAGCCTCCTCGCTGTCGGAATCAGCTACTAGCTGCACAGGCCACTGACGGGCCACAACAGAATTGATATAGGGTTTCTTGCCTAAACAGGGGGTTGGACTAGAAGACCTCCAAGGTCCCTTCCAACTCTGTTATTCTATTCCTGTGATGGTGAACCTATGGCACGCAGAGCCCTCTCTGTGGGCACACGAGCTGTCGCCCCAGCTCATCTCCACCACGCATGTGTTTATGCCTCCCACAGGGCAGCTGATTTTCAGGTCTCTGACATGGATGCATGGGGATGAGGCGCATGCAGGAGACGCGCACGCATGTGTGGGGGTGGGGGTGTTGTGTGATCATGCGCGGGGTCCCATGCACATGTGCAGGCAGCGGGGGAGCATGGGGGGTCATGCACGCATGTGCCAGGGGAGCAGGGGGTCACATGTGCAAGCGTTGGGGGTGGGGGAGTGCAGGGGCTATGCATGCATGTGCTGGGGGGTGGGTGGAGCACAGGGGCATCACATGTGTATGCATGGGGCGTGGCGCATGGGGGGTATCGCACGCACATTGCATTATGGGTTCGGGCATGCGTGTGCGAGCTTTCGGCACGCAATGACAAAAAGGTTAGCCATCACTGTTCTATTTCCCAAAGCCAAATGGTTCTGGGTTAGTTACAAGATGCTAAATCTTGGGTGTGAATCCAGTTTAGGGATCTATTGGCTCCTGTGGAATTAGATGGACTTTTCAACATCATGTGCTTCTCCCTTAGTATATAAATAACCACCTGCAATCTCAATGAAGGGCAGAAAAGGGTATAGAATCCTTGCCTTCTTCCTATTGAGCTCAATGGCATTCTCTCTCATATCAGCCACTCTTTAGTTTACCATCTTTCCCATTTTTAATTTCGGTACGGGAGCAGGCCCGTTTAAAAGAAGTTCAGTGGCAGGTATAGGAAGAAGTTGTTGAAAATTTTTTTTTTTTTAAAAAAGGACCTATGGCCCAATCACTGTAATAAGTCTATCTACTATCTTCCTGTACCTGCAAATGATTAACTAGAGAATATCTGGAGAGGAAGGCAAAGTCTCTCAGCAATTTTTCATTGCAGCCTAATTTGTTTGGTATTCATTCACCCTTTAAAATTAGCAAGGGCGAATGGCTGGGGAGCTGGAAATAACCTGAAGAGGCAAAGGCTACAATAATTTTACTTCATTGCATCAGCATTACGCAATTATCTTCTCCAGCCTGATATCCTCCAGATCAGGGGTCTCCAACCTTGGCAACTTTAAGCCTGGAGGACTTTAACTCCCAGAATTCCCCAGCCAGCTTTGCTGGCTGGGGAATTCTGGGAGTTGAAGTCTGCCAGGCTTAAAGTTGCCAAGGTTGGAGACCCCTGCTCCAGATGAGCTAGGATTACAATTCACAGGATTCCCAAACAAGAGGGACCTGTAACTCTTGAAGCTATACTTCTGATACCTCTGCAAGGCTTCTGACTGGAGAAGGCTAGCCTAGCAGAGACATCCTCATTTGTTGAAGAAGCAAAAAAATAAATTTGGTCTATGGAATTCTCTGTTTATGTTACTGCAAGATTCCTACCGCTAGACAAGGTTGGGATAGACCCTGTTTCCCTGAAAATAACACCCAACTGGAAAATAAACCCTAGCATGATTTATCAGGATGCTCGTAATATAAACCCTACCCCCAAAATAAGCCCCAGTTAAGATCATCAGCAGACGGAGGCATTTAGTACTGTATTTCCCCCCCAAAATAAGACCTAACCGGAAAATAAGCCATAATGCGTCTTTTGGAGCAAAAATTAATATAAGACCTAGTCTTATTTTGGGGGAAAACATGGTAGGTGTAGTCAGAGGTATATCAAGAACAAAAGAGTGCATCAAATCCTACTCTTGTGGGAAAACCATGGTGTCAGGAAACCCTAAATGTGAACAGGAAGACATTTTGCTAACCCTTTCTGCCCAGCAAAACTCAGTGGGGACATCCTGAACGGATATTCCCAGGTAGATGTTTCCATCATGTCATTCTGATTGGTTAATACACAAAGGATTCCCGACTGAGATTCTAGCACACTCTGCCTATCAAATCCACTCTGAACTTTTCCAAGATCTTTCCCAGGATGGTCTCTACAGATGTTCATAAACTCGAACTCTCAACAGCCTCAGTCAAGCATTGCCAAGAATGAGAGATGTTGGCAGCTTATAATTCAGCAATATCTTGTGGGAAGCTCCCCACCCCCCCGAAGAATGAAATATTTTGAAGAATATTAAAAAGGCAGAATATTAATTTTCCTTAAATGAGAAACGGAGAAACATGTTCTTAAAGGCAGGAAGCAGCCTCCGCTTTTTCTTAATAGCCCACAGCAGATGTCAGATTAAGGAGATAAAGAGTTATTGAAAGAAGAAGCCAGCTATCTAGATGGCTCTATTCATAAGCAAAGCAAATATTGCAGGCAGAAATCCATTCGAGACAAGATATTTCGAAACTAGTTAAACTAGTTATTTTATAATAGTTATAGTATAATGTGTTTGTTTTTTTTTGTTTTGTTTTTTTTTCTCTTCTTCTTTTCTGAAATGTATGGATAAAGGGGGATTTATAATACTTTTAGTAAGTAAAGGTCAGTATTTTGAGGAGGGAGTAAGTAACCTGTTATGAATTAGGGTTTTTTTTTTGTTACGAAGAAGTCACAGGGGGGGAAGGGTGGGGAGGGGGGGTTAGGGAGGGGGGGGAGGGGGGGGAAAAAGGGGGAAAAATTTGTATTTGAAAACCTTTTCAATAAAATAAAAAAAAAAAAAAAAAAGATATTTCGAAACTGCTTGCAGCAAAGTTTGACAGCTAACAAAAGCAGAGTGATAGGATTAGAAGCAGCCCCTCACCCACGATCCAACACAGGATGAAAGTCATTAGGAATTGCCCAATGCCCTTTCAGAACACAAGGCCCTTCATTGCATGACCCCCAGAGCAGTCCAAACTGGGAGCTCAGATAAACAATAAGCGAGAGGCAAGCACCTAGGTTTTGCATGTCCTCTTTTCCCTATAAAGCCAGGTATGACCCCCACATGATCCCATGGGAATCTGACAACAGCCAATAGAATATATAAAGGACATGTTCTTGCACAGGAACAGGAAGCTCAAATACAAAAGCCCAAAGAAGGTATAAAAACCCACCCACTCTCAACTCCATTTTGTCAGCTGCCCAGAATCACATGTGGTTCTGCTTCATCAATAAAGGGAACTTCTCTTTCCAATCAGTCTCCAGCCTCCATTTTATTTCCAGTGTGTCTTCCTTCTGGATTGGAACTGAACCAGATTGTTGTGACTTAGGCCCAAGTAGTTATTACCAGACACAATCAGTCCTAAACAAACATATTTTATTAGAACAATTGAGAATTTCTTCATTCTCATCTTAGTCCAAATTAAGTCCAAAACAAATCCTTGATAAACAGTCCTTCAGCCTTATCACAAACCTTTGTCTTCTTTGGCACCCTGCCAAAGGCTTTTCTTGGCAAAACCCCACAAAGTTCAGAAGCAAGAGACACCGACAAGAAACAAATGTAGCAACGTTGCTTTCCTACAAAGACCCCAAGAGCCACTTTTAAGCCTTCTGGGAGAGGCCAATCATCTCCTGGCCTTACTCCCAAGTCGTCCCTTTTGCTTCAGCTGCTCTTGCCTTCTGGCAGCTCTGCGCATGCATGCAGTAGGAACAGGCTCCTCCTGTTCCTCTGCCTTTCTGCTATCTGCCTCTGGAGGCTCTGGAGTCCATGCATCGCTCCCAGATGGCCCTAGCCCCATCTCTGCCTCCGACGCAGAGCCCTCGTCCGGGCCTTCCCCAGATTCCAGGACTGGCCCATGTTCCTCCCCAGCCTCCTCACTGTCCGACTCCGCTGCCAGCTCCGCAGGCTGCTGGCGGACCACAACACAGATGGAGATTTCGTCTAACAATCTAAAAAGAGCCAAGTTCTCTGTGTCCATTTCCCCCCCCCCCCAGATTAAAAAGCCAGGCATCCTGTTCTAAAGCAGGGGTCTCCAACCTTGGCAACTTTAAGTCTGGCGGACTTCAACTCCCAGAATTCCCCAGCTGGCTGGGGAATTCTGGGAGTTGAAGTCCTCCAGGCTTAAAGTTGCCAAGGTTGGAGATCCCTGTTCTAAACCATCACTAATATTTCTGGGCATTGTTTTATGAAGAGGAAGCAGGCATGGTGGTGGAAGTCAGGACAACCCTGACAGGACAAATTGCATGAAACAGAAAGGAAATCCATAACACCCAGTCTGGCTTTTCTAACCTCCTATCTTCCTGCCTCAGACTTGGCTACTTTCATACAACTGGTTGCCCGGAGCAGGGTTAGAAGAACTTTTGTGCTCATTTGTTGCTTGTGGGGTTTGCTTTGTTCTGGGAATGGCTGAGTCTATAAAGATAAGGCTGCTAGTTCCTCTATTTTTTCCTGCTTGGCTTCCTCTTGAAACCTCTGTATGAAACTGTGGGGCTCATCTGATATCCTGCCCTGGCAAGCTTCTTCTTCTGAAATGAAGCATCTTCTGGAGCATCTTTTAGCCCTGCAGAGCATTTTAAACATGCTGGAATAAACATTTTTTTAAAAAAACAAAAACCTGGCATTTTAATGTTGGCGCATAAAAATTAAATCTTTCCCTTCTAATCCGGGACCAAGACTTTGGCTGAATCTAAGTGATGTCGCCTGACTAAATGAAATCTGCCAGGAATTGTATGGAATAACTTAGTGGGTTAGTCACTGAAGGCAGCCACGGAGATGACCTTGGAGAAAGGATTCGGAAATTGTTCCAGCAACAGAAGGTGCTAAAATATGCTTTGAGCCAAGGAAACTAATAGGAAGAATTTAGTCTGGCCCCTCCTTTAATCCCTGGGGTATATAACAGGAAAACATGGCCAGGCTTATAAAATACTGTTATATTGCAACATCTTATCTTAATAAAGGATAGTTCTAATCATCTTGAGGACTCTGTTGATCTGGCTAACCTTGCAGGGCTAACAGTCATACAGTGGTGGATCTGCCTTCAGTTCTTGTAAACAATTGATTATATTTTGTGTAGCAGAAGGGGAAAAATTCATTCATTCATTCATTCATTCATTCATTCATTCATTCATTCATTCATTCTTGCAGTTGTAGTTGTTCGAAGCAGGAACATTCAGAAAACCATAGTACAAAGTGGGAAATTACCTTGGAGTAAGGCTTTTTACAACCTGGCATTGTTGCGGCCAATCCGTTTTGAGCCGGAACACTGGAGTTTCCCAAATGGTAGGTCAGTGCTTGAACAAACATTCACTTCATTTTTTTAAAAAAAAAAATCAAAATATTAATCACGGCTGATTAATTGTGTGTATTTCCCAGCAATTCTCATCTTTCAAGAATCATAACGTGATAGGAAATACCATTCTGTATCTGCATTATCTCATTAATCTTCTCTGCTTCTAGGACCATCGTGGAGTGGCGAGTATCCAACAGTGTTCTGTCTTCACCGAAAGATTTCACTCTCCATTGGAAGCGTGGCTGAATTCCAATAATCAGAAACAAATAAGCAAGTAAACTGGCTCCCAGCATTGCAAGAAGAGATTGAGGAAGAGGATCTAAAGCTTCATGCAGGACAACCATATTCCTTTTCTCCAGGGTGTGGTGTTGGACAAAATTCTGCCAATTCTTTTAACCTGTTAGTCATAATCTGTTTATGCAATTGTTGCAGACCAAAAACAATCTTGGTTTTGGAAATTGCACAATATCTGAAACGGGGGATACAGCATGAGG
Source organism: Pantherophis guttatus (assembly GCF_059756535.1). NCBI lineage: Eukaryota > Metazoa > Chordata > Lepidosauria > Squamata > Colubridae > Pantherophis > Pantherophis guttatus. The sequence continues at coordinate 17,530,959 of NC_142072.1, read as the reverse complement.
CCTCTTTCTCCAGGAGATGGACTTTCCCCTCTGGGTCTGCTCACACGAGGGCCTGACTACTTGCGTAAGCAGCTGGAGATGAGCAGTGGTGGGCGGACGCCGAGTGCCGTGGAGAGGCTGGAAGCTGACAAAGCCAAATATGTCAAATCTCGGCAAGTGATCAACAGCCGTCAAGAGCCAATTCTGCTCAGCCACACTCCCCAGTCTTCCCCATGCTGCAGGAGACCCCTAACCCTCCACCAGCAGAGTGAATTTCCTCAGGGCTTGACAGCAGACCAAGATGGCCTCAGACCCAAGAAGCAGCCCCCTTCTCCTCAGTCCCCCATAGCACGGCGAGGGGGCAGCAGGCGCCTACTGAGGCCTGACTCACTTGTCATCTATCGGCAAAAACGCGACTGTTCTCTGGTCAACAAGGAGAACAGCAAAGGGTACAACAACCTAATGAAGTGGCTGTTTCAGGGTCCACTGAGAGATGGACCTCATAACTGTTCTTCTTCAAGGAGTCTCTTAGGAGGAGATGGACATCTGGAAGTGACCCAAGAAGAGAACTCCATGGTTTGGGTACCTGCAGAGAAGGAGGACACAAGGACTGCCAATTCAGTGGACATGTTCAATGGATTCATGGGTTGTGAGTCTGAGCCTAGTCCAAAAACCCAGGCCAACTCTCAGCTCAATGTTGACCAGCCCTTTCCTTCCTCAGGCCATTACCAAACAGAAGCCAAGAAAGAGCTGACTCTGAGTTATTCTCTTCCTCTTTCAGAGAAAGAACGATTCTTTAATTACTGTGGCTTGGACCGGAATTTGGTCGAGGTGCTAGGAATTGAACGCTTCAAACCAGGCAGCTGGGAAGCTGGTTCCTTCTGCATTGGGTCAGCTAGTTCTGAACGTGATGGCCTTTCCTATAATGGGGAGCCCTTGTCTGCTGAAGACCCAAGTGACAAGCTGTCTGCCTCGGTCTCTGTTGTTGAGCGAAACGCCCGTGTCATTAAATGGCTTTACAGCTGTCAGCAGGCCCAAACGAGGTCCAAAGAATCTACAGTATGAACTCATGAAGGTCTTGGGGTCCAAAGCTCTCCCTTTATCCCAACTGAGGGGAAGTCCTATTTTGGAGGGGATCATGGCAAGATTCACCAGCACTTAGACTTATACATAGGTGGGTTGCACTTTCTTTAACAAAGGGTTCGCTGGTTGTGCCCGCTCATGCCCCTTTCGGAGAGAAACGGAGCTTCAAACAGGCTCCTAATCAGCTCAGGCAGCTACGGTGAGAACAGCAGGGGCAGTGTGGAACACAGCTGGGCCAGCCAACGAGGTTTTAAATAGATAGCATAGAATAGGGGCAGGTGGGCGGGCCCAGCCAGCGATCAGAACTAAGGGTTCGCCCAAACCCTTGAGACCATGCAGCAGCCCACCACTGGACTTATCTACCGCTTCACAGTGCTTTTACAGCCCTCTCTAAGCAGTTTACAGAGTCAGCCTATTGCCCCCAACAATCTGGGTCCTCATTTTACTCACCCTGGAAGGATGGAAGGCTGAGTCAACCTTGAGCTGGTGAGATTCGATCTGCCGAACTGCAGCTATCAGTCAGCTGAAGTAGCCTGCAGTACTGCACTCTAACCACTGCGCCACCTCGGCTCCATATCGCCAAATGTCTCTTTCTCAAAGGAATACTGTTAAGAACCGGTTGGTCTTGAACTTTTGCTGAATTTTCCCCCCAGTCGTGGCTACATAATAATGGTTCGTTACCATACTGAGGATTCTGAGAACTGACATCTAACAGAGGCGGATGGCCTCAAATAGAAAAATATTCCCTTGGCAATAAGGAGGCAGTTTCCAGGACTAATTTAAGGACTAAAATTTCTTGCTGCCATCCAGAGCCAGAGGAATACGTTTTCCTTTCTTTCCTCATTGATTGAGAGCCAGCCATTGTGATGCAGCAGAGAACACAGGAAGAATTGGTTCAAATCTCTACTCGCCTTTGAAGTTTCTTAAAGTCAGTGTTTCTCAACCTTGGTAGCTTGAAGATGGGTGGACTTCAACTCCCAGAATCCCCCAGCCAGCAGCGCTGGCTGGGGGATTCTGGGAGTTGAAATCGACCCATCTTCAAGCTTCCAAGGTTGAGAAACACTACTTAAAGTGGAAGTTTAGGTTTACCTAGCACCTTTTCTACAAGGTTGTTGTATATCCTGATATCCTGCTAACAAACAATCCCTGTGTACTTTGGCTGGTTGGGTTATTAATCACTGCTTATTTAGATCACTAATGAAGTGCTGAGCTCTAAGGAATTTCCACTCCTGTTGGCAGAATTATCTGAATGTAGTTCTATATTATTGAATCATCCAAGGTTTCTTTTTCCTGATAGCTTGGTTCAGCATAGAACAGTGTGCTTGGCTCTTCCTTTATGTGGAAGCCTGTATGACTTCCTTCCCTGTGCTGCAAGATGATTCTGCTTCCCAGTGTTTGTAATTAAAAAAAAAAGTTGTTGATAAACTTGTCTGCCTTTGCTCAATACTAACCAATTTTTGGAAAACAGCATCTTGAGGGGGTTCGGCTGATGTCAGGCTGGATGATTTTATGAGTTTTACAATGTGGATTTTTAATGCTGTAAATCTCCTGGAGTCACCTGGAGTGTTTGAGTTGGGCGGTTCTATAAATTTGATTAATAGATAAATAAATTTATTTTCTGTTCTGGGAGAAGCACTAGGCAGCCACAGAACACAACCCTTGAATTTGGTAAAGTGGGGAAAAAAAGGATGCATGTGCTTCTGGAAAACTGGGAGGTCTGAGGATTTTATTCAGCTGTGTTTCCTTCTGTTCGGACTGTTTACTACTTTGATGATTGGAAGAATCAAAAAAGGCTCTCTAAGGATACTTCCATACCTCCTCTGCTCCTAACCTTTAATCACAATTTGAAATGTACCCTACTGCATTTCTTGCAGCTTTGAGAATAAGGAACACAAATCACGCACATGCAGCAACAAAATTCTCCCTTCCCCTCCATAAAACAGGGAAGAGGATAAGAATATCAACACAAAGAAGTAGGAATATAATCACAACTCTTGTCAATTCCATCCCTGCTTCATTGGGGAGCTGGGGGAGGATACAAAGCTGTAAGACCACCATTACTCTTTATGGACCCATTAGAGTAGTGGAAGTTCAATTAGCAATAGCATTTAGGGTTATAGACCGCCCCATACCATAGCGCTTTACAGGGCTCTCTGGAGAGTTTACAATGTAAGCATTATTTGCATATTGTCCCCAACAATCTGGATTCTCAATCTAGAGCCCCATCAGGATCAAACTCCAGGCTGTGGGCAGAGTTTGCCTGCAATACTGCACTTTAAGCATTGCACCACCAGGGCTCCTTATAAATAGCCAGGAGAAGAGAAGACACAAGAATTCTGCCAGTAGAGAAATGGCTTGCCCCGGGCCTGGGATCTCTTCAAGGCTCCACAGTTTCCAGTGAAAAACTGATTTCAGAGCTTTTTTTAAAAAATTCACAACAGAGCTGCCAAAAAAAAACACAGCACACCTGCCAAAGAGTCAGGCATAAAGGTGTGGAGATGATCTGGGAGTTGTCTAAATATCCTTTGTAGAACTGCCACGAGTTGCAGTTCTACAACTCATAGACTTTAGCAGAGTCTACAACTCTGCTAAAGTTGGGCAGCCATTTACATTTCTTAAATCAGAGAAATAAATGGTAAAGCTTCCTCTCTAATAATGTGGATGCTTAAGATCTCACACATTATTTCACATCAAATTGTGAAAGGTGACTTTGAAATTGAAGGCTTATTTAAGAAACTGAGCACTTGCACAGATCTTATCTCCTGCCAGTTTTACTACCGGTTCTTGCGAACTGGTCCGAACCGGGGGCAACCCACCACTGACGTGTGCCCAAAGTGGCACGCGGAGACATGTTGCCTGGTGTTGCCCGTTCCTCTTCCAGGTTTCTGGTGGCCCCCAGAGTGGGGTGGGAATTGAGATTTTGCAATATCCTTCCCCCAGGAGTGGGGAGGGAATGGGGATTTTGCAGTATCCTTCCCCTGGCGTGGGGTGGGAATGGAGATTTTGCAGTATCCTTCCCCTGCCATGCCCACCAAGCCACGCCCACAGAACCAGTAGTAAAAAAAATTGGATTTCACTACTGCTTTGAACTGAACATTCAATTCACTAAATTCTAACAGGTATTCTTTTTTCAAGAAGCCTGAATCAATCTCTTGAATGGGAGGAGTTAAAATCTGGCAAAGGACTGCCTAAAATTAGAATTATGGCTACATTTAGCAGGTTGTCCACGATTATATATGACAGAGGTGTCAAACTCAAGGCTCAGGGGCCAGCTCCGGCCTGCGGGATGCTTAGATCTGGCCGGTGGGGCCGCCCTGGAAACAGCAAAGGACCGGCCCATGATGCCTCTGCCAGCAAAAATGGAGCTCGGGAGGGTTGCACGCAGGTCCTCACGAGCTCCGTTTTCGCTGGCAGAGGGTTGCAGGATGCCGTCACAGCCGAAAACGGAGCTCAGGAGCCTGTTTTCTCTGGCAGAGCACTTGGGCCACCACAGGCGCCCTCACCACGAATGACGTTAAGTGGCCATGTCCACTCTGGCCACTCCCACTTCAGCCCCCCCGAGGTCAAACACAAACCCTGATGTGGCCCTCAATGGAATCGAGTTTGACACCCCTGATCTATGAATTTTTATTTTTTTTAATTTGATTTATATGCCGCCCTTCTCCGGAGACTCAGGGCGGCTTACAATGTGCTAAGCAATAGCCTTCGTACTTTTGTATATATTTATACAAAGTCAGCTTATTGCCCCCACAAACTGGGTCCTCATTTTACCCACCTTAGAAAGGATGGAAGGCTGAGTCAACCTTGAGCCTGACGAGATTCGAACCTGCAGTAATTGCAGGCAGCTGGTCTTAATAACAGGGTGCTTTTAGACCACTGTACTACCAAGGCTCTAAGGCACCAAGGAATTTCCATTTCCATGACATAAACGACAATGATCAATCTGAAGCTATTTCTGGCTATTAAAGTATTTTAATTTTCAACACACTTAATTTCAACATTACTTGGGACAGACAGGGAAGGAGGAAGAAGAGAAGCAGAAGACACCATGTTTGAACAGAAGCCTCTTCTCAAGCAGTGAAACACTAAATAGGTATCTAGAACATTTTAACAGATTAGGATGTTTTCAATGATAGTCATCAGCAAAGATCTGAAGAAAAATGAGGGTGTTAATGAGGTAGTTGTGTCCAAATGTCTGCTTGGTGTACGGACTGAAAGTTCTGCAGAGAACCACTGAATTCATACGTAGAGAGTCTTACACAGCACGACAAACCAGCACTGTGAATCCAGGGATAGTTTCTTCATTAAAAATGGTGCCAGCTTTAACAGAAACATTTTGAGAGTGGAGATCCATCAGATAAGAGTTGTCAATCTTTCAATCCTTCAATCTTGTCTGTTGATGATTCTTGGGTCATAGAAGACAAGGATCTCATTAGATGCTTGAAGCTTTATTTTTTTCCTCATCATGCTACACCAGTGGTGGGTTGCCCCCGGTTCGCACCGGTTCTATCGAACTGGTAGTAAAACCGGCGGGAGGCTCCGCCCACCGACACCGACGTCATCAAAATGCTTCTGCGCATGCGCGCGGCCCCGTTGCGAACCGGTAGTAAAGGTAAGTAGAACCCACCCCTGTGCTACACCATTAGTCATAAAGATTTGGGCTGAGTGGTTAGAGACTAATTACTCCCTGAAAGTCATCTGTTGCCCATGGGTGTTGCAGGAGGAAAAACATTTTGTACAGTAGGATAGAGGTGCCAGGAATAAGTGAAGATTGTAGAAGAATCTTAGACATTCTATGCTGTAGCAAGTTTTGCAGCCTGAATTCTCTCTTATTCCACATATTTAGAATAGAATAGAATAGAATAGAATAGAATAGAATAGAATAGAATAGAATAGAATAACAGAGTCAAAAGGGACCTTGGAGGTCTTCTAGTCCAACCCCCTGATCAGGCAGGAGACCCTACACCACTTCAGACAAATGGTTAGCCAACATTTTCTTAAAAACTTCCAGTGTTGGAGCATTCACAACTTCTGGAGGCAAGTTGTTCCATTGGTTAATTGTTCTAACTGTCAGGAAATTTCTCCTTAGTTCTAAGTTGCTTCTCTCCTTGATTAGTTTCCACCCATTGCTTCTTGTCCTGCCCTCAGGTGCTTTGGAGAATAGCTTGACTCCCTCTTCTTTGTGGCAGCCTCTGAGATATTGGATATCATGTTTCCCCTAGTCCTTCTTTTCATTAAATTAGACATACCCAGTTCCTGCAACCGTTCTTCATATGTTTTAGCCTCCAGTCCCCTAATCATTTTGTTGCTCTTCTCTGCACTTTTTCTAGAGTCTCAACATTTCATTTAGCCAAATGAGTCTCCAATCTATTTTACTTGACACATTTTAGGATTATAATCCCTTGTCTACCTGAACTACTAGTTTACATAAATTATGATGAACCTAGAAAGCTATCTTGCCATGATTTGAGACCTGTCTTCCATTATAATTCCCCAACCCAATTTGAGGATGATCTGAAATCATCTTCAAACCAGCTAACCTTAAAACTGGATTTTACACTGGAATTTTCTCCAGCCCTGCTAAGAAATACTAGGGATTGAACTGGAGACTTTGTTTGCATACAAAGGTATGCACTTTGCCTCATAACTGTGTCCAACAGGGATAAAGGAAACTCCCTAAGATCAAACTGCCTTTAATCCTTGGTGCTTGGTACCGTCTATGTTGTTTACAGCAACTTTTCAGGGCTTTAGATCTTTTTCAGCCATTCCTAAGGTGCCAGGAATTGAACTTCAGCTCTGGATGAGATGGGCGGCACATAAATCCTGTAAATAAATAAATAAACTTGGAGATTACTGGAAAACAGAATTTCCAGGCTGTAACAGCACTGCAAACATCAGCGCCAAGCACCTCTGAGATCCCCTTGGCAAGCTCGGAATGCCTTTGTGGGTTATTGGAAAGTGCCTCCACGCACAGATTTAACTACTTTTGGTTGCCAACATTTTTTGCATCATACTTTTCTTGGTGTGAAGAGTTTGGAATTTCCATGCCTGGAGCTCTCCCATTTTATCATCCTAAGTCTGTGAGATCTGTTGCGCAGGTCTCATTGTAGCTTAGCGGGGATCTCTATCCAGGTCTTCTCCATCCAAGTCTATCAATGGCAGCAAGTTATCACAGAATCATCTGGTAGACTGCTATAGATTGGACTCTTGGATGAATCGTTCTGCGACAGCTGCTTTCTTAGAAAGTCATTGTTGGTGCCATCAAAGTAAGTGAATGTGGAAAGAGAGCAGGAGATGCTTGTTTTTGGATAGGCAGCAGTCTCTGGCAAGGGAGATTTTTCCTAAATGTCCATTAGCGTAATTATTCTAAGGACAATCTTCTAAGGAGAAAAGGAGAGAAATGGAATGAAGGCATCGGAGACACACACTCTGGGAAGGCTTCATAAAGTTATCATCCTAAACAACACCCATGTCTGGAACTGAATATTTCACATTAAGCCCAGCACGTTTTTTTAGAAAGCTCTTGGAAAACAATAAAATATATTGTGATCACTGAGAAAGGGTCCCTCACTCAAAGTCCTCCATTTCTGTGTCTGTCCTAGTTACTTTTGGGAATATTCTTGTTCTTCAACTCAGCCAGTTTGTTGGTTACGAAGCTCCACTTGAAGGCCACACCTTCAGCCTCTCGGAGATCATTGTCATGGCCAAGGTCACCGACTTCCTCAGCTGGCATCACCCCAGAACCCCCACTGCCCTCAACCCTTTCTTCGCTGGGGTCCACCTTGGCAGTCATTTTTTCCAAAGCTGAAGTTTTCTGCCACTTAGTAGCAAAAACATCCCAAAGGCCAGCGGTCTTCTTCTCAGCTGCTTCTTCTGCTGGCTTTGCAGCTAGAGGACTGAAAGGAGAAAAGAATTTAGGGAAGGAGAGGCATTAAAACTACATTCAGGGGTGCTATTCAGCAGATTCTGACAGGTTCTGGAGAACCGGTAGCAGAAATTTTGAGTTGTTCAGAGAACCGGCAAATACCACCTTTGGCTGGCCCCAAAGTGGGGTGGGAATGGGGATTTTGCAGTATCCTTCCCCTGGAGTGGGTTGGGAATGGAGATTTTGTAGAATCCTTCCCCTGCCATGCCTACCAAGCCACGCCCACCAAGTCACACCACGCCCACCAAGCCACGCCCACAGAACCGATAGTAAAAAAAAAAATTGAATTCTACCACTGACTACATTGGATAGTGTGTTACTATAAGTCCCCCAAATTCTAAGAATAAAATCAGAAGCGCAAGAAGCTGCTTAAGGCCAAGCCAGATCTTCAATTTGCTCTTAGTGGAAACAAAACTACAGTTAAAGAGTCCCCTATCAGTCATGCCCAACTCATCTCCATTTCTTGGCCAAGTAGAAAGGGCTCACCAGAATTTCAGACATAGGTTTTCCCAGCTCTTCCCGAGAGTAATGGAAATTGAAATGGATGTTTCTTATGTAAAATATATTCTCTGATCTTCCCTAAAACCAGAGGTGAAATCCAGCAGGTTCTGACAGGTTCTGGAGAACTGGTAGCAGAAATTTTGAGCAGTTCAGGGAACGGGTAGCGGAAATTTTCAGTAGTTCAGAGAACCAGGAGCGGAAATTTTGAGTAGTTTGGAGAACCAGCAAATACCACCTCTGGCTGGCCCCAGAGTGGGGTGGGAATGGAGATTTTGCAATATTCTTCCCCTGCCACGCCCACCAAGTTACGCCCACAGAATCGGTAGTAAAAAAATTTGGAATTCACCACTGCCTAAAACAATATTGTAGTAATTGATTTGGTTTCATAGGAGATGCTTATCTAAACTATAATAGATGGAATGTACAGTAAAAGAAAAACACCTATTGAGTTAAGTGGGAAACTATATGGAAATGTGACCTTAATCCTAAAAAGCCTTGCATTAACATTAGTACATAACAATCCTAAAGAATGTAAGGCCGATGCAGTACTATCTGGACCATATCTTGAGGTTGGCATTGTTTGTGAGTGTGGTTATAGTACAATGTACAAAGGAAGACCTTTCTGATAGTAGATCTCCCTCTTTTCTTATGTTGTTGCCACTTGTGAGTTTGGAATGCCCACTTAGTAATTTCCCCAAAGAGCACTTTCCCCAGTTAGATCTTCACTGTGACATCTGATACTGCTTTGTTTTCATAGATTTAATAATGGTAGTTTTTACCATTTTAATCTTGTTTGAGCTTTTAAAGAATGGAGGGTAATGGATATCATAAAATAATAAAGAGCATATTTTCTAGAGTTTTTTATATAGCTTGAAGGTTTAGTTTAAACATCCATTGGAGTTGAACAGCTATAATAAATATGAATGAATGAATGAATGAATGAATGAATGAATGAATGAATGATGACGACTACTCGTGAAGGCTGAAGACTCCAACAGCAGTGTGTCACATTTTATCTGCCCACTGGGGGGCAGAAGGTCAAAAGGAACAGCTGACTGATTCTAGCTAGGCGAAGAGAGACAACAAGGAATGTTTGCAATTAGTTTGCAGGGATCCTGTTCTGATGGGCACCAGTATGGCTATACCCAGTGATGGGATTCAGCCGGTTCGCATCACTTCGGGAGAACCGGTTGTTAACTTTCTGAGCAGTTTGGTGAACTGGGTGTTGGAAGAAATCATTAGGGCAGAGAACCGATTGTTAAATTATTTGAATCCCACCACTGGCTATACCCATATAGAATAATAGGTTGGAATGGACCTTGGAGATCCCCCTGTTCAAGCAGGAGATCCTATACAATTCTGGACAAATGGCTGTCCAGTCTCTTCTTCAAAGCTTCCAGTGATGGAGCATCCACAACTTCCAGAAATAAGCCATTCAACTGATCAATTGTTCTCACTGCCAGGAAATTTCTCCTTCATTCTAGGTTGAGTCTCTCTTTCATGTTCTTCAACCTGTTTCTTCTTGGCTTGCCTTCAAGTGCTTTGGAGAATAAGTTGACTCCCACTTAAATACTGCTATCGTATCACCCATAGTCCTTCTCTTTGTTACACTAGATGTCCAGGGCTACATAGTCCTCTACATTGGCTTTCATTCTTGGCCGCCAGAATTGTCTTCTAATCAAGTGTTTAGCCTCCAGACTCCGTACCATCTTTGTTGCTCTTCCCTGCACTTTTTCTAGGGTCCCAACATCTTTTTTATATCATGGTGACCAGAACTAAACGCAGTATATCAATATCAAGGGTGGTCTCATATTTGTACGTAATTGCAAAAGGAGGCAAAAGCGTCAACCACAATGAGACAAAAATCAAGCCAAGACTCCTTAACATTAATCTGGTTTTGCAAGGTGGGCATGGCTAGGAAACAAAACACTAAGACTTATTTCTAGACAAATATAAGGAAGTTGAAGGCCCGGTGCATTTCCTTCCGGATTCTTTGGGCAACAATAGGTTTTTCTGCCAATTGTAGCTCATATCAGAAAAACATAAGGAAATGAAACATTCAGGGTGGTTGTGGTTTTGAATGAAGTGCCAAGAATGTGGATTGATTGATGGCTGATTTTTTTTTGTTTTTTTGCAGAATCTGGGGCACTCTGAGTTTGGAGGGAGGAGTTCTCCTCCATAAGTTCCTGTTATGACTATAAAAATGAACAGGCATTCTGGGTGAAGGGATGGTTCTGTGTACATGCTATCCCTCAAAGGCAGGGGTGGGCTGCTGGGGGTTCACAGGAGTTCGGGAGAACCTCTAGCTAAGATTCTGTGCAGTTTGGAGAACCCCCAAATCCCACTCCTGGCTGGCCCAACCCACCCCACCCCTCCCAGCAGTCCCCACGTGGCCCGTTTTGGATGCAGGTAAGTGCAGGGCGCGCGCGGAGGCTCAGGGAGGGCCAAAAACGGGCCTAGCGGGAGTTTGAGAGGGCCAAAAACAGGTCCGTTTCCAGCCTCCAGAGAGCCTCCGGAGCCCGGGGAGGCCATTTTGGCCCTCCCAGAGGGTTGAAAAAAGCCTCCAAAGCCTGGGAAGGGCAAAAAGCCCCCCCCCCCGAGTGGTGCAGGAGGCCGACTAGGCCACACCCACCATGGCCATGCACACCCAGCAACCTGGCAGAGAACTCATTGCTACAATTTTTGAAGCCCACCCCTGCCTCTAAAGCAGTGTTTCCCAACCTTGACAACTTTAAGATACGGGGACTTCAACTCTCTTTCATTTGTCTGGCTGGCTGGAGAATTGTGGGAGTCGAAGTCCACATATCTTACAAGTTCTCAAGGTTGAAAATCACTGCAAAGAGGAGAAAAAGTGATTGAACAAAGGCGTATATCTGCCCTATTCAAACAATTTGAGAATTGCAATTAGCTAGATATCTCTTACTGGTCAGCAGATGGTTCAGGAGCCAGCAACTGATCTTCATCCTCCCGGCCGAACAAAGATGACATGGTCCTCCAGCCTTTGACTCCAGCTCCCTGGACCTACATACCAAAATCAGACATTTGGGTTGTGGGTAGACATCATGGAAAGAGGCTTCCTCAGACAAACTTCAGAGCCCTTTCCTCAATGCAATTATTATTATTATTATTATTATTATTTATTAGATTTCTATACCGCCCTACTCCCGAAGGACTCAGGGCGGTGCACAGCCAAACAATAAAAACACATACAATACAAAATTTAAAAAATGGAATAAAATCAAATTAAATAATTTTGGCCCCGACAAATTTAAAACCCCAAACTTTTAAAACCAATTTAAAATTGAATATATAAATACTAAAAAATATTTAAAATTTTAAAAATCTTTTATAAAAGAGGGGGAAAATTAGGCCAGGCCGGCCTGGTGAAATAGTAAGGTCTTTAAGGCGCGGCGGAAGGTGCGCAGATCCGGGATCCTCCGTATCTCTGGGGGGAGCTCGTTCCAGATAGTAGGTGCCCCCACAGAGAAGGCTCTCCCCCTGGGGGCCGCCAGTCGGCATTGTTTGGCTGACGGCACCCGGAGGAGCCCCTCTCTATGGGAGCGTACCGGCCGGTGGGAGGCTATTGGTGGTAGTAGGCGGTCCCGCAAGTACCCGGGTCCTAAGCCATGGAGCGCTTTAAAGGTGGTAACCAAAACCTTGAAGCGCACCCGGAAGACCACCGGGAGCCAGTGCAGCTCGCGCAGGAGAGGTGTTACATGGGAACGCCATGTCGCTCCCATTACCACCCGCGCGGCCGCACTCTGCGCCAGTTGGAGCCTCCGGGTGCTCCTCAAGGGGAGCCCCATGTAGAGAGCGTTGCAATAGTCCAGGCGGGAGGTGACAAGGGCATGAGTGACCGTGCGTAAAGAGTCCCGATCCAGAAAGGGACGCAACTGGCGAATCAGGCGAACCTGATGAAAAATCCTCCCGGTCACGGCCGTCAAGTGCTCTTCTAAAGACAGCCGTGAGTCCAGGAGGACGCCCAAGTTGCGAGCCCTCTCCGTGGGGGCCAATGATTCGCCCCCAATAGTCAGTGATGGCGTCAACTGACTATATCGGGACGTCGGAAACCACAGCCACTCAGTCTTGGATGGGTTGAGCCTGAGCCTGTTCCTCCCCATCCAGATCCGTACGGCCTCCAGGCACCGGGACATCACTTCAAGGGCATCGTTGGGGTGATCCGGGGTGGAGATGTACAGCTGGGTGTCGTCAGCGTACTGATGGTACTCCACCCCGAAACCAATTTCCTCTCAAATCAAGCATTTGTATGATTGTTTTTCTTTCTGGAGCTGTAATGGAGAGTGTGCTGGAACTCTGCAACTCTTCAACCCAACTGCTCAATAAGAATCTCTGCAGATTCTCAGCCATCCATGTCAGGGCTGCCCCCAAGGTGCTTTTTCAAAAGGCAATTGGACTTTCTGTTTTTTTCCTTGAAGATGTCAGAACTGAAGAAGCTTCTTGGATGAGAAGCGAAACGTCTTCCATGTAAAAGCAAAAAAGTCCAGTTGCCTTTTGAAAAAGCACCTTTAGGATGCTCGGCAAGAGATTAATCCTTTTCTTTGGGCCGAGTAAAAATCTCTGAGATGATGGATAGGTTTGAGGTTAGGTGTGGGTGACCCCTTTGGACCACAAGTGGTTTCTCTATCCCTCCTTTTTTTTTTTTTTTGGCCTCAAAGTCCCCCAAGATGATCATCTTCTGAAAACAAGATTGAGAAAAGGGTCTTCTCCAGTGATATTGAACTCAGTAGAAGACATTGGGCTTCTGTAGTGATTTTTGCCTTTTTGCATTACGCGTTCCAGATTGTTTCATTATTAGCGGTTTCATTGAATTAACTAAATAATGACCTTTTTTTTTTTTGCAATTCAAGGTATTCTCAACATTTTTCTCCAGCACCACACTTCAAAAGCATCCAGTTTATTCCATTCCAACTTTCTGATGGTGTAGCTTTCACAACATCTGTTACAACTGGGAAGACCATGGCACTGTTAATATCCACCTTTGGAATCATTGCAATGTCTCTGTCTTTTAACGTTTTGAATAGATTTGCAATCATTTTTCTTTTCAAATGGGAGACATCCCTTTATTTTACGGCTTCAGTTCTGAAATGTCCTTTATGTCAATATAAATCTGCACCAGAGACAAATTCCTTGTGTGCATAATCACACTTGGCCAAATAAAGTATCCAATCCAATCCAATCCAATTCACTACCTGTCACTTGGATGAAAACTTCACTTTCACTTAATTTTTCCCCATTATTCCTTTTTCTAACGTGCTCATACTGACATATTTTCATATCATAGGACCGCTATCTCCTATTGGCCCAACTAGCAACTTCTCATTTACAATTTAAATATGTCTGCACAATCTTTTTGAAAACCGTGCCGATTTTGGAAAGATGTTGATGCATTATTGTTACTGATAATCCTAGAGTTCACATATTCCCCTCCCCTTAAATCCCCCCCCCTCTCAGAGGCTGAGCCAGCCATTTTGTTCTCGCATGATCATAACCTTAGTCACCGGTTGCTTTTTGTTTGGGCCTCAAAAGTGGCGCAGCCATTTTTTCTGTAATGCAACAGTAACTTCAGAAATGTAAAAGAAGGCTTTAGCTCTTTGGATGAGGACAGTGACTGTTCTTACCCGCCGAGCCAACTGAGAAACGGAGTTCAGTCCCTCCTCTGACAGCATGATGGAGTCTGTAGTTTCCACCAGTTGAGGATTCTCGGTCTGAAATAAGAAATCATCTTTTGAGAATTGTTGGTGCATGAATAGGCAATCGTGGCCTTTTGCTTCTACAGGAATCTGTGACTCCATTCAGTAGAGCAGGGGTGTCAAACTCATTGAGGGCCGCATCAGCATTGTGTTTGATCTTGGGGGGGGCATGGCCAGGAGGGCATGGCCAGCTTGACATCACTTGTAGCGGGGGAGCCTGTGGTGACCCAAGGGGGCCCTGAGCTGAACTTCCTTTAGTGTCCTGTCTCAGGATGCTCCTTACCATCTCAGCTTATCATTGCAGGTTTTTTTCCTGATCAAACAGAAAAATTCTCATTTTGAAAAAATCAATTGGGTAACAGCAGTGGTGGGATTCAACTAATTTAACAACCGGTTCTCTGCCCTAATGATTTCTTCCAACAACTAGTTCACCAAACTGCTCAGGAATTTAACAACCGGTTCTCCCGAAGTGGTGCGAACTGGCTGAATCCCACCGCTGGGTAAGAGGCTCCCATTGTTGTTCTCCTTTGAGAGGAGACCTACTGTATGTGTGGTCTCCCTCAAAGCATTTTTGAATGCAAAGATGATGCTAGAAGTGATGTTGCTTTACAGCATGCCTTCTGCCCCCCCCCTTTTTAATGCAAGAGTTAGAATGTTAGTAGATCCTCAATAATCACTGTATCCCACTGATACCAGTGTTTCCATTCTGGACTAAAGAATTATTTCCCATTAAAAAATAGAAAGTAGAATGTATTGTCTGAAATGCTAAAGGATTTCCTACCTAAGCAGGGGGTTGGACTAGAAGTCCTGCAAGGTCCCTTCCAACTCTGTTGTTCTATTCTATTCTATTCTATTCTATTCTATTCTATTCTATTCTATTCTATTCTATTCTATTCTATTCTATTCTATTCTATTCAAGAACCTTGGTGGCGCAGCAGACTAAAGTGCTGTTAAGTAACACCAGCTGCCTCAATTACTGCAAGTTCAAATCTCACCAGGCTCAAGGTTGATTCAGCTTTCCATCCTTTTGAGGTAGGTAAAATGAGGACCCAGTTTGTGGGGGCAATAAGCTGACTTTGTATAAAAAAGAACACCGCTTAGGGGGCGGCCGAAAGCCCTACTAAGCAGGTATATACAAAAGTATGAAGGCTATTGCTTAACGCATTGTAAGCCGCCCTGAGTCTCCGGAGAAGGGCGGCATATATTCTATTCTACTCTACTCTATTCTATTCTATTCTGTTCTGTTCTGTTCTGTTCTGTTCTGTTCTGTTCTGTTCTGTTCTGTTCTGTTTTCTGTTCTGTTCTGTTCTGTTCTGTTCTGTTCTATTCTATTCTGATCTGGGTGCTTCCCCACTGCCTTCCAGATGTGTGGCCTTTAACCCCCAGAATTTTTGTCAATGACTTTGCCAGCTGAAAAATATTAGGAGTGAAAGTCCATCCATCTGGAATGGGTGGGAAAGCTAACAAAGCCCATGTTCAATGACCAAGGAAAAAGAAGAGGTTTGATCATGGATTTCTCTACCTCATCTTGGAGATCCTCTTCCTGGAGCTCTCCACCAAGGGCTTGCATTACTTTTGTCTTATAGACTCTCCAGAATCCCTGCGTCATCGTTGCAACAGCCCAGTTCAGCTTTTATGATCTCGGTTTCTTCCGATGCAAGAAAAGCTTCAAGCTTTACCCTTCCTTTTCCAGTTTCTGCGTTGAGCATCAAGCAAGTTAAGTTCCAGGGGCCATTGTGTCATGGCACTCAGCTGCTCTGCAGGCTGTGCAGGGTATTAGTAGCTCAGCTAGAAGCTAGTGTGTCCTGCTACTTCACACCTGTTTCTAGCTTCCTCCTCCTTAGATCTGGTGTCTTCATTAACAATTCAGAAGCATACAGCATTCATCGCAAAGAACAAAGTAGAATCAGATACATGGCTGACCCAGAATAATAATGGATGACAGCTCTTGGGGGAAAAACAGGCACCCTACCCCTTGATAAGTTCTGTTAAAAAAAAATATGGTTGTCTTCTTCATCTCACACATGGAAAACTAATCCTTCTAGGCTACCCTTGTCCATTAAACTTTTCTTTATGGGCAAACACCCCTTTTTATGTAGAAAGTCCCCCCCCTTCAGAATGTGCCACTTGGCAGTTCCCTAATCCCAAGGAGACTGTTTCTCCCACTTTGGAATCACAAGGAAATGGCAAAGGAAAGCGTCCCTAAGTTGCTGCTTTATACCCCCATTGTCTGCTGCACCCTGTAACTGATCTCTTGCAAGAATGGACTTTAGAATGTAAGAGCTAAGCAGCAGGCTTAAAATAGCTGCTGACAGATAAATTATTTTGTAGGGCTGATAGCCTTGCAGACCGGCATCTTCTCCTTCCTGGATTTAGTTTCTGCTTTTGGCAGAATGCCAATCTCTACCCCTCCCCACTCACTCTGCCAAATGTCCAAATGGTATCTTAAAAACCTGCAAGGAAACTGGATCACCTGTCACTTTCCAGATTTATGCTCTAACTCCGTGATGGCAAACCTATGGCGTGCATGCCACAGGTGGCACGCAGAGCCATATCTATGGGCATGCAAGTGTTGTCCTAGCTCAGCTCCAGCACTAATTTTCAGGCCTTCCGGGCCCACCAGAAGTCAGGAAACGGGCTGTTTCCGGCCTCCAGAGGGCCTCCGGGGGGGTGTGGGGAAGGCCGTTTTCACCCTCCCCAGGCTCCAAGAAAGGCCTCTGGAGCTTGGGGAGGGCGAAAAACGGGCCCACCAGTAACTTTTTTGCCGTCATGGGGGGGTCGGGTGCGGGGGGCATTGAATTATGGGTGTGGCCACACACGTGTGCAACCCCCCCTGTTCCCCCCGCTTTTGGCACGCAACAGCAAAAAGGTTAGCCATCACTGCTCTAGCTGTTGAAGAGAAGACAGTTCTCTTTCCATCACCCAACTTGCTTCCTTCTCTCCTTAGCTAATGACGGATGCCTGTCCGCTGCTTTTCCATATCAATAAATGCCTGATTATTTCTCAGCCTGGTGCAGCAACATGATAACAAATTGTTAATGAACTGGCTATGCCTTTGTCTTGTGCTGACAACCATATGCTAATGCCACAGACTCCTTTGTGCTATGCTTCCCGTAGCCATTCTACATCAAACGTGGGTTTCTCACAAAGCTGAAGCCTGTTGGGAAGTGTCTTTAGATCCAAGAGTTGTCAAGTGAATTTTGTCACAAATTTAAACTTGGGATCAATTTATCTACTCATGTCGTTTCAATGAGGGTGACTGTGGCTCAGAAGACACCTGGAACATTGGAAATCATGGCACTGAAAAATTCTGATGCTTGTTTGGAGATGGGGAGAGGAGAGAAAATAATTAAGTATTTTTTCTAATGAACTGATGTCTGAGAAGGGAAGACCTCCTTCTCAAACGATCCTCTCTCCCAAACTCCGCCCCCAAACCTGAGTCCTACGGGACTCCTTCATTACATACTGCCACACAGTGGTGAAATCCAATTTTTTTTACTACCGGTTCTGTGGGCGTGGCTTGGTGGGTGTGGGGTGGCTTGGTGGGCACTTTTGGGGGAAGGATATTGCAAAATATCCATTCCCACCCCACTCTGGGGCCAGCCAGAGGTGGTATTTGCCGGTTCTCTGAACTACTCAAGATTTCCGCTACCGGTTCTCCAGAACCTGTCAGAACCTGCTGGATTTCACCCCTGCTGCCACACATATTTCAACCACTGGAGACCAAAGTGTGTGTATGCACATGAGCACATGTGTATGCTGTACTCCAGCTTCAGAAAGCTAACCACTTCTCCCATAGGGATAAACAGTCAGGCTGGTCAACCCGTGGCAAGCTATTGACTTGATGGAAAAATAGGGCATAAAAAGCCACTAGATTTGAGTGTTCATGCAAATCTATTAATAAATAATTTTAAGTTCACTCACCCAAAGAAGTTGTGGGGTCAAAACTTCACATCTTGAGTTGATACATTACACCCCATTGTTTGCACCCCTGTAACTGATCTAATAATATTATTTATAATGTTTGGATTATTTAAATAGCTAAGATTTATAGATTCTTAAGAAGGAAAAATGTATTTTCCCACACAAATTGTTTTTATCAAATTGTGTGGGAAAATACATAATTTTATCATGGAGATTTTTTGTTATTACTTTAATGAATGGGGGTGGGGGAAATGAGTGGTGTTTTGTTGCAGATTTGAATCAAGAAGATCCAAGGCCATTAGGCCTAAATCTCCCGAGAGACTTTTTCATCATTCCATCCAAAAAGGAAATGCTACTCATAATTTTGCAGTTAGATCATCTTTCAGGATTCTGCCGTGCAGACTCTTTTCCCAGAGAAGTGTCACCTGTTGTAACGTAAGGCAGTTGTCATGCCTGGAAGCCATATTACCTGTGTGCCTTGAGGATCCAGGCCTGCCACAATCATGGGATGGAATTATATTCTAGTTATGTTCATCTTAAAGGTTTAAAGTGGAATTCCAAGAAAGGATAAAGAGTTGGAAAGTCGCTGGAGGATGGCTTTTCTTTTCAAAGAATGGTAGATTCAGACCTGCAAATCAGATCAGGAAACAGAGGCTGAAACTGTATTAGTTTTGTTTTAACAAAACCCTGCATTGCATTATATATAATACATAGTTGCTAATAATAGAAGTGCTACAATAAGAAACAGGAAGTTTTACAAACAGCAACAGAGCAGAACTAAAAAAAAATCTACCTAGTATCAGTTTAAAAAATAATATTTTTGCCAAAACAAATAAACAACAAAAGATGAAAAGGATATAAATGTAATAAATGCATTAAGCACTCAGAAATGCACGCAGACATATCTATTGATAAATGAAGGGAGGAATTAGAAACATATCTATTTATGTAAAATAGAGGTGAGATTTTCGGTAGCAGTTCTTTGGACAGGATGCTGATTGAATATTCTTCCTTGCCTTCTTCTACTGGAAACATTGGAACTTCAGGGGTTAGTCTAATCATGGATTACTGTCCTGAGCAAGACATTGGAATAGATGGCCTCTAAGATATTTTCCACATCATGCATTCTGAATCTAAAAAAGTGAATGATTATAAATGAGCTTCAAATGGTTTTATGAGGAAATTGGAGGTGCTTGCACTGTGGAAATACACTAGCACTGGAAGAACAGAGTTCAGATTAAAATACCCCGGAAAAAGGCAATGCAAAGTCATGATTCTGCCAAGGAAACCATATAGATGGAGTCACCAAAGCCAAGATGACACTTTTATGTTTAGGATCACACCAATATTCCCAATTATAATACTATGTTAAATAAATTTATTATGTAGCTTTGAATGTCATTCTGTAGCAGAAATACAGTACATGCTATAAATCCAACAACGAGTATGCTTGGTTGATTTGAAAAGTCTTTTAATGAATTTCAGGTCATGTTGCTTGTTTGTTAATCAGCCATAACTGCCTTTCCCTGAATTTGGTCTAATTTGCAAACCTTTTTATCTTCGTAAATGAGACTTTGAATTGAACTGGCCATTAATATTTGATGTTAGGATAAATCAGTGTTTTTCAAACTCAGCAATTTTAAGGCAGGATGTGCACTTCAACTCCCAAAATACCCCAGCCAGAATGGGAGTCAATTCTGGGAGTTAAAAGTCCACATATCTTAAAAGTTGCCGCAAAGATTTGATTAATTTGTCATTTATTTTTTCCAGCTATTACATTCAGATGAATTGTGGAAACTTGGAGATGCATATTAAATATCTAGAAGAAATATATTCATAGAAGTTATGTTTCCTTGACGCTCCCATTGGTCATTTCATTCATAACCACGATTGGCTACAGAACGTCACCTCATGCATATTCAAATCAATTTGGAAACGCTCGGGGGATGGCGCCATGAGATGACGTCACGCGCGCCTATCGGAAGCGGAAGTGAAGCGTCCTTTCTCTCTCTCTCCGGCGAGGTTCGGAATTGGAATATGGCTCCCAAGAGCTCCCGTCGAACGGGTTCGCATAAGACGCACTCCTTGGCCCGCCAATGGAAAACGAAGCGGCGGCGACGAGATCTGGATCAGATCCACCACGACATGGTGCCTGAGAACGCGGCGAAGCTGCTGCGCCAAGAGCTGGATCCGGACCTGCCTGGCAGTGCCCAGCACTACTGCCTGCATTGCGCGTGCGTCAAGAGAGAAAGGCGGTGGGGGGGGGGAGGAATACCCCTTGCATATAGAGATAAGAATTAGACCTGACCAACTTTCTCGGTTGTGGGATAGAAAACTGTCTCTTTAGACCAGTTTCTCAACCTTGACAAGTGGTAAGATGTGTGGACTTCCAATTCCCAAAATTTCCCAGCTAGCATGTTGTTTGGGGGAATTCTGGGACTTAAAGTTCTCGGCTTAAAGTAGCCCATTTTTAAAAAAAATGCTACTTTAGACATAAATGAGAGTTGCCTATCAAAATGTAAGATTTTAGCTGCAGAATGTATGCAGGAAAACTTTTAAAAGGCTGTTTTTTTCTTTTTCAAAGAAAGGCTGAAGAAGTCCTATTTTATGGGTTTAAAAAATTAAATTAGTTAGGATGCAAAAAAAAAACAAAAAAACCCACCACCAAATGCTTAGGCAGTTGCTAGGTGGTAAGAAAGAGTCAGCAATTTCTGCATTATTTTGCCATCCAGATTTTTGCAGACCAAACCTGTAGCCCTAATTGTAGACAAAGGGAGCAAAGATGAAGTTGAATATTTCCTTTCAATTTTTGGGGTATGGGGGGGAGAGAAAAACTGCAGTCCAAATGTGGTCACTATTTTTAAAACTTTATTTGATAATCCTGTACAGTTTGTTATTTCCATTTTAGGGAAGGGCATGTAATGGAGAGCAGTTTATGATAGCCCTGTAGCACAGTTCTCTTTTAAGGTTCAAAAGGCGTAAGTCTGCAAATTAATTTGGTTTTTCTGCTACTCAGCAAATTCAGTGAGCCTAAATTTGAGAAAGAGGCCAGAGGCAAGTCACCAATCATTTTTCACTGCTTTCAAACAGCTCTTTCCAATCCCAGAGGAAACTTTATCCCCATTCATCCTTTTAGATTTTTATCCTTTAATTTTTATAAATAACTCAATAACGCATACCTACTACTATGCCCCCCTCCTAGTTTGTGGACTTCTTTGAGTGCCCACAGCTCTAGCCTGATTTGAACCATTTACTGGCACAAATCTTAACTACATTTAATGCTGTCGGGATTTCCTTCTAAGCTAGGTTTGTTAGTTTGGATCTGAAACCCAAGATTTAAACATCAGTGGTGAAAATGGGTTAGTGTGAAATATTAAAAACATTTGCTGATGCAGTTTTGATGTTAGGTTTTGATGTTAGTGGTAGGGAGTGGAACTATTCCAAGCAGAGTGCAGTTTTTCCTGTTTTATTTGTAAATAGATTCTGTCCTTGAGAAGATGAGAACATTTTAGAAAGTGAAATGATATTAAGGAGTGTAATTATCCTTGGCCTAATTGGCTAGTAACTGCATTGGAGCAAAATATATCCTGGTATATTGATTGATTCATTGCTTTCAAACCAGTCTTGACTCCTCACAACTTCATGCAAGTTTCTAAGCAGCTTTTTTTTTTTTTCAAAAATGTCTCATCCTTGCCTTCTTCCTATAGCTAAAAGAGAGTGACTGGCCCAAAGTCATGCACTAAAGAAAGACTAGAATGAGGGGTCCTTAGTGCTCTTGGATATTGGCAGATATTCCATTTCCCAAACATTTTATATTCTAATGGCTTGCCTTGTCAGTATAGTGGGAGTGGTGGAGATTTTTTGATTGGGTTAGTTTGTTTGGCAGTTTACTCCTAAAGACTAGAATTCAGTTTTTCCTGCCCATAGTCCAACAGCTTAATCACTAGGCCCAACTGACTTTCCATTAGCTTACAGCATGCTTGTTTTCTTCTTCTGTCTTCTTAGGCGATATTTCATTGACTTAAAAAGTATGAAGGATCATTTCAGATCAAAAGTTCACAAAAAGAGGTAATGTTAACTTTATTTAATTGGGGGGTGGGAGTACCATCCTGTTAGCAGTCCATTTTCTTGAACCTGAACCGTCTCTTCTGAATGGCCTGTCACATTTATCTAGCAAATATGTACCGTATTTTTCAGACTATAAGTCGCACCGGTGTATAAGACGCACCAAGATTTCGAAGACGTAAGTAAGAAAAAAAAGTTTTTTCCCTCCCTGGACCTCAGGAGCACTCTGCAGGCCTCCCAAACCCTCTGCGTGCCCCGTTTTTTCCCCTTTTTTGCGAAAAACGAGGCAGGCAGAGGGTTTGGGAGGCCTGCAGAGTGTTCCTGGGGGCTGGGGGAGGGCAAAAACACTCCAGTTTTTGCAAAAAATTGGCCTGTTTTTTTTTTTTTTTTTTTCAAAAATGGAATGAGTGGGGCAGGCCTTCAGGAGGCTAAAAATGGTTGTATTCGGTGTATAAGATGCACCTTCTTTTAAGGGAGAAAAAGGTGCGTCTTATACTCCGAAAAATATGGTAATCAAAATGTATGCCAATGGCAAAGAGGATGGGATTTCATTCAGGTTTTGTGCCCTTCATTGACTGGAATATTAGCATTTGCAAAACTTTTGGATTTATTTCTGTGTTGTTGTTTTAAGACTGAAACAGCTGAGTGAGGAGCCCTACACCCAGGAGGAAGCTGAGAGGGCTGCAGGAATGGGATCTTACATTCCACCCAAGAAAATTGAAGTCCACACACAAGCTCTTGATGAGATGGATGAATCCAGCTAAGGCACAAGGACTTTTTTTCCCCCATCTGAAAAATCAGGAGATAACTAAGATATGAAAGCATTGGTATAATTAGATGGTTATATTTTTAAAGTTGTACTATTTATTGCAGTATGTTTGCTGTATTTATACTGAAATATAAATATACTGAAATATATGCAGATGAGAAAGATCAACCCTCTTGAATGGAAAAAAAGACATTTTGCCCCCTTCTTGTTTGGTATGAATTAGAATCCAGCAGAGTCAGA
Source organism: Pantherophis guttatus (assembly GCF_059756535.1). Classification (NCBI taxonomy): domain Eukaryota; kingdom Metazoa; phylum Chordata; class Lepidosauria; order Squamata; family Colubridae; genus Pantherophis; species Pantherophis guttatus. Next base: position 17,507,762 of record NC_142072.1, on the reverse strand, counting down.
GGCAGGAGCCATGCTGCTCAAATGGACTTGTTTTTGATTCTCTTGCAGTGGTTTCAAATGTTACCATAGACTTTCAGCTCTAAATGTTCCACTCTTCCATTGGGCCCACTTAATAAACGAGCCGATGATCTGGTTGGCTAATCTTTGCCTATTTTGCTTTGGGGGTTTGATTTGAATGTGTTAAAGGATGTTTTCTGCAACTTGTTAGAAGAGGAGCAACTGATGCCATTTTGATCTTTTTTGGGGTTTGGGCTTTTAAAAATCACATTGATGGCACGGATCAGAATCTCTCGTTAAGCATGCCTAGAAATAGGTGCATTTTCTTTCCCTTGAAAGTAGAGTCAGATTGTTCAATGAGGGAAATCCTCTAAATTGGAGCGTTACAAGCAGAGGTTGGTTTCAGCAGGTTCTGACCAGTTCTGGAGAACTGGTAGCGGAAATGTTGAGTAGTTCGGAGAACCGGTAGTAAAAATTCTGACTGGCCATGCCCCCATCTATTCTCTGCCTCCCAAGTCCCAGCTGATCGGGAGGAAATGGGGATTTTGCAGTAACCTTCCCCTGCCACACCCACCAAGCCATGCCAACCAAGCCACACCCACAGAACCGGTAGTAAAATTTGAAACCCACCAATGGTTACAAGTCTATGCCACTGATGAATCAGTGGAGAAGGAAGACAAATTCTAGTTTGGTTCAGAGATAGAATGTTGGTTAAGAACTGAAATGGTAGAGGTGAACCACCTCTTGATGACTTGGTAGCCATGATTAATACCTGGGAGAAGACAAGAGCCCTGCAGATGGTATGAACCGAGTGGGCAGGTCATGTCAGAATTTCCTTTCCTTAGTTACTTCCTGAGACTTGTACGCCACTCCTATTAACAAGCAAACAAATTCCTCATTCCGGTACTAAGGTTAAAACACAGGTAAAAATAAACCTGATTCAAATGACTAAAACGATGTTTCTCAACTGTGGGAACTTTTAAGATGTGTGGACTTCAATTCCCAGAATTCCCCAGCCAGCCATGAAACATGTCCTCTTGCAAACTCACTTTGTTGCTTCTCTCCATGATTTATTAAAATCATTGTTTTCACTTAGAGCAGAGAAATGAGTTCGATCCCTGTTTCCAATCTAATCTTTGAAATCAGAGACAAAGCAAAGTTATTTGGGAGTAGGCAGTAAATGAGATTCCTTCTTGGAAACAATTTAAGAAGGCAGAGTGCATCATGGCTAGAGATAAAAAGCGTGGATATGTGACCACACAATTCAGTTTAGGGTTACTAGGCTACAATTATATCTTTAGCAAAGCAAATCTTGTTTTGAACCATACTTATTTTTAGTTCAGTGTTACCGGTCGCACACTTTGATCATCCTTCACCTACACAAACATCTTTTCCTGCCAAAAGAAATGTAGATTTTAATTTATATAGCTTTTGCAATTTGGTAATTCTATATCATTTTTCCTTGTAACATTTTCTACTAAAATCAATGTTCTAAGTTTTGTGGAAGTGAAGTATTTGGAGAATGTATTTTGAAATTACCTCCAATCTTTTTGTTTTGTTTTTTAAACCAGCTGGAAAGACTCACAATATGGTCAGCAGATGACTAAACTGAGTTAGCAGAAAGAAAGGAGTATTTCGTCAGGAATTTAGAAAAACCAGCAGAAAATAACAGCACCCGCCAAGTGAAATTTGTAAAAAAAAAAAGGTCTTGCTCTGATCAAACTTTGTTCCCTTCCAAAAACTTGTTTTCCAAGTCACCAGAGAGCAAGACAAGAAGGAATGGTTGGAAGCTCGTTAAGGAGAGATCCAACCTAGAACTAAGGAAAAATTTCCTGACAGTGAGAGCTATTAATCAGTGGAACGACTTGTCTTCAGAAGCTGTGGATCAGAGGTGGGCTTCAACCAGTTCACACCGGTTCAGGTGAAGTGATTGTTAACTTTTTGCCCAGTTCAGAGAAACGGCTAATCCCACCTCTGGCTGGCCCCGCCCACCCCTCCCCTGCCTGGTGTCCCCCCCCCCACGGCCCATTTTGACTTCCAGGTTGGTGCAGGAGGCCTTCCAGGCCCAAAATGGGGCACAGGGGGCATCACGTGGCCCTCCATGGCCCTTTTTGGCTTCCAGTTTGGTGCAGGAGGTCTTCCAGGCCCAGAACGGGGCTCAGATGTGGTAGCTCAGTGGTTAGAATCCAGTATTGAAGGCTAACTCTACTCACAATCTGGAGTTCGATCCTGACCATCTCAGGGTTGATTCAGCCTTCCATCCTTCCAAGGTTGGTAAAATGAGGACTCAGATTGTTGGACCCGATTGGCTGGACTAGAAGATCTCCAAGGTCCCTTCCAGCTCTATTCTAATTGAAATTTCTTTTACAAAAAGGAGAAAGACAATGCCAACCTGGAGTAGGGAAGATATATTCTGGGATGTACTTGCACCTTTGCAATATATTGAGTTGATTTCCTGACTAAAAGTGGCAAGGAGAAGTGGTGGTGCAGTGGTTAGAATGCATGTTAACTCAGCCCTCAGCGAGCAGTTCGATCCTGATTGGCTCAAGGTTCACTCAGCTTCCCATCCTCCCAAGGTTGATAAAATGAGGAACCAGATTATTGGGGGCAATATGCTGACTTTGTAAATTGCTTGGAGAGTGCAGTAAAGCACTATGAAGTGGTATATAAGTCTAAATGCTGTTGCTAAGTGCTGGTGCTATTTTCAAAATTGTGGGATGTGGAGATCTGCCATTACCGAACTTTCCCTTCATCAAGTCATTCTATAGTCTGCTGATAAATTAGTATTAAATTTGCAATCCATAAGCATCTCGCATGAAGCTTTCTCTGATAACCGCAGCCTGTGGTTTATGATTTGCATAAATATTTGTATTGTTCAGCATTTCATATCTAGCTTCTGTTGCCTTGATTTTATATCTGGTTAGTCAGTTTTGGGATTTGTAAAGGAATGAGCAACCCATTAAGGAGGACTCGGTGATTGAACAGCCTAGAGCAGTGAAGGCTAACCTTATTGCCATCGCGTGCTGGGGGGGGGTCACGTGCATGCGTGCCCAGACCCATAATTCTATGCGCCCCGCCCCCGGGCATGCGCACACACTCCCCCCGCTCGTGGCACATGATGGCCCAGTAGGCCCGTTTTTCTCTCTCACCTGGCTCCAGAGCCTCTCTAGGAGTCTGGGGAGGATGAAAACAGCCTTCCCCACCCCCCGGAGGCCCTCCATTTGCCAACTTCCGGTGGGACCAGAAGGCCCGTTTTTTGCTGTCCCCAGCCTCCAGAGCCTCTCTAGGAGTCTGCTCGGCCCAGAAGGCCCAAAAATCAACTGGCTCGCATGCCCACTGATATGGCTACACGTGCCACCTGTGGCACGCGTGCCACAGATTCGCCATCACGGGCCTAGAGCATGAAGAAATGATGAGAAAGAAACTCAGCCAAACTTGGGTTTTGTTTGATTTAAGACAGAGAGATTCTTGGAGTGACTTTCAAAATTCTGTTAGTATACCTTACAATGATACAGTAACATTTCATGATTCCTCTGTTTCTTACATGCCGACCGGGGAATTCTGGGAATTGAAGAATTGAATTGAATAGAGCCTTGGTAGTACAGTGGTCTAAAGCACCCTGTTATTAAGAACAGCTGCCTGCAATTACTGCAGGTTCGAATCTCGCCAGGCTCAAGGTTGACTCAGCCTTCCATCCTTTCTAAAGTAGGTAAATTGAGGACCCAGTTGTGGGGGCAATAAGCTGACTTTGTATAAATATACAAAAAGGATGAAGGCTATTGCTTAACACATTGTAAGCCGCCCTGAGTCTCTGGACAAGGGCGGCATATAAATCAAATTAAAAAAAAAAAGTCCCCAAGTTGCCAAGTTTGGAGACCCCTGCTGTAGGAGAGCAGGCTGAGCTGGAAAGTGGGGTTAAACATGTTATCAGTTTGGAGTCATTGCATTGCCACTAGATTCTTATATAGAGGTAGCAGTAATAAACTCTTCTGTGCTTTGAACTCAACGAATGCTCTGATTATCCGTGTCTGACAGTTAGCCTGTCCTAGCTCAAAGAACTAGCAGCATCCAAGGGAGGGGAAAAAAAATCAAAGATTACACGTATCCCCCTTCCCCATGACATTTTTAAAAAAATTCATTCACATTCTAAGCCATGTGGTAATATCCTAGCTATTTTTCCTACAATTCTTGTGCTGATTGTATTACCATGGATATTCACAAATAACCGCATTGACATTTTCTGCTCTGATATCTTGAGCACCCTAAGATAGTTTTCAAATAACACAAAGCCAGAGGAATGGATTTGCATAAGCCAAAAACAAACCAAATTATAGTTTAGATGAGTGAACTAGATCACATCTCATGTTCCCATTGAATGGAGGATTTGTTCCATTAAAATATTTAGATGATCTAAACAGTACACTGGGAACAGAATTAATCCTTTGTTACATTAGTCAAACATAACCCAGAGTGCACATTTAACTGTTGACATCTGCTGAAGCAGCATATCGTTAGCTCTGAATCAGCAAAGCTAAAAGCTTTCTTCTTTGGAAGAAAGAAAGAAAAATGTTTTTCATCATTAACTGCACTCTCCTTTTGCTGTGTAGTAGAGACAAAGTGCTAAATTGAATTTTGTTTATTGTGATTAATTCTGTTACCTCCCTCTACACTCCAAGGTTCTGCATTTTTTTAAATTTTCTAGTCCTCATGGTTAGGGGATATTATTTCAGCGATGAAGGTATTGATAGTTGAAATAACCAAACCAGTGGTGAAATCCAATTTTTTTTACTACCGGTTCTGTGGGCGTGGTTTGGTGGGCGTGGTGTGGCTTGGTGGGCGTGGCAGGGGAAGGATACTGCAAAATCCCCATTCCCTCCCCACTCCAGGGGAAGGATACTGCATTTATGGCTTTCCTTGATGACCCAACATGCTAAGGCAAATCTATTTAAATTTCTTAGTTTAATCCGGCATTGCATAAATTATGAGTACAGTTTTTCTCTTGAAGGCTGTTATAGGTTGATTTATATGGGTTCCTTTTTTATTAAACTAAGTGAAAATCTGTTAGAGGCTGCCTGGAAAGTAAAGCTGAAGCAAGCAATGGGAGGGGCAGGCCCAAAACCTATTTGGGGGACCCCTTTCTGAGATACAAAGTTCTGGTTACAAGAGAAAGGAGTTTAATCCGATTGCATGAAGAGAAAAAGTGTAATTAAATTACAGACTACACAAAATGTTAATTTCAATTAACTTATTAATGAACACTATTATTAAGGAAATGGCCACCTAAAACACTCGACTAGATGGCAGCAATGAAGCTTGGTTGTTCTCAAACTGCTAAACAGAGATTAACCTGGTTAGAGAGCCATCAGGCTGAATGGATTGAGTTGCTGGCCAATTTGAGAATTCGACAAGATATTTCTTTGCTTATTTAGTTATTTTATATCCCACTTTTATTATTTTTATAAGTAACTTAAAATGACAAACGTATCTTCCTCCTCCTATTTTCCCCACAACAACCCTGTGAGGTTGGGCTGAAAGAGACTGATTAACCCAAGGTCACAGAGCCAGTTTTCATGTCTAGGGCAGAATTAGAATTCACACACTCCAGGTTTCTAGCCTGGTGCCTTAAAACATGATGATTAAATCATCAAGAACCCAGTTTGACTCAAAGAATTCTTTTCTTTTTTCAGTAGGATGTAAGATTACAGATTGAGCAGTTATATATAAATGATTAATATAAAATATATTATTAATATATTTTCAGTAGGATGTAAGATTACAGATTGAGCAGTTATATATAAATGATTAATATAAAATATTTATTAATATAAAATATAAATTAAATGGACTCCAGAGGTTGGTAGAGAACAGGAAGGCCTGGAGGAACATTGTCCATGGGGTTGCGATGGGTTGGACACGACTTCGCAACTAACAACAACATATGAATGCTGATATAGGAAATTATCAGGTTGAGCCCGAGGGAAGGGATCAAAGCAGAGGTGGGTTTCAGCAGGTTCTGACCCGCTCTGGCGAACTGGTAGCGGAAATGTTGAGCAGTTCGGAGAACCAGTAATAAAAATTCTGACTGGCCCCGCCCCCATCTGTTCTCTCCTCCCAAGTTGCAGCTGATCGGGAGGAAATGGGGATTTTGCAGTAACCTTCCCTTGGATTGGGGAGGGAATAGAGATTTTACAGTATCCTTCCCCTGCCACGCTTACCAAGCCATGCCACCTCCACCAGGCCACAGCCACAGAATTGGTAGTAAAAAAATTGGAAACCCACCACTGGATCAAAGGCATCATCAGCCTTGAGTTCCTTAGCACCTACAAAAGATCTAATTTCAGCCCACCTTGAATTCCATTGACTTTATCTACCACCCATTTGCTTTGACCATTAGTAGTTCAGGTTCTTGCAGAAAACATAAGATTTTGCAATAAATCTTTATATATTCATTTGAGCTGCCTGGACCTCTGATTTTCCTGCACTTGACAGCTGGGGTATGATCTATGCAAATTTCACTGGGCATGTTCCCTGTTGTGGAGTTGAGGCCAGACAGGCAATTATAATATGCTCTAAATGCTGGTGTTTACCCTGCAGCACCAGATTAATGCAAAAATGAGCTCTTGGAATGTAACATTTCAAAACTTGGTTCGCTCTTGATTTTTGTTTTTGTTTGGTGCAAACTCAGAAAAACAAGGGTGTCCCAGTTTTCCACTCCACTCAGCTTTTGCTCCAAGTAAAATATTCAGCATTTTAGCTGTACAACAGAAGAACCCAGCAGCCTGTATAAAGCATGCGACATTACATAATCTTTCTTCCCACATGTCCTTTTAGATATAATTTCTTTTTTTGTGTATGCGTGTGAGTCATGAATTGAGATAGGCAAGGAATTACACAAGACAGAATCCTTGGTGCTAGCCTCTGCTTTGAAATATTTTTATTAGGCATTTCAAACATGACTTTGTACTTGCATAAGATAGATAAAAAATATATTAAAATAGACTTTTAGCAACTGCAATTCTTAGGGACATGAATCAACATTTGTCGATCGTGGTCAACAATCATGCAACAAAGGCTGGATTAGCTTTTGAGAGGTCCTCAAATGACACAGAATATTTAAAACAGTTTTGTTTTTTGGGGGGGCGGGGTAAAATACAGGGGTAGAGACAGTGGTGGGATTCAGCCAGGTCACACCCCTTTGGGTGAACCGGTTGTTAACTTTCTGAGCAGTTTGGCAAACTGGTTATTGGAAGAAATAATTAGGGCAGAGAACCAGTTGTTAAATTACTTGAATCCCACCACTGGGTAGAGACTTCTTACTGCAAGCGGGTGCAAAGTGCTCCATCTCAACTTACTGATATTGGGTGCAGTAAGCAGGTTGGACAGTTGAGGCTATAGGTTCTTTAGAACAGGGGTCTCCAAGCTTGGCAACTTTAAGCCTGGAGAACTTCAACTCCCAGAATTCTGGGAGTTGAAGTCCTCCAGGCTTAAAGTTGCCAAGCTTGGAGACCCCTGCTTTAGAATGTTGGCGTGAATTGTAGGAGCCTGAGATGGAAAGATAACCACAGGAGATCCTGCATGAAAGTGTCTTTAGAAATCAATCATCACTTTGATGAGAAAGCAATTGCATTGCTTGCCATGAAGATAGACTCGGTCCCCAACAGTTATCTATTGAAAGGTAGCCAATCGCTGCCGATAAAATAAAACTTCTGTATAATATTTGCAAAGATCTCTGGCATGGCTGGACCGATTCGATCATAGCTGACCTTGGATGTGATTGTCTTGATACGGGAGTGATTTTTTTTAAAAAAAAATTGTTATAGGAGGAGTAATGTACAGCCATCCAACCTTCTGTTTATCCTCCTCCTCCCCACAACTTGCCCTGTTGATGCATTATTCTAATCGAAAAAAGAATGTTCTCCTGAATCCCCAGCCTCTATTCTAATCACCAGTTTAATGTTATTTAGGTCACAGATGTCTGGACACATGTTCTCTTATGCAATGCTGGCAGGCTGCAGTTTCCCATAAAGCAGCTTTTCTGCCTAAAGGCACAGGGACGTTACACAATCACTTGCTCTGCTGTTCTAACTCTCTTTCCCTTCTCCTCAAACTTTCCCATCATTGTAGATCAGAAGGAAGGAAACGGCCCATTGGAAACCTCTTTAGAACGCCACAAAAGAGGTTTTTCCTTGGAGTTCTCTGTTTCCATCTGTAACGCGGAACCTAGGGTTGATCTGATTTTATTTTCTAATCGTCCCAACTTTTTCCCTTTTCCTCCTCAGTTCACATCGGATAACATTTCATGACCCTTTGCCTTTTAAGTTAGCTGCACACCTTGGCTAGAAAATGAAGAAAAATAGACCTAGGGCAGGGGTCGGCAGCCTGTGGCTCTGGAGCCGCATGTGGCTCTTTCATCCCTCTACTGCGGCTTCCTGTTGCCGGTCAACTCCACAATTGATAGGGTTTTCAGTTAGGACAGGTAGAGGAAAAAGGAGGCCGTGCTAGGAGGAGACTCTGGGGGAACAGGACTTCCGGTCAGCTCCAGAATTGAACGGGGGGCTTCCGGTTAGGACCTTTGTGGCTCTTTGAGTGTTTAAGGTTGCCGACTCCTCACCTAGGGGGCAAGGGATCACAAGTAAAGCCACCTCCAAACAATCTCAAGGGAAGCCCAGAAGCACAATTTTGTCCATGCTGCCATTCACTGGGTGGAGAAGCAGTTCCCAATCCACCCATTGAAGACTAATGCAGTAAAGCAGCAAAATGATCCAGTGAGTCTAAGTCACTGCTTAGAAAGATGTTAATGAAACCGTCAGTATATTGTTCCTGTAACAAGGATGTCAAACTGGCGGCCCGTGGACCAGATGAGTCATGCACAGGTCATGCCCACCCCAGGTCCGTGAAGGGAGAAAAACATTGTGATACATCACATGACAGTAACGTGACGTGGCGGGTTTGAAACCCGTGCTGTATGTCCATGTGATCTGGAGCAATGGGGAATTTGAGCTGGGAGCTCATAATGAGGGCAAATGGGAAAGCGGTTTGCTTCTTAAGGGCTTCCGATTCCCACCCGTGGTGTCCAAGGTCAGAAGTCAAGGAGTTGGCTGTGACTCTCTGATCAAAGCCCCGACCCCCTTTTTTAAAATGAGTATTGCACCTTCAGTGCCTGTAAAAAATGAGTATTGACTTTTCCCCATATTGACTTTTCGACATACCCATACACACGAAAGATATCCTGATTTCCAGCCTTCAGAAATACAAAGCAAATTCCACCAAATTTAACTATGCCTTTCCAATGACTCGACTTTATAGTTTCAGGCTCTACCTGGGAATATGGTCCTTCCTTGAAGTAAAGTTACCCCTCTCTAAAAGTCATAGAGAGTCCTGACAAGAGCCTCAGAGAGGTTTTGGGCTGCCAGTACCAATGTAGGACAAGATCCACCTTCTAAATCACTTTGCATCCATTTATCCTTTCTATATCAGCCTCAAATTATTTCTGTGGTATGTTAACCTCCCATAACCGGAAGGTCCTTCTTCTCCTCTTTGCGAGACTCATACGAGATGCTATAAAGCCTAACTCCAGATTACTGTACAACAATTCCACTCTTCATATCATACAACATGCTAAGACAATCACTGGTTTTCCTCAAACTATTTAACTCTCATCCTGGGTTGGGTTTTTTTCAAATTTGTTTTAAAGTTCCTTAGGGATTAAATTACCTGAAGGGTGACGCAGTCAGACAAAAAGCTCTTTATGAACCAAGAAAGCAGGGTGAGATCCAAGGAGGGACTTGTGAACCAACCAGATCTTCAACTAAGAGAGCTGTATGAAACCCTGCAACCTTGTAGATGATGGCCCCACTAAAGGGGGATATATAGGTTTGAAAACAGTGAGATCCTTTTCGGTGAGAATCAGTGGTGGGTTTCTACTGGTTTACCCCGGTTCGGGCGAACCAGTAGTGGCGGTGATGGGAGGCTCCGCCCACCCACCCGGACATCATCAAGGACGCTCTGTGCAGAAGGGCCAAGTGCAAGCGAAGTGAGTGTGTGCGTGTGTGCTCACAGTTCTGAACTGGTAGCGAAAGTAAGTGAAACCCACTACTGGTGAGAATCCAGAAAAGCAAAGCAAGCACAAGATGAAAAGAGTTTCGAGAACTACCCTTCCATCATAGGAGAAGAACATAAAAGGCAACGCACATTGTAATGTGCATGACTAAAGGCTGCATACAAACTCCACCAGAAATACGTTCATGAGTCCACAGGTTGAATAAAGTACCAGAGATTCTGCCATCTTCTTTGGTCTGGGTGGGTCACTCCGGTTTGGTAGCTGGGCCTAAAGGTTCTGGAGGAGGCTTGATCTCTTCAGACAGCTGCCGGACACTGTAGTAGGAAATGCTCAGTCCCATAATTGCTAAGATCAGGGCCAAGTGATTCACCAGCCGATCTTCAGACTCTGATTCGGACCCACTGGCCAGCTGCATCTGTAGGAAAATACATTAATGGAAAGTACATTAAAATTATTAAATGGAGGGATGCAACTGTTTGGGGGCTGAACCTACATGGTGCCTCAAAATACCTTTTGGATTTTGAGAAAGCACATGATAGTACAAACTCTTCCAGAAGCTGTCATGGTGTACATGTGTCTGTATGCATGGACACACACACCCCTTCAAGTCAGTGTTGTCTCCGGATGAATGCTTGGACTAGTTACTGCAATTTTCAGGAGTGGTTTGCCGTTGCTTTCTTCCCAGGTCTGAGGGACCGACTGGCTCAAGGTGATGCAACTGGCTTTGGGCCTAAGGCAGGAGTAGAACTCATGGTCTCCCAGGTTCTAACCTGGCGCCTTAAACCATTACACCAACGATAATAATAATTGGAATAATTGCCTTCCAAATTGCCTAAAGCTTTAGCAATTATGACTTTAGTACCTTTGCATTAAAATACAAACAGGCGAGTTTTGCCTCTTGCCTCAGAGGTTTTACTCTACTCAGGGGAAGCTGCTCAGAAGAAAACCCACTCAGGTTTGCATTGCACGTGGACTCACTTCTGCAAGAATCAATGGGATACCCATAGCTTTTCTCCCATAACATACCTTTATGGAACATTCTCCCTCTCTAGCGATCAGGATGGCCCCGACTCTGGTAACCTTTCATAAGGCCCTAAAGACCTGGATCCAAGCATGTGCAGGGACACACATCTTGCTTATATTACAGTTTATGGGATGCGGGAGCTTAGTGGCTAAGACGCTGAGCTTGTCAATCGAAAAGTTGGCAGTTCAGTGGTTCGAATCCCTAGTGCTGTGTAACAGGGTGAGCTCCCGTTACTTGTCCCAGCTTCTGCCAACCTAGCAGTTCGAAAGCACGTTAAAAATGCAAGTAGAAAAATAGGGATCACCTTTGGTGGGAAGGTAACAGCATTCCATGCACCTTTGGTATTTAGTCATGCCGGCCACATGACCACAGAGACGTCTTCGGACAGTGCTGGCTCTTCGGCTTTGAAACGGAGATGAGCACCACCCACTAGAGTTGGGAACAACTAGCACATGTGTGCGAAGGGAACCTTTACCTTTACCTTATAGTTTATGTGGTATGATATTTTCTCGACTGCTGTGTGTTTTAATTTTTCTGTTGTTGCCATTGTTTTTACTTTAATTTTGTAGGCCACCCAAATTCGTTCGTTAAGATGACCCATGCAAAATGAATCAATGTAATGGAAAGTACAAAACGCAGGTAGCCCTTGACTTACACCATAATGGTCATAACAGGTGACAGTCATCAATTTGATCATCCATGTGACCGACCCAATTTCATGGCCTTTTTTGTGGCAGTCATTAAGCAAACATTTATTTATTTTTATTTTATTTTTATTTTATTTCCAATTTATATACCGCCCTTCTCCCTGAGGACTCAGGGCGGTGTACAGCCAGAATTAAAAAACATGAAATACAAATATTAAAAACAATTAAAACAATTAAAATATATATAAATTTGGCCCAAACTTAAAAATACAAACCAATTAAAACATTTTTAAAAATTTAAAAAAAAAACATAACTGTTGTTAAACAAATCAATTGTTTGCTATGGGCCGGTTTTGCTTTAAAACCAGAAGTAAATGCTACTTTTTTGGTAAAAACGCAAAATGTGATCACCTGAACATAGGTTGCTGCAAACAGCTATAAATGTGTGCCAGTTACTGAACACCCAAAATGCTGTCATGTGACCACAAGGCGGGGGAGCCATTGGAACTTTGGAACTGAGTAATAAACTCCCCTGTGGAGATCTGTGGTAATTTTGAATGGTCACTAAACGACCCATTGTAAGATAAAGACTACCTATATATGTATGTTTTTCCAAACCCGGATCTAATCCAACACAACAGAAAGACATCCAGTTACAAATAACCAAGAATATTATAAATTGACTACCTCCACTTTGAGGGATATTGGCAGGGTATAGCCCACAAAATCAAGATGTCAGTCATGATTAAAAGTTAGAATAAGAGATAGAAATAAGAGAGGGGGAATATTAGTGTATATACTTTTATATAATAAATCAATAACAAGAGAAAATATGGAATAATTGAATAATGATAGACTGTAACTTAATATAAATGTGTATTATTATTAGAAATATATAAGTTGATCGAATGTAAGAACTATGATCAATTTTACTAGTTCGATTTGTATTAGACTGCATGATGCCCAGGTGTCACACAGTTCATGCATTGATATGTTTGTTAAAAAAATGTGATGTCAGTCACCCATCACAGTGTGATTCCTATAAAAGACACAAACAACTTTGATCTCATAGTTGTGGCCATCATTTGACTGTTTTTTTAACCACACGTTTGTAGGCATCATCTCAAAAGGAGACACACAGACAAACCCATGCAGAAATGACTGAAATACAGTAACTGAAACAGAAACACATTATACTTCCTAGTATAGAAAGACAGGGACCAGGTGACTTGTATCTCTGTTTGGTCCTCACCCAGGCACTGATATGTCATGTCTGAATCTCTGCTCTGCTTATCTTCAAACTAGACTTAGATTTGATTTAAATAGAGCTATCTAATAGCAAGGTGTTTTCCCCACGAAACAACACATATTGGCACATGGCAGATTCCATAACAAAATGTTGCAGTGCAGAGAAGTTCCTGCTTTGAGTTCCAGGGATTCCAACGTGCCCCCTTTTTTCATAAGATTTTCATTCCACTTTCGGATGTTAACCTTCATTCGCTATCAAATCATTATTGCTTTCCTCCCCATCTCTCCCCGTAGCCATACCTGAAGACTGTTTCTTCCTAAGCGAGGACTTAACCAGTACGCCCTTCTACAAACCTTGATCTTTCCATAGGTTTGAAGACTTTCCTCTTATTCATGGATACCTTATGCCACCAGACTTCAAATTTTGGGCTTAGACAACTTAGAACTACGCCGACTTCGGTCTGACCTAAGCGTAGGACATAAAATTATCTGCCACAACGTCCTACATGTCAATGAGTACTTCAGCTTCAACCACAACAATACACGAGCACACAATAGATACAAACTCCAGGTAAACTGATCCAAACTCGATTGCAGAAAATACGACTTCAGCAACAGAGTGGTCAATGCCTGGAATACCTGACTCTGTGGTCTCTTCCCCCAACCCCCAAAGCTTTAACCTTAGACTATCTACTGTTGACCTCACCCCATTCCTGTAAGGGGCATGCATAAGTGCACCAGCTGCCTACCATCCCTGTCCTACTATCCCTTTTTATTCGTATCCATTTCATGTATTCATAATCATGTTTATACTTTTATCTGTAATCTTATATATGCTTGACAAATAAATAAAATAGATAAATAAATAAAATGTTTTAGGCTATGGTAGGGTTCTGCCCTCACAGCCTGAACATGAGAAAAAGAGGGAATCCTGCTATTCTTTTTTTTCTTTGTTGTCTTTTCCTGGATTACTAAGATCCCTCTGATCTGCAGCCTCTGATACTGAATACATTATTCAGGACTTTCCAGCAAGATCATTCCTTATCTATCTGTCTGTCCTTCGGTCCCTCTGGTCTCTAATACAGGAGGAAATTCTGCTTACCTGCAACAGTCGGAAGTATCCCGGGGTCAAACGTCGGAGGCGGAAGATCATAGCAGAAGAAAAGAGAGGGAGATAGCTCCCCTTCCTAACTCTCTTCTTGTGGGTTTTCGAGTTATTTAGGCAGAATCAAAGCTGTAGAAGGAAAGGAAAAAGCTTAGGACATGACAGGAGGAAGGGAACCACAGCAAACATTCTTTGATGTCTGGCAGCGAAATGGTCTGCAGGACTTGACTGTAGACCACTGTTCTGGTGACCCCCAAAGTTCTTCTGGCAAAAGACGTGGCGCTAATTGCATGGGTTGTTGTTTGAGTTACTCATTAATTTAATGAGCATCTCAGGCTCATCCTTGTCTACAACAGGGCAACTCCCTGAAATGTATGGTATGTGAAATACCACCATCCCTCTCTCTGATGGGACACGTTCCCTGGTTCCCAGTGTTTTCAACCAACTTCAGCAATCTCCATCTTCTCTCTTTTCATGTCTTCCTCCGATGCTAAGGCAATGGATGTAAATGCACATACCGCTTAGGGGGTTCAAGATCCTGGTCCTTGCGTATCATCTCCCAGTAATAACGCTGGACGACTGTGTGCAAGAGATGTTTTTTTCATTTTGCCCTCCTCCCTTCCTGCCCAGTGATGAGCCTGCCACTGCTTGCCTTAGCAGCAGCTGTCACAAGGAATCAGCACTCCCTGCTCCGCTGACCGCACGCGATCCATGCATCAAGGGGAAGTTTTTTCCGGGTTTTTATTGGGGGAGCAAAATTTGGGAGCCATGTACATCATGAGAACCTCTGAGAACCAGCTTCCACTGTGATGTTGTGAAACAAACCTTCATGGAGTACCAGGTGTTCTAGATCACAGAGGACAATCCATCACTGGAAGAGTCTTTCACTCCAAGTCCACTATAAATATGTGGGATGATGATGATGATGATGATCCCATTAACCCAACCAACCAGATCAATGATTGGGTAAGGTGGGAACTGAAGTCCAATAACTAAAATTCAGCTGCTGATGTTCGTTTGAAGGTCTACCATGATGAGCAGAAAAGTACTTTGATTAAATGATAATTTCTAGATATGCAACTCTAGGTAAGGTATGTAAATATTAATTATAGGAAAAGATGCAGCTCTTTTTTTTAAAAAAAAGTGGAAAGCATTTTTTTCAAAACATCATGGTAAAAGCATTTGGAAAACATTGTCAATCTCTTTTCAAAAACAAGCAATAATTTCAAAATGACTCGGGGAAAGAAGTTGATTCAGCTTCTGTTTTGTATAAGAACATTTTCCCATTTCTCCTTCCAAGGGTTTCCTACTTGCTACCTGGAATAGCTTGGACTCAGATTTCATGCAATATATCTGGATGACGCTCTCACAGGACACTGGGGCAAAATTTGATTGGGTTTGGCCAACAAAACCCCAATGCAACCCTTGTGGTCATCCAACAATAACACATTGCTTATACTATAGCTAACTGTCATTTATTTAACAAAACAGGCATAAGTATGAGGTATAGATAGATCATCCCCTAGTTATTTTCCATCAATTTTTGGTCCTTTCTCCTATAGCAGTGCATTTGTTTTCTTTCTTTTTATTAAGCTTTTAACAATTGTTAAAGAATGCTATACCAGAATAAAGATTAAAAAAAACAACAAAGTAAAGGAAAAAATAAAGCATTATGGAAAAACTTTTTAGCAAGGCATTCTCCGTTTGTTTTCACAACTAACCACAACTTAAATATTTGTACTCTATACTGAAGGTTATTGCCGGTATCTGTTATTTATTTGTTTACATCCCATCTTTATTATTTTTGTAAATAACTCAAAGCGGCAACCATACCTAGTACTCCTTCCTTCCTCCTCCTGTTTACCCCACAACAGGAACTCTGTGTGGTGGGTTGGGGTAACAGAGAGGCGACTGGTCCAAAGTCACCCAGCCGGCTTTCATGCCTAAGGCGGGACTAGAACTCATGGTCTCACGAGATCAAACTGGCTCTCCAAATCTCCTTTTTTAAGTGATTTCGTCTGTTATTCTTTTGTCTCATTTTTTTCCCTACAAAGGGAAAAAAGGGGGGGGTGGAAGGGGCATGCATAAGCGCACCAGTGTGCCTACCATCCCTGTCCTAATGTTTTATTCGTATCCTTTTCATGTATTTATAATTATGTTTACACTTGTATCTGTCATAAAATACATGCTTGACGAAATAAAAAAACAACCAACCAAATTCCAAATATCTAAAGTTGCTGTGTGAGGTGTAGTATATAAGGGAGCCATTCGTGCTTAAATTTGGTGAGATTTTTTTTTATTACAGAATGCTAGTTTAACCATTGCTGCAATTTTCTCCCGTTTGGGTCTCCCAATTTTGTATTGTCGGTAAAATTGATCTTTTCCATGGTTGTGTCAAATTTGTTCTTGCAGCTCTCAGCATATATCTGGGTAAATTGGGATGTACCAATAAAGGAGAATTTTGTAGCCCAGGGTTGAAATGAAGAGTCCTTGGTGCTCTCTGAGCTTACTTATTTTCTTGCAGAAGTTTCATTACCCTAACTAGGTAACTAGCATTGATGATGTTACCGAATTAGGGTAATGAAACATCTGCGAGAAAACAAGCAAGCTCAGAGAGCACCAAGGACCCCTCAAATTGGGATGATTTTCATGTTTTATGTTCTGACAAATTCCTTGTGTATCCAATCACACTTGGCTAATAAAGAATTCTATTCTATAGCTAATAAAATGTTTGTAGGTTCAGTTCAAATTTTATTTTTAGAATTTTCTGAATAATGTGTTTTTTCCAGTACTTTTGAATTTCTTTTACATGTCCATTACTTATGATAAAGTGTTCCTTTTTTGTTGTAACATTTCCAACTTTTATTGTAATATGATTTGCCTATCTTGGCAATTATTGATGGAGTTATTCTCTATAACACATTTTATACCATTTTTCCTTTAAATTGTAACGGAATATATTTTATTATTTTTTTCCATAGTATCTTCCATTGTTGTGCTCTGATTACTTATTTGTTTTGCATCAACTTTATTGTACAACTTTTAATTTGTTCCATCTTCATGTGCTATTTCAATAACAATTTGCATATATATATATATATATATAATATATATATAAAATGATGAAGGGAGGAGAACTTGTGGCTCAGAAGATTAATTCATCTGCCTAACATGCAGGAAGCCCAAGTTCAAATCCAAGTAAGGGTATGGCTAGCTGATGAAAGCTAAACAGCTTGAAATAGATCTATACTAGTCTCCCTTTATTTCTTTATCAGCAATATATATATAGATGTGATTCTACTGAGCTGGAGCTACAAAAAAAACCTTGGCTACGTAGGGAAAACCTGGCTAGAAGAAAAACATTATATATATATATATATATATATATATATATATATATATATATATATATATATATATATATATATATATATATATATATATATATATTGTAATAAACAATCTTGGTTTTGTAAAAGTATTTCGAATTTTGTCATCCTTCTAAAATCCCTCTTTTCTTGATATCACATTTTATTCTTGAGCAATTTGTGAATATTGTACATCGTGGTAAATTCCAACAGTTCTTGCTAGGTGTTTAATCTATTTTCTGACTCTCATGTACCTTACTGGCATAAGTGATTTGATTTTTCTTGATTTATCCATGAAATAAAAAGAATTTATCAGTAAAGCTAATGGTGAGATCACTGTACTTATTCTTGTTTTTAAATAATTCCATATTTTTAAGAAATGTTGTTTACAATATTCCTTCCTTCCTTCCTTCCTTCCTTCCTTCCTTCCTTCCTTCCTTCCTTCCTTCCTTCCTTCCTTCCTTCCTCCCCCTCCCTCCTTTCCTCCTCTCTCTATATTTTAGCCTCTCTATATATCAGTACTAATAAAGTATTTTAATGCTTTCTTTAAAACCATTTCACATTCACTGGGTTTATTTTCTACTACTAGCCTTTACCCCAGGTTTACTCTCTCTATATAATTTTTTATCCTCTCTCTATATTTTTATTCTATTGTCTAACTTTCATTAAAAGCCATCCAAACTGAGATCAGCCTATCTTATATCACTGAATTACCAAGTTTAATTATGTACAGGAATTTTCTATTTTTCTGCCCTGACCTTCCCACTGTTCAGCTTCATTGGTTTCATGTGAAATGGAGAAAGCCTTTTTCCATCCATGTTTTCCATTATCATGCATTATTTATCCCACCCTTGTATCTCCCTCCTCTTTTCTTTTTATTTCTAATTTAACAATCTTTAAAAGTTTAAAAGGCAACTGGTTCCTCTCTTTTTTTTTTCTTCATATAAACCACAACATTCTCATCGGATGCTTTTGACCACAGCATAAACCAGAGTTTGGCAATGGATCATCTGCAGATACATGTTCAAATAGAAGAGAAACTCTGTAGGAACATAGTTGAACAGTGGTATCCTTGGGGCTCTCTGAGCTTGGTTGTTGACTTGAAGAGATGTCATTACCTGACTAGGTAACATCATCAACGCTCTAAACCACATAGTACATGTGTCCTTCATCTCTAATGAGCCGTGGTGGCGCAGTGGTTAGAATGCAGTATTGCAGGCTACTTCTGTTGACTGACAGCAGTTTGGCAGTTCGATTTTCACCGGCTCAATGTTGACTCAGCTTTCCATCCTTTCAAGGTCAGTAAAATGAGGACCCAGATTGTTGGGGGCAATAGGCTGACTCTGTAAATGGCTTAGGCCTGTAAAGCAGTATGAAGTGATATGTAAGTCTAAGTGACATTGCTATTGCGAATGATGTCTACAGGTTCCCAAAATGAAATACAAATATCTAATGTATTTACCCTGTTTCCCCAAAAATAAGCCCTCCCCGGATAATAAGCCCAATCGGGCTTTTGAGCACATGCAATAAAAAAAAGCCCTCCCCGAAAATAAGCCATCCCTGAAAATATTTAAACTCATGCTCAGCCGGCCCCCGCCATTTCCTCTGGTGAGGGTTAGGGAGACAGCGCTGGAAATCAGGTAAGACGGCAAGAGGAGCCCCGTCTTGCTCCACGCGCCCCAAAATAATAAGACCTCCCTGAAAATAAAGCCAAGTGCTTATTTCAGGGTTCAAAAAAATATAAGACAGGGTCTTATTTTCGGGGAAACACGGTAATACAAAAGACCAAAATCTTCCTAATTATCCTCTGCAAGAGAGGTTGATGTTCCCAAATTGGGCATCTCTCGCATGATGACTCTCTTTACGACTGCATCACTGAGTGATGAAAGTTCCAATTCCAATTGTGGTCATAAGTCAAGGACTACCTGTATTAGATGCAAAAAGTGCCTGTACCAGCAATCATCCATATTATCTTCATGGAGGATCAAGCATCACTGAGTCCTAATTGGGACTTTTTGTTATAAAGTTTTTTCATGTGAGCTCCACTTCTTGGTCACTCTGTTTGCTTTTTCCCCCAGCACTTTTTCAATCCTCTTGACTCTTCAGAGGTTCTTAACTTTTAGGTTAGCGTTTGTCAACATTGACAACTTGAAGAGGTACGGACTTCAACTCCCAGAATTCTTCAGCCAGAAAGCTAGTTGGAGAATTCCAGAAGTTTAACTCCACAGATCTTTCTGTTTCCAAGGTTAAGAAGCAAGGATCTGGATGCATAGATCCTTATCCTGCCAAGAGCTAGGTTGGGGTAATCAATTTTGTGTATATGTGCACTGTGCAGGGGTGGGCTGCTGGGGGTTCGCAGGGGTTCGGGAGAACCTCTAGCTAAGATTCTGTGCAGCTCGGAGAATCCCCAAATCCCACACCTGGCTGGCCCCGCCCACCCCCTTCCAGGAGTCCCCACATGGCCCGTTTTGGATGCAGGTAAGTTGCAGGGCATGCGCGGAGGCTCAGGGAAGGCGAAAAATTGGCCTACTGGAAGTTTGGGAAGGCCGGAAACAGGTCTGTTTCTGGCCTCCAGAGGGCTTCCGGAGCCATGGGGAGGCTGTTTTCATCCTCCCGGAGGCTCAAGGAAAGCCTCTGGAGCCCGGAGAGGGCAAATCCCCCCCACCATGGTGCAGGAGGCCAACTAGGCCATGCCCACCATGGCCACACCCACCCAGCAACTAGGCAGAGAACCCCTTGCTAAAATTTTTGAAGCCCACCCCTGGATGTGTGTGTGTGTGAATTCTGGTCCAAAACAATCACTTTCCCAGAATGTTCCTTTCCCAATTTTGTGACTCTCCAAGTTGTTGGCGCTTGTTGTGGTGCACTTTGTTAGCTGAGCTTGTTGGGCACAAAATTCTTGGAGTTGTAAAAATATGCTGTTAATAAGTGGGTGTAATTTGAAATTACAGAGAGAGATTCCCCCAAGCGTGAAGGCAGCCTGGTCTGATCTAGATATGCAGGAGAGAGCGCGGAATGTTGTCTTTCTCAACTGTGCCCATCTAGGTCAGTTAAATAATTAAAACGGCAAAGCTCAATTAGTTTTTATTAATTTGTTTTTAGTGGCTTATAATATTGTACAAAGCCTCTCTGGTTTATGTTGGACATAATCCTCAGACATGAATTAATGCAGCAACAGCATTAAATGTGTTGTATGTGTCAGGTTTCAGTGTCGTCTCAAAATAAATTGCATTTCCAAACAAATAGTCTTTGATGAAATCTTTCATTTATTAAGCACGACAATCTGTCCCCGATCATATCATAGCCAACACTGACTTCCTGACCCCAAACCTTCCCTTTCCGTTCTCCAATTCTCTGCGTCTCATTGGCCATCTTCCAAATCACTCTCCCCATATCTACTACTTCAGCTCCCAGGAATGTCCCCCCTCCCATCTCATCTCCTAGGGGATATTATCTTCAGGGAAAATAAGTAGGTGAAGAGTCAAGCGTCCTCTTACCAGCTGCCCCCTCTTCTCCTCCTTATGTCAGCACTGGAACAAATGTAGTTTGGAGTGCTGACAGTATGAATCCAAAGTTAAAAACTGATAGGAAAGTCAGAATTTTTGTCTTTGGGGTCTAAATTAACTCTAAAGGACGCTATCTGAGGAAGGAGCTGAATTACTCTAGAAATTTCATAGAAATTTTTAGAAATGGCTATACAGGTTATCCTCAACTTACAACAGTTCGCTTAATGACTGAAGTTACAACGGCACTGAAAAAAGTGACTTATTACCATTTTTCACACTTATGACCATTGCAGTATTGTGATTTATATTCGGATGCTTGACAATGTGACTCATATTTAGGACGGTTGCAGTGTCCCGGGATCATGTGATCACTTTTTGCAATCTTTTGACAAGCAAAGTCAATGGGTAACCAGATTCACTTAATAATGGTGTTACTAATTTAACAACTGCAGGGATTCACTTAACAAATGTGGCAAGAAAAGTTATAAAATGGGGCAAAACTCATTTAACAAATGTTTCACTTAGCAATATTAATTTTGGGCTGAATTGTGGGTTTAAGTCGAGGACTACCTGTATAAACTTCTGTATTTCTAAAACATGCACAAAGTTTTTCAGCTTTTCTTTTTGGCTGTCCTTGATTCGCTTCTAAACTGATAGGCACACAACTCCTGAAGTGGCTCTTAAGAACCTCACCTTATTCTACCATTGTGCAGTAACAGATCTGTGACCCAGCAGAGGTGATTAAGCATGGGTTAGATGGTGCATTCTTTTCTGCTTTTTCTGTTTCCCTCTTGTGGTGGTTAACATTCACATCAGCGTTTCCCATGCACAATATACTCTGTTTTTCATGAATATGTCATGGAGCCAATGCTTGGTCAGTCATTCTCAAAGCTGTAGTTCCCGACAGGACTATAAATATTTATATTGGCTTCGGCTATTGATGGTGTGCAAATATTTTTCTCTTAAGCATATTAACATGTGCGTGCCTGCAGCTTTGAGAAGGGAGTTGCACAGGATCTCCTCCTATCAGACTTACGAGTTTCCACGAGAGTGACTAAAACCACAACATTGTTGTGCCTAGAAAATGATGCATCATCATGGAACACTGTAATCTCTGCAGTGCGATGTGAGTGTTCTGGAATGCAGAATTCTTGTTTGTTCTCTGGAACAATACTTGCTAATCCTGTTCATACTTTCCTTTTGACTTGGCGGTTGTACAGGTAATCTTCGGCTTATGACTGCAATGGGGACCATAATTTATAGAAGAGAAGAGAATAACAGAGTTGGAAGGGACCTTGGAGGTCTTCTAGTCCAACCCCCTGCTTAGGCAGGAAAACTTATACCACTTCAGACAAATGGTTGTCCAATCTCTGTTTAAAAACTTGGAGAATTCACAACTTCTGGAGGCAAGTTGTTCCACTGGTTAATTGTTCCGTTGCTAAGCAAAGTGATTGTGATGTGAGTCATGCCCAATTTGACCAGCTTTTTTTGCCACAGTTGTGAAACGAATCCCTAGAGTTGTTCAGTAAATCATACAGTAAGTCAATCCAGTTTCTCCCTTTGACTTTGCTTGTCAGCCATCTGGGAAGGTTGCAAATGGTTATCACATGTCACAAATTATACTATTATCATTTTTTTAAAAAAAGAATTTTATAGTGATCATGCATATGCTTATACAGAAGTCTTGGTATATGTCAGGGGTCTCACCCTTAAACACTCAAAGAGCCATTTGGACTCGTTTCCCACAGAAAAGAAAACACCGGAAGCCACAAAACCGTTCCCGTGCCTGACTATTTCTTGAGCGGCC